>NC_134355.1:561601355-561938498 GCF_048569485.1 Anomaloglossus baeobatrachus | reverse complement strand
AGGATGGCTTTTACCTCATAGACGTCATCATCACCAACAGGAGGAGGCGAGACCCCAGGATCACCATGGAAACGACTCAGGACCACCGGCTTGAGGAGGGACACATGGAAGGAGTTCGGGATGCGAAGAGTCGACGGCAGCTTCAACTTGTAGGACACCTCATTGATCCGTCGGAGCACTTCAAAGGGACCAAGGAAGCGGGGACCCAGCTTGTAAGACGGCTGTTTCAGGCGTACATACTTGGACGAGAGCCAGACTTTATCTCCGGGTCGGAAGAAAGGAACATCCAGACGTTTCTTGTCAGCGTGTTTCTTCATGCGGACAGAGGACCGTTCCAGAGCCGACTTGGCCTCAGCCCAGACGGCGGAGAAGGACCTCACGAGGTCATCAGCTGCAGGGTTGCCTGAGGAACTTGTCACAGGACACGGCACTTTGGGTCGCTGTCCATACACCACCTGGAACGGAGATTTAGCAGAGGACTCACTGTCATGGTTGTTATAGGAGAACTCGGCCCACGGAAGCAGTTTGACCCAGTCGCTGTGGTGTTCGTCCACGAAGTGGCGGAGATAGTTAGTCAGGATTTGGTTAATGCGCTCCACTTGCCCATTGGACTGAGGGTGGTAGGCAGAAGAAAAGTCCAATTCCACATCCATCATCTTGCAGACTGCTCTCCAGAACCGAGCGGTGAACTGGACCCCTCTGTCGGACACGATATGGAGAGGCAAGCCATGAAGCCGGAAGATGTGTTGGATGAAGAAGTCAGCAAGAACCGGAGCGGACGGTAGCCCGGAGAGTGGTGTGAAGTGGGCCATCTTGGAGAACCGGTCCACTACCACCCAGATGACTGTGCAGCCAGACGATTTTGGCAGGTCCGTGATGAAATCCATGCCGATATGTTGCCATGGAGCAGATGGTATAGGTAAAGGAAGCAAAGGGCCCGCCGGAAGGGTCTTTGGGACCTTGTTCCGGGCACAGGAGGGACAGGATGAACAAAAGTCCTGGACGTCTTGACGTAACCCTGGCCACCAGTAATATCGGGATATCAATTGCAGAGATATCTTTTGACCCACGTGACCTGCTATTCTGGAAGAGTGTCCCCACCGGAGTACACGTTCCCTATTGACCTCAGCAACAAACGTCTTACCGGGAGGAAGGTGATGCATGCCGACTGGAGCCGCCATTAGTTTGGAAGGTTCTATGATGTGCCGAGGTTCATCCTCCTGGTCCTCTGACAGGAATGATCGAGACAGCGCATCGGCTTTCAGGTTCTTCTCGGCTGGACGGAAATGCAGAACGAAATCAAAGCGGGCAAAGAATAATGACCATCGGGCCTGTCGGGGGTTTAGCCTGCGGGCTGTCTGAAGATATGCCAGATTCTTGTGGTCAGTATAGATGGTAACTGGATGCAATGACCCTTCCAGCAGGTATCGCCATTCCTCCAGAGCCAGCTTGACTGCCAGCAACTCACGGTCTCCGATTGAGTAGTTTCGTTCTGCTGGGGAGAAAGCCTTAGAAAAGAAGCCGCAGGTTACGGTCTTACCCTCTGACGTTTTCTGTGTAAGGACCGCACCGGCTCCGGATGAGGAGGCATCTACCTCAAGGATAAACGGCTGGTTGATGTCGGGTCTGTGTAAGGCTGGAGCAGAAGCAAAGGCACGTTTAAGGGACAGGAACGATTCTTCAGCTTCCGGTGTCCATTTCTTCGGGTTCTCCCCTTTGCGAGTGAGAGAGGATATGGGGCGCACCAGAGATGAGAAATGTGGAATGAATTGCCGGTAATAGTTGGCGAATCCCAGGAATCGCTGGATAGCCTTCAACCCTTCCGGACGGGGCCATTTCAGTACGGCTGAAACCTTGTCAGGATCCATCTTCAGGCCGGTATCCGAGACTATGTGGCCAAGGAAGGGTAACGAGGTCTGCTCAAACAGGCATTTCTCGAGTTTGGCGTAAAGGCGATTCTCTCTCAATCTCCGCAGGACCAGACGGACATGTCTTCGATGGGTATGCAAGTCCGGAGAGAAGATAAGGATGTCATCTAAATACACAACTACGCAGGTGTAGAGAAGATCACGGAAGACGTCGTTCACAAACTCCTGGAAGACCGCCGGTGTGTTACTGAGCCCGAAGGGCATCACTCGGTATTCATAGTGCCCATCACGAGTGTTGAACGCGGTCTTCCATTCGTCTCCCGACCGAATGCGAACCAGATTGTATGCACCCCGGAGATCTAGTTTGGAAAAGATCTTGGCACCTCGGAAACGGTCAAACAGTTCTGGTATAAGGGGTAGCGGATACCTGTTTTTCACCGTGATCTTATTCAATCCGCGGTAGTCAATGCAGGGCCGTAGACCCCCATCCTTTTTTCCCACAAAGAAGAATCCCGCTCCGGCGGGAGAGGAGGATTTTCGGATGAAGCCTCGTGCTAAATTCTCCTTTATGTAGTCAGACATGGCTTGGGTCTCTTCTCGCGACAGTGGGTAGATGCGCCCACGAGGAGGGGTTGTACCTGGGAGCAGGTCGATGGGACAATCGTAGGGTCTGTGTGGCGGCAACGTCTCAGCTTCCTTTTTGTCAAAGACATCGGAAAAGGACCAGTAGGCGGGAGGTAACCCGGGAAGGTTGACCGGTTTGACTGGTGGGTGCGGAGGATGCACTGGTGTCAGGCAGTGATTGTGGCAAGAAGCACCCCATTGCAGGATGTCTCCGGAATCCCAGTCGAGCACAGGCTTGTGTGACCGAAGCCAGGGTATTCCCAGAAGAAGAGCATGAGCCATGCCAGGGAGCACATGGAAGGCGATTGTCTCAGAGTGTAGCAACCCCACTTGCGTTGTACAGTTCTCTGTGATGAACCGGATGGGTTCGGAAAGCGGCTTTCCATCCACGGAAGACAGACTGATGGGGGTAGCAAGACATCGGACGGGAATCTGGTGTAGATCCACCACGGACTGCTGAATAAAGTTCCCGGCGGAGCCAGAATCCAGGAACGCATGTACTGACAACCGGATGGAGCCGCAGGACAGGGATACGGGCACCTGGAGAAAAGGAGAGGACTTGGCGTGACCTAGGGTGGCCTCTCCGATGGACCCTAGGTTCTGTAGTTTCCCGGCTTTACTGGACAGTCTTGAATCAGATGTTTGGCACTTCCGCAGTAAAAGCACTCTCCTGCCATTCTCCGATTCCTCTGTCGCAGTCTGGACTCAGTGACGCGGTCGACCTCCATGGGCTCGTGCGGAGCAGTAGGCCTGGTGGAGGAAGGTAACATCGGCCTTTGGAAGGTGGGCGCAAGGCGCGGGGTTCTTCTTGCCCGGGTGACCTCTCTGACACGCTCTTGGAAGCGGAGATCAATACGGGTAGCCAGAGAGATCAGCTCTTCCAGGGTGGTAGGTACATCCCGGCCGGCCAGTTCATCCTTGATTTTTCCGGATAACCCTTCCCAAAAGGCAGCTACCAAGGCGTCATTGTTCCACTTGAGCTCGGAGGACAGAGTGCGGAACTCGATTGCATACTGTCCCACGGTGAGATTCCCCTGGTGGATTCTCATGAGTGAAGAGGCAGTAGATGAGAGACGGCCTGGTTCATCGAACACCTTACGGAAGGTGGTCAGAAAGACGGACAGGACTTGGACGGTCGTGTCATTCTTTTCCCAGAGCGGATTCATCCAAGCCAGAGCCTGACCAGTCAGATGAGACATGATAAATGCGATTTTCGAGCGATCGGTCGCTTGCTGCAGCGGCGACAGCTCAAAGTGCAGGGAGCACTGGTTTAAGAAACCGCGACACAAACGGGAATCCCCTCCATACATGGGTGGGGAGGCCAGGCGAGAAGGAGACATGTATGTCGATAATCCTGCAGAGTCGGGAGTTGTAGAGGAGGCCGGATTCTGCAGGGCATTTAGACGGGAATCCACGGCCGCCATGTCTTCAGCCATGCGTCTCTGGGCCTCATGCTGGCGGGACAGTTCCTGCAGTAGTTCACTCAACTGGGAGCTGTCGGAGGATACGGAGGTTTGCATGGATGCCAGACGGGATTCCACAGACTTTATGTAAGCCACGAACCTTGCTTGGGTCTCACGTTGGCGGGAGAGCTCCTGTTGCAGGTCATTCAGCGGGTTAACCGTGATCCCGGCGGAGTCCATGGCCCGAGCAAACTGTTACGCTCACCGAGGAGCGGCGAACGTCCGGAGGTGGACCCACTGGACCGTGCACCGGACTCCCCTGAGAAGACGGCCAGCAGCGAACCCCTATACAGGGACTGTGCGGCGCCTCCCCAGAAGGCCTAAATGCACGGCAGCCAGGGACCGGAGGTAGGAGTCTCTGTACGGCCAGGCGTGGCTCGGGTACGATGTCTGCGGCAGGCGGAACACGGAAGTGGCACCGGAGATGTTTCACAGCAGGTGACGTCCACAGCCGGTACGGTACGGATAGTGTCCACGGCAGGTATGGCACGGTGACGTCCACGGTAGGAATGGGTGGTGACGTCCACAGCCGGAACGGTACAGATAGTGTCCACGGCAGGTATGGCACGGTGACGTCCACGGTAGGAGTAGGTGGTGACGTCCACAGCCGGTATGGTCTAGATGGCATTATGGTGAGACACAGGATTAGAATCAGGTAACAAATGTACGGATCATAAACAATAGCATAGACAGATTAGGACACTGGCAATGCACTAATAGAGGCGTTGCTCGGGCGCCTGCTGCCGGGGGAAGTGAACTTAAATACCTATTAGGCAGCAGGTGACCTCTGAGATCACTTCCAGGATTTGGGGCATGCCACTTTAAGAAAGGGGGCGTGGCCTCGCACGCAGCCTAGAATCACCTACAGCAATTCTGTGTGAGGAGGAAACTGCAGCAGGCCTAGGAGTGGGAGCAGCGTCTGCAGAGCCATGGGGCCGGTAAGTGGAAGGCCTTCTCTGCCTGGGAGTGGGGGCAGGAATGCATGTGGGAGCCATGCTGGGACCGGGCAGATGTGAGGGAGAGCTCCCCCCCCGGGGTCTGGTGGGACCAGGCGTTACACTACAGTTCATCTGGGCCCGTAAGAGGCATAGAATTAAGAAAACGACTTTGCTTGACAGCAGACTGAGGGGAGGACTGGGGGTCCCTGATTTAACTAAATATTACTGGGCAACTCATTTGCGTCATTTGTGTTACAGAAGGGGGATAAGAAGAGACACCACTTGGCAATGCGACACCTGCCCTGACAGACCTGGCCTGTGTATAATTGAATGCTTCAGAGTCTACCACACACCCATAAAAACAGAGAACCCCGGCACATAAAAATTGAAGGAGTCTTATATACTTGAAATTTTTATTGAATTTTATTTTTTAACGTTTCAGCGAATGCCTTTTTCAAAACTAAATAAAGAAAAAATAGAAACTTATGCAATTATCAGTACCATGATTACATAAGATATTATAAGTCATATCCATATCAAAAATAATTAAATAACATCATATATACCTAATTCAGTCTGAAACCAGGAAAATGTTTTATCCTGTGAAGTATATCATTGAACTTCGCATAGAATTTTCTAGACGAAAGGCCCATATATTAAATACAGGAAAAGAAAGTAAAATGCATAAATCCGCCAAAAGGAACATACATTTAAAACATACCTAATCAGAATCTCCCCAAAAAAAACATTGAATAACGGGATGTAATGTTCACATATGTGATTATCTATGGGACAAGAACATAGCTTTTAAACCACATATTGGAATATACCAAAAGAATGCATCTATATGCAACAATGAACTTATTATATTACCTCAAGTGAAAAAAGTGGAATCTCCTAGTGAGGATATGGAGTGCAATTATCGCTAGTAAGATAGCTAGAGAATAAAATAAAACAGCGGTCAAAATGAATACAGAGACAAGATCCCATAGAAGAACATGATGATAGCCTCTGAGAGCGCTATGACATTACCTGTGCCTTAGGAGATCAGTGGTGGAGTGGGATAGAACAGAGCCACGGTGAGGTTTAAATGCCGAATAAGGGCGGGCCAACTAATTGAATTTCCTGTATGGAGGAACGCACGGTGGAACGCAATGTGCGCGTGCGCAGTGAAACACGGAAGTGCGCGCATGTGCAGTGGCAAAAGAAACAGTGAAGCAGTGTAACCCAGATGCGGAGCTCCATGGTGGTAACCATAGTAAACTACAAGTGTCTATGGGAAGGAGGGAAAACAAAAGGGTGTGAATAATCTAGCAATATTAGGCAATAACCATATATAATGGATAAAATACACCATTCATATATATGTAAATGCATATACGTTATCGGAGTATATCTATAATAACCAGCCGGAATACAATGACATTTCCAAACCATTATATTTATCGATAAACAAGGTTTATTGTAATGACTATACATACATATATATATATATATATATACACAGTATATGTGTGTGTGGATACACGTACACTTATATATATACATCCACACCCAAAAGAATCAAAAAATAGGACGGACCCCATATCTCCAATTCAATAATATTCATACTCTCTATTGAGGCCATGGGGGACAGGGTATTAAGCATATGAATCCAATAAGATTCTCTGTTTTTTAATTTTCGAACCCTGTCACCTCCACGCCTCAATGGGGGAACGTGCTCCAAAACCTGAAAACGAAGTTGGGAAACAGTATGTCCACATTTTATAAAGTGATGAGGTATAGGCAACATAGTCATCCTACATCTAATGGTAGATTTGTGTTTCCCTATGCGGTCTCGGACATGCTGGGTGGTCTCCCCAACATATCCGAGATCGCACGGACACTTTATTATGTAAACTACAAATGATGTGTTACAAGTAAAAAATTCTTTTATTTGGAAAACCTTCCCAGTACGGGGATGTGTGAATTGGTTGCCCTTAACCATATTCGAGCAATGGGGACAATGGAGACACGGGAAATTACCCTTTTTGGGAGTAGAAAGAAAAGTCTGTCGGGACCGAAGAATTGTTGACCCAATGTCCGCCTTGACTAAAAGGTCACGGAGATTTGGGGAACGTTTGCAGCTTAACAAAGGGGAAGTGGAGAATTCAGTTATTTGAGGATAGGATCTCTGTAATACCTGCCAATGTCTAAGAATAATCTTCTTAATAATCGGATGAAAGGGGTGAAACGTATTAACAAAAGAAATGAAAGGTCCCTCCTTCCTGGGTTTACAAGTAGGGTTTAAACTCTCCTGAAATGCGGACTTAACTACTGATGCGGGATATCCACGCTGCAAGAATTTTTGTGACATCTCCTCATGTCTACGGGAACGCTGATCTAACAATGAAACATTATGTGATATTCTTTTGTGCTGAAAGATCGGCAAAGACTTTTTTTTAGATGACGTGGATGGCTACTCGTATAGTGCAAAAGGCTATTGCGATCAGTGGGTTTAACGTACATGTCAGAAAGGATGTGGCCACCCTGATCCAAATGGATAAGAGTATCAAGAAAATTTATATTGGACAAATCAACGTGTTGAGTGAAGGAAATACCAGCTACCCTCGTATTTAAATACTGAAAAAAAATCGTCAAAAAGCGACTGAGAACCTGTGAAAACAATGAAAATATCGTCAATGTATCGTTTATAAAACGCTACATGATTACGGAACAACAGATGGGTATACACAAACATGGACTCAAAATGAGTCATGTATATGTTTGCATATGGTGGGGCGACATTTGAGCCCATCGCTGTGCCCTTAATCTGAAAATAAAACTGATCCTGGAATAAAAAATAATTTTTGTGAAGTACAATAGACAGAAGATCAAGACAAAATTCCTTTTGAGTAGATGAAAAATCACTATAGTGATCCAAAAACCAGGTAACCGCTAAGATACCAAGAGAATGGTCGATGCTCGTATAGAGAGAATTAACGTCCAGAGTGATAAGGAACGAGCCAGGTGGGAATGGACTAAGAGACTTTAGCTGATGTAAGAAATCTCCCATATCACGTAAATAAGAAGGGGTTTTAGATACCAGAGGTGATAAGATATGATCCAACGTTATTGCTAAAGGTGATAACAAGGAGTCAATTAATAAGGAGTCAAATTAAAAAACAGAGAATCTTATTGGATTCATATGCTTAATACCCTGTCTCCCCCCATGGCCTCAATAGAGAGTATGAATATTATTGATTGGAGATATGGGGTCCGTCCTATTTTTTGATCCTTTTAGGTGTGGATGTATATATATAAGTGTACGTGTATCCACACACACATATACTGTGTATGTATATATATATATATATATATGTATGTATAGTCATTACAATAAACCTTGTTTATCGATAAATATAATGGTTTGGAAATGTCACTGTATTCCGGCTGGTTATTATAGATATACTCCGATAACGTATATGCATTTACATATATATGAATGGTGTATTTTATCCATTATATATGGTTATTGCCTAATATTGCTAGATTATTCACACCCTTTTGTTTTCCCTCCTTCCCATAGACATGTTGAAGTTTACTATGGTTTCCATGGAGCTCCGCATCTGGGTTACACTGCTTCACTGTTTCTTTTGCCACTGCACATGCGCGCACTTCTGTGTTTCACTGCGCATGCGCACATTGCGTTCCACCGTGCGTTCCTCCATACAGGAAAATCAATTAGTTGGCCCGCCCCTATTCGGCATTTAAACCTCACCGCGGCTCTGTTCTATCCCACTCCACCACTGATCTCCTAAGGCACAGGTAATGTCATAGCGCTCTCAGAGGCTATCATCATGTTCTTCTATGGGATCTTGTCTCTGTATTCATTTTGACCGCTGTTTTATTTTATTCTCTAGCTATCTTACTAGCGATAATTGCACTCCATATCCTCACTAGGAGATTCCACTTTTTTCACTTGAGGTAATATAATAAGTTCATTGTTGCATATAGATGCATTCTTTTGGTATATTCCAATATGTGGTTCAAAAGCTATATTCTTGTCCCATAGATAATCACATATGTGAACATTACATCCCGTTATTCAAAGTTTTTTGGGGGAGATTCTGATTAGGTATGTTTTAAATGTATGTTCCTTTTGGCGGATTTATGCATTTTACTTTCTTTTCCTGTATTTAATATATGGGCCTTTCTTCTAGAAAATTCCATGCAAAGTTCAATGATATACTTCACAGGATAAAACAATTTTCCTGGTTTCAGACTGAATTAGGTATATATGATGTTATTTAATTATTTTTGATATGGATATGACTTATAATATCTTATGTAATCATGGTACTGATAATTGCATATGTTTCTATTTTTTCTTTATTTAGTTTTGAAAAAGGCATTCGCCGAAACGTTAAAAAATAAAATTCAATAAAAATTTCAAGTATATAAGACTCCTTCAATTTTTGTGTGCCGGGGTTCTCTATTTTTATGTAACTGATGTTTTCCCCTGAGCACCTTACTCAGTGAGCCGGGCTTTCATTCAATTGCCTACCACACACCCATGGACTACTACATTTATTTCTACACAACTGGAAATATTCAAACTTGAAACACATATGCCAACCTGACATACTCTACTCAATTTACATCAAATCAAATGCACTCTACACAACTCACAATCCACCACATTATAAAATTCACATACCAGGAAAATCTTGATCAATTCCAATATAGGGTCACTTGTGGGGGGTTTTTACTTTTTAGGCATATGGCGGGCTCTCCAAATGTGATATGGCACCCACAAACCATTCTATGTCTGTGCTCCTAAACACCACTCCTTCCTTTTAGAGCCTGGTAGTGTGTCCAAATAGTAGTATCCCACCACATATGGGGTATTGGCATACTCAGAATAAACTGTACAACACATTTTGGGGTCCATTTTCTCTTGTTACCCTTGTGAAAATTAAATAATTTGGGGCTCAAGCAACATTTTTGGAGAAAAATTTGTTTCATTTTCACAGTTCAACATTGTAAAATTCTGTGAAGCACCTTGTGGTTCAAGGTGCTCACCACATATCTACACAAGTTCCTTGATGGATATAGTTTCCAAATGGGGTTACTTGTGGGAGTTTCCACTGTTTTGACAAATCAGGGGCTCTCCAAACGCTACATGACACCCAAACACTATTTCATCTAAGTCTGCAATCTAAAACGTCACTACTTCCTTTTGAAAATAGTAGTTTCCCACCAAATTTGAGGTATCAATGTACACAGGAAAAATTACACAACAAAGTGTATGGTGCAATTTTTTCTGTTACCCTTGTGAAAATAAATTTTGTGCTAAAAGAACATTTTTGTGGGAAAAATGTGATTTTTTTTTTTTTTTTTTATTGTCACACCTCAAAGTTCTAAAATTCTGTGAAACACCTGGGGGTTGAAAGTGCTGATCACACATCCAAACAAATTCATTGAGGGGTCTAGTTTCCAAAATAGGGTCACTTGTGGGGGTTTACACTGTGTGGGAACATCAGGGGTGCTCTAAACGCGACATGGCATCTGCCAACAATTCCAAACAATTTTGAGTTTGAAAAGTAAAATGACGCTCCTTCACTTCAGTCCTGTCATGTGTCCACCACATATGGGGTATCAGCGTACTCAGGAGAAATTGCACAACAAATTTTAAGGTACATTTTCTCTTATTATCCTTCTGAAAATGGAAATATCGGGTCTAAAATAACATTTTTGCGGAAAAAAGTAAAATTTTCATTTTTTTCCTTCCATATTGCTTTAATTCCTATGAAGCACCTGAAGGGTTAATGAACTGCTTGAATGTCATTTTGAGCAGTTTGAGGAGTGTAGTTTTGAAAATGATGTCACTTTTGGGTGTTTTCTGTCACCTAGGCCTCTCAAAGTCACTTCAAATATGATATGGTCCCTAAAAAACCTGGTTTTGTAAATGTTGTTGGAAAAATGAGAAATTGCTGATAAACTTTGAACCCTTCTAACTTCCTATAAAAAAATGACATTTGAAAAATTGCACTGATGTAAAGTAAAAATTCAAAGTTTAACTACAACATTTTCTCCAAATTTCCAATTTTTTCACAAGTAAATGAAAAAAATATTTTCTCACAAATTTACCACTAACATGTAGTACACTATGTCACAAAAAAACATTCTCAAAATCAATGAGGTCCATTGAAGTGTTCCAGAGTTATTCATAAAGTGACAGTGGTCAAAACTAAAAAAATGGCCAGGTCAGGAAGGTGAAAACAGGCTGGGGATTGAAGGGGTTAAGGCAGAAAGACCAACAAACAAGAAATAACTGAAGTCAGCAGCAGTAAAATGTCGGAGCAAGCATCAGAAAGGAGGAAACCCGAGAGTCCAAAATGGCCGCCGATGCAGGAGGACGTATCTGACAGAGCTCTGAGACATCCAGAGACATCTGAGCCCCTGCCCGACTTAGATCCATCTGAAGCCTCCATATACCTTCCCTGAGAGCCAGCGGACCCCAGGAGATGAGTATTGTGGGACAGGACCCTACCTGAATCCCAGCAGACATCATTCTCAAGGGAGGCCTGGGACCATGCTGCAGACGCTGAGACCAGGAGCGTGGTGAAAACCGCCCAGAGGAAGGAGAGCCGACGGGTGAAGAGGGAGCAGAGGCTTGAAAATCCGGGAAGAACACAAGGGAGGAAGGGATACCCAGAAGTCCCAAAGCGGAGGAGAAGCAGACACTTACCCGGCCTGGAGGAGGGAGAGACGCTGGAGCGGAGTGGAGCACGAGCCGGACACAGTGAGGGGGAGCCGCCTGGTGACTGTCGGGCCTGAGAGAGAGCCGGCTGGAGGCAGGCAGTGAAGTGACAGGCGAACGGCAAGAGAGAGGAGGCTGGTGAGTGGAAATCCCCCGTGCATAGGGGCGACAACCAGCCGGGTAACTGGCTGGTCCTAGGACACATACACCCCCTGGCTCTAAAGCCAGTGCCACGCACTAGAGCACCATTACCCACTAGGGCTGTAAATTAACCCTCACCCCCGCAGCACAAGTCGCATTGCTCTGATAAGAAGCACAGGGGCTGCACACGGGTGTGGAGGAGTCTGAGGCTGGTTTCCCTGGAGGGGAGGGAGAAGAGGGAAAGCTAAGACCTCCAGAGAAGAAAGTAAGCCCTGAGATCTGATAACATCCAGTGCCCTTATAACATCTGAAGAGTTAACCCTTGACTCAAGTCTGATCCTGTGGCAGTACAGGGAGAGGGGTGCTGCGGTTCCCTCTTCCATGATATAAGTAAAGAAGGGAGAAGGAAGAAAATTCGGGGCAGTGCTGCAGAATTGTCTTTTCAGAGCCTGCCTTTTCTCTATATAGAAAAATCCCTCACTTTCTGCACTGTACTCTGCTGCCATCTTGTGGACATTGGAATAATAGCTTGCTGCAAAGAGATTTTCACGGAACGGAGCCATGAAAGAGATGTACACCCCTGTATAATGTCTGAGTAGAGGGGGGCTTGTCTTACCGCCCAGATAGAGGACATAAGTGAACAACTATAACTTTAACGGTCTTACATCTATAAACAATATTGAAAGGCGACATAATATATTGTACAGACCAGGTGATGATCTGGCTGGGGTGAGGAGGAGAAGAGGTCCAAGCTGGTCATATAGATTGAAAGGGGGGCAGTCGTTTGTGACCCCTCTAGACAAGTTTCTTACTAAAAGAGACTGTGCTGTGAGTGACCCCATGCCACCAAAGTCACGACAACAATCAACCCATAAAAGCAATCAAGCGAAAAATAAAACTACGCGGTCGGGTTCCATGGATATGGACCTAGACTCTATGCCTTCGCTGTCTGCTTTGGTGTCTCAACAGGAAGACAGAGGAGGGTCACGCGACTCCCCATCAGAATCTGAGCCGGGAGATATGGAACACCATTTTGACCACAGCAAATTAAAAAAGTATCTGGATCTCCTTCCTACCAAGGAAGACTTCAGATCCCTGATCTCGGAAGTAAAAGAAACCTGTAAGTCAGAGATTAACTCAATCCGCCAAGATGTTGGGCTACTAGCAGATAGAGTGGACTCGGTGGAAAGGGATCACGATACCACTAGACAGTACATCATCAAATTACAAAAGAATGTTTCCTCTTATGCTCGGGCTCTGAGTGAAACTAACAAACATCTGGAGGACCTAGACAACAGAGGGCGCCGTAATAATATCCGAGTGAGAGGCGTCCCTGAGGCTACAGGTAATGAAGATGTCCATGCCATACTTGAAACCATATTCAACACTGTACTGGAGCGCCCTACAACTCAAAGGATAAAATTGGACAGAGCACATAGAGCATTACGCCCCAGGGGGCCTCAAAATTACTCTTGTGACATTATTTGCTGTGTCCATGACTTCCAACTAAAAGAGTCTATCATGGCCAAAGCCCGCACTTCGGAGGGAATTGAATATAAAGGGACTCGGATCCAATTATTCCCTGATCTATCTTGGATCACCTTACAGAAAAGGAGACATCTGCAGCCACTACTTGCATCCCTAAAAGATAAGGGCATCCGATACCGCTGGGGGTTCCCGTTTGCCCTCATAGCCTCAAAAGATGGTCGTACGGCTGTGCTACGCTCTACTCAGGACCTCCCAGCCTTCTGCACTGACCTGGGAATCCCTTCGCCCTCCCTGGTAGACTGGGAATTAGAGATGCCATCCAATCCACCCCGTCCGATCTGGCAACAAGTGGACTCTAAGGGGGGTTCTCCCTCATCACGGCCTAAGGCACGACCGGCTCCGACCTGAGACGACAATTTTATTTTTTCTTTCTTCTAGGAACAGGAGCCTTGAGTTTGAGTCTCTGGTTTCAGGCTGTAGTCCCCCCCTTGGGGGGTGGCTTCATGCCCTCCCCGAATTATTATAAGGACTTTGGTTGGTCTTTTCTTTCATAACTAGTTGTTCACTTTCTTTTTTCTTTTCTGATATTGATATATCTGGTTACGATTCCTCATATCATTTGCATTGGTTTGCTACTAGGGCGGTGAGAACCGAATGCTCCCCTCTCTTAGATGTTTAGAATCTAGCTTTAGACACTGACTGTGATAGCAGTGTGTCCATAGCCACAAACTCCCTTTAAGGGTTAGAGTTACCCTGGTTCCTCCTACGGAAGAGTTGGTATAGGAGGTTTGGGTTTAGATATTGGTAAAGTTTTAAATTATGCCAATTTTTTCTTCTTTGACCCTGACCGGGGAGGACGGAAGCGGAGGTGAAGGCTTTTGCCTGTGGCTTCACTCCTCACCGGTAACATTTATGACATGTAAATGTTATGCTTTATATGTTATGTGTTTTGTCATTGTCTTTTACCATTCCTTATGTGTTTACCCTGATTGTGGTGAGGGAATCTTTTGTACCCCATTGAGAGCCATCCATCATGGGCCGTCAGGCAAGTTTGAGATGGGCAATACCCGGTTAGCCTTTGTATGTAATGCTAATTTTGCTTTATACCACTATAACTTAAAATATGGTTAAAATTTTAACACTAAATGTTAAGGGTTTAAACTCAAACATTAAGAGACGAATGGCATTAGGTGAGATGCGGACCCAGCGAGCTGATGTGGTTTTCTTGCAGAAAACGCACTTGAATCTCAACGGGAACTGCAATTTCGCCAAACACCTTTACCCTACGATTTTTTTAGCCTCTCCGGAAAGGAAAAAAGCCGGTGTGGCGATCTTGATATCAAGGACCTGTCCCATTCAAGTTACTACCTCCCTGGCAGACCCACAGGGTAGATACCTTATCCTACAAGGGACATATAAGGAAGTTCCAATCCTTTTGTGTAACATTTAT
Organism: Anomaloglossus baeobatrachus; assembly: GCF_048569485.1. NCBI lineage: Eukaryota > Metazoa > Chordata > Amphibia > Anura > Aromobatidae > Anomaloglossus > Anomaloglossus baeobatrachus. Next base: position 561,923,781 of record NC_134355.1, on the reverse strand, counting down.
GCCCCTAACACCTCCCAGATCCTTTTTTTGAACTGGGTATTCCTCAAATTAACACGCCTTCCCCCCTCAGTGTGGATAGTGGGTGGAGATTTTAACACTATTTTCTCTGACTCTTTAGACAGGTTGACCATTAACAATCAATTGTCGAGCCCGTCTCAACGTAAATTGACAGCTGCCTTTCGAAGACTGATCCGCAGGTTTGCCTTATTTGATTTGTGGCGAGTTAAACATCCCTCAGAAAAAACCTTTACCTTCTACTCTCCCCCTCATGGTACACACACCAGGATCGATTTCTTCTTTGGCAACATTCAGGCCCTTAGATGGACGAGCAAAGTGGATATTGGTGCAATAACGTGGTCAGACCACGCGCCAATGACTCTCACCCTAGATCAGACAACCCAACGTACAAGAGTCTGCCACTGGAGGCTCAATGAGTCCCTCCTCAAGAGAACTTCCTACAGAGACAAACTGGAAGCAGGATTGATGGAATACTTTGAGAACAATGAGGGGTCAGTGCCCAATTTTTCTACTATCTGGGAAGCCCATAAGGCCGTCTTTAGAGGGCAATGCATAGCTTTAAGCTCCCGCATCAAAAAAGATAGACTATATCAGAGAGATCAGCTCCTTAAAAGTCTCAGAGACTTAGAAAATAGGATGACCCTTAACCCATCAATACGTACCCTTAGAGGTATAGTAAAGACTCGTGCCCAACTGAAGGACCTAGAGGTCAATATAACAGAAAAATTACTACTCTATAGCAGGCATAAATACTATGACAAAGGAAATAAATCTCACTCTCTTTTAGCCCGCCAACTTAGGGAGGAGAGGGGGAACTCATCCGTTTATGCCTTGAGAGATTCGGGAGGGAATACGTTATATGACCCCACTAAAGTTGCAAAGATTTTTCAGGATTATTTGTCAAGATTGTATTCTTTGCCCAGCACCCTTCCTACAGACCCAGGAAAACAGAGGGAGCTAATCCACTCCTTTCTTGATCAGTGTAAGCTGCCTACCCTTACTAAGAATGCTGTAAACACACTGAATAAAGAAATCACGTGTGAAGAGGTAGGAGAGGTGCTTAAATTACTTCCTAATGGAAAATCACCGGGTCCAGACGGCCTGACATACTTCTACTACAAGGCATTTGCGGATCGACTTACCCCCTATTTAGTTAAATTATTTAATAGCTTCCTCACGGGCTCCCCTATACCCACAAGTATGTTACATTCATATATTACGCTTATACCCAAACCTGGGAAGGATGCTATGGAATGTGCCAACTATAGGCCCATAGCACTCCTTAATGCTGATTTGAAAATCTTCACTAAACTACTAGCTCTACGCCTTTCAGTTCTTCTTCCTCACCTAATACATAAAGACCAGGTGGGTTTTGTCCCATGTAGACAGGGAGGGGACAATACTAGGAAGATCATTGACTTAGTAGAGGTTGTTAATAAGACAGAGAGTGAAGCACTCCTTCTTAGTTTGGATGCGGAGAAGGCGTTTGACCGTCTGGGGTGGCCATTCATGTTCGAAACATTGCATCAATTTGGAATTTCAGGTCCATTTATTACTGCCCTGAAAAGTCTATATTCATGCCCCTCAGCTTCGGTCAAGCTTCCTTATGCCACATCTCAACCCTTTCAAATACACAACGGCACTCGTCAGGGATGCCCTTTGTCCCCCCTTCTCTTTGTCATGTGTATTGAACCATTGGCTGCTGCTATTCGCAATGACCCTAATATACATAGAGTAATGGTAGGAGATAAGGAGTTTAAGCTATCTCTATATGCGGATGATGTCCTATTGATCTTGTCCCAACCACATATCACCCTCCCGAATTTGCATTCCTTGTTACTACAATTTGGAAGGTTGTCAGGGTATAAGGTCAATCAGAACAAAACGGAAGCTCTGCCTCTTAATATTCCACAGGTGCGGGTCTCCTCCTTACAGGGAAACTACAACTATAAATGGAAAAACATATCCTTGACATACCTTGGGATACAATTAACATCTAAGTATAAGCTTTTGTATCAGCAGAACTATCCTAGTTTATTTACTGAGATAAAAAGGCTCCTGCTCAATTGGAACAAGCTCCCATTGTCTCTGTTTGGAAGAATCTCTGCAGTCAAAATGTCTGTTCTGCCAAAGCTCCTTTACCTGTTTGAGACCCTTCCGGTGTGTGTACCATACAAAGAATTGCGCAACATTCAGTCTAGTATACTTCAATTTGTTTGGGCCCATAAGAGACATAGAATCAAGAAAACAACATTATTTGACAGTAAACTGAGAGGAGGCCTGGGGGTCCCTGATATTACTAAGTACTATTGGGCAGCACACTTACGTCACATCCCTGCATGGTCTAATCGCAGTGCCTTCTCTAGATGGATGGAAATAGAGAAGTTATGGCTAGCCCCAATACACCCTAACTCCTACCTTTGGGGCACCTCATCTAATAAGCCTGACCCAAATACTCTGGGCCCTATAGCCTTTACGAAGAGGATATGGGACTGTTGTGTCAAGAAGTTTCCACTTAAATCTGAACACTCTCCATTGACTTCTTTTCTTTTTAATCCCAGAATGCCGGACGGTATGCAGGGTACAGCGACTAAAACGTGGTTTGACAGGAAACTCTTTTGCTTTGCTGACATAGTAGACGCACACTCCAGAGTCCTTCTCCCATACGCCACCATAGCTGATAAATTTAATCTCCCAGGCATTTCCCAATATCGGTATTTACAAGTTAGACACCTGATGCACTCCCTTTTTACCTCATTAAAAGTCTCTATCCCTACACTTTTTGAGAGATTGTGCAGAGCTAGGGCCTCTACTAAAGGCCTCATCTCCGATATATATCGTATTTTAATGGCTCCGTGCCCAGAAGACAAGCCAAAGCATACATATATGAGGAAATGGGAAGATTTCCTTGGTGAGTCCATTCCCTTGTGTATGTGGAAGCGGATCTGGGATACGGCGTCTAAGACATCTTCGTGCTATGTCTATAAGGAAAATCAATATAAATTACTCATGTATTGGTATCACACCCCATCACTACTACATAAACTAAACCCAGCTATACCTGACAATTGTTGGAGGTGTGGAGCCACAGGAGGAGACATACCGCACATATTCTGGGTATGCCCCAATATCCAGGGCTTCTGGAGGTTGGTGCAATCTTATTTATAAAGTAACTAACCTTCGGATTCCCCTGGATCCTAAATTCTATTTATTAAATATACCACTTGCTCAGCTGGGGAAAAGAGTGAAGCGGTTACTATTACACATGACCACAGCAGCTAGATGTCTAATTGCCCGTAACTGGAGGTTGGCCCATCCACCCTCACTTACAGATCTCCAATCTCGGATCCAAGATGTGAGAAGGATGGAGTATTTATCTGCCCTGTCAAATAACACAGTAGATCTTTTTGAGAGTGTTTGGTCACTTTGGGATACTTATTGGGCCAACAAAGAATAACAGTGAAGTACGGCCTTGCTTGAAGCCTGATATGCTCACCCTCCCCAATCCATCCCCCCTCCCTTATGTCTCCCTGTCTAGTATTGTATTGTTCGTCTTGTCATATTCCCTGTTTTCAGTGTATTAGTGGATAATATGGATACTGATTTCTGGTTTACAGTTATTAACAAGCTTGTGAGACATATCCATGCATCCATGTATTTTGTTTTGTATCTGTTCTAAAAACTTAATAAAACATTCAGTTATAAAAAAAAAAGAAAGGAGGAAACCCAGCATGACATGGCTTCCAGACTTCGGGAGTCATTGCCTACAAAGGATTGTCTGCAAAGTATTAAAAATGAACATTTTATTTATGGTAAAATAAATTTGTCCAATCTCTTCTGAGTCCCTGAAATTAGGAGGCTTTATAGAAAAATGGTTGCAATTCCTAAATGATCTACAGGATATTTCTGTTCAACCCCTTTAATTAAACCTGAAAGTCTCCACTGTAATTAATTACATCTCAGTTGTATTATTTTAAATCTAATATAGTGGATAGCAGAGTCCAAATCATGACGATCCGGTAACGGTCCAAATATTTCTGCACCTAGCTGTAGTTATCTCCAAAATGGTGGTATTTTCATCTCTAACCCAACCAACTTTTTCTTGATTGATGTAGATGTAGATAGCGTCTTCTCAATCAGAAAAATATAGCTTGAGTTAAACGTAAAACCTGGACGCTTCCATACTGCTGGCCTTTCATGGTGAATTTATATATGGCAGATTTATTGCAGAAATTTCAACAACTGTTTCATAAATCTGAATGGGACTTTCCGAAATCTACACTGGAGATCAAAATGAGAGAACAACACACAATTTCCTAAATGTTATGGTCATTGTGTAGTCCCTTTGTGATTATATCTGAACATGAGTAAACCGCAGTGTTTTAAGCTTATTTCATAAATTGAATTTATTCTAAAGCGCATATGAGATAAATGAAAAAGAACACTGATCAAAATTAGAGAACATTTTCAGATACCTGCAACTTATTGGTATTAATATGACACATGGTGCTAATTTCCTTAATTATCTGACAAACCCTATTTAACTGGCAGCCTAATTTTCCAGTTTGCACTGAGTTTGCAAAATGGTGTGCCGGTCCAAAGTGACTGAAACCCTTCGGCAGTAGGTTGTCCAGATGAAGACCAAAGGGTTGACCCTATAAGCCATAGCAAGAGAAGTTGGTCATTCCAAGTCTGTGATTTTGAGAATATTACATCTTTACAACATCACAAACTCTTTCAAGCCCCCCAAGAAGGCTGGTCGTCCTCGATAGACAAATGCTAGAGAAGACAGGATAATGTGGAGAATCTCCATGCGTAATCATTTTAACACTGCAGTAGGAATTGTTTGGCAGTTCAGCACTGAACAGGGTAAGGATCTATCTCGTCATATAGTGTCACAACGTTTAAGAGCTTTAGGACTAAAAGACCACTCTGCAGTGATCAAACCTCTCATTAGCAGAAAGAATCAAAAGGCTAGACTCACTTTTGGTGAGGAGCATGTTGGGTGGACAAACGAGAAGCAAGTTTAATTTATTGGGTCTGATGGGAAACATTATGATCATCGACAAACTAGTGAAAGACTGAACCCAAAGTGTGTTTAGAAGTCAGTGAAAGGTGGTGGAGGAAGTGTCATGGTTTCTGGAATGTGTTCTGCAGCAGGAATTGGAGCTATCAAATAGCTACATGGCGAAGTAAATGCAAGTGAGTATCAGAACCTTCTTCAACAACAAGTGTTCTTTACTTGCATTCATCACTCAATCAGCCAGCAATTTACATGCAGGACAATGCCCCCTGTCACACAGCAAAACAGGTAAAGAAGTTCCTTAAAACAGAAAACATTGAAACAATGAAATGGCCAGCCCAGAGTTCTGATCTAAGCCCAATAGAAAACCCAATGGAAAACCACTGGAAAATCCTTGGTGACAAATTTATGGCCAAGAAACAGTCAAAGAACTGTGGAAGAGACTGGAAGAAGAGTGGACCAAAATCACACCATAGTGTGAGAGACTAGTGATGTCCTGTGGGCAGATGTGCTGCAGCCATTCAAAGCAAAGGCCTGTACACGTCCTACTGATTGGTGACTGTTGTTAGCTTCAGAAAATTTAGTTATAATCTTTCTCTGTGCTACAGTCATTGCTGTTCTCTAATTATGATCACATTTTGCACAAAATAAAGGCTTAATGTTGATAAACTTTGAATCTTTTGTAAAACACTGTTCTAGCAGCATAGTGTAACCGTTACAAAAAAAAATGCAAATTTTGATCATTGTAGATTACATTATTTCAATTTTGATCTCTACTGTTCATGTACAGTCCCTGACAGAAGTTCTATCGTTTATCCATGTTATGAAAATAAAAGCTTATAACCTGACTTTAAATTCATCCATTGGTTTCATAAATTACTCTTTTGAAAGCTGAAACACTCCCAAATTTGGTTTAGGTTATGAAAATAAAGTTGCTGCAAAGCTGAAATATTTATCATTTAATGAACACAGAAAGGTCAGATTTTGGCAAGACACAAGTTTTGTCGCCTTGTCATATAATGCACCCAATCCTAGTTTACATCCTCACCTGTGCTCACTAAATGATCGGTTAATTAGTGGGTGTGTATAAAAAGAAACCCAACACCCCAGACCTTCAGTTGAACTGTAACTTGACCTCTGACAATATGCCAAAAATCCACCCTGCGAACAAAGCCTTGATTATCAAGAGGCTGAAGACCAGATCCACTGCAGAGGTGGCTGGCACCTTTAATGTGTCTCAGCGTCAAGTACAAAGAATTAAAAAAAGATTTGAAGAGACTGGAGATGTTTTTGACAAGCCCAGGTCCGGCAGACCCCACAAGACAACTGCTCAGGAGAAACGTTTCTTGGTTAGAAACTACAAAGCCAGACCCTCTTCCACTGCAGCAGAGCTCCAAAAGGCCTGGTCACCTCAAGTCCCTGTGTGAACTAGAACAGTTTGTAGGATTCTGTCTCGAAATGGCCTCCATGGTCGAATCAGTGCCCAGAAGCCAGCACAAAAAAAAGGCAATTAAAAAACCGTGTTGCATTTGCAACATGCCAAGTCCCACAGCCTGCTAAACAGATGGACCCTGGAAAAGTGGCAGAAGGTGTATTTCTCTGATGAATCTTCAGTTGAATTACACAACAGCCGCCGCAAGTGCTGCAGGAGACCTACTGGAGCCCATATGCATCCAGAAAACAGTTAAGTTTGGTGGTGGAAAGAACATGGACTGAGGTTACATTCAGTATGGGGGTGTGCAAAACATTTGCAAGGTGGAAGGCAATATCAATAGCCTAAAATATCAAAAAGTATTAGCTACCTCTTACATTTCCAATCATAAAAAGGGGTCAAATTCTGCAGCAGGATGGTGCTCCATCTCAAACATCCATCTCTACAACAAAGTTCCTCCTGGCAAAGAAGATCAAGATGTTCAAGGACTGGCCAGCCCAGTCACCAGACATGAACATCATTGAGCATGTTTGGGGACGGATGAAAGAGGAAGATTGGAAGACAAAACCAAAGACTCTAGATAAACTCTGGGAGGCATGTAAGGCTGCATTCTTTGCTATTCCTGATGACTTCATCAATAAATTGTAGGAATCATTGTTGAACCGCATGGATGCAGTCCTTCAAGCTCATGGAAGTCACACAAAATATTAAATATGGCTCTAATAGCACCACAACTTCATTCACCAATGTTTATTTTCATAACTTAAACCAAATTTGGGAGGGTTTCAGCTTTCAAAAGAATAATTTATGAAGCCAATGGATGAATTTAAAGTCAGGTTATAAGCTTTTATTTACATAACATGGATAAGTAACAGAACTTATGTCAGGGACTATATGTTCTTGCAGTAAAAACAACCCAATTTGGAAGAACGTAACTGATTTTTGATCTCAGAAAATGCAATTGTATGCTTATATAATCAATAGCGTAAGATCCTATAGTAAAAAAAAAGTATATCATGCATTTTATTTACTGTATTCCGCTGTATGGAATATCGTAGTTTACTATGTTATTTCATAAGGGTACTTTACACGCTGCAATATCTGTACCGATATCACTAGCGAGCATACCCGCCCCCGTCGGTTGTGCGTTACGGGCAAATCGCTGTCCGTGGCGCACAACATCGCTAACACCCGTCACACGGACTTACCTTCCCTGCGACGTCGCTCTGGCCAGTGAACCGCCACCTTTCTAAGGGGGTGGTTCGTGCGGCGTCACAGCGACGTCACACGGCAGCCATCCAATAGCAGAGGAGGGGCGGAGATGAGAGGCTGGAACATGCCGCCCACCTCCTTCCTTCCTCATAGCCGGTGAACGGAGGTAAGGAGATGTTCGTCGCTCCTGCAGTTTCACACATAGCGATGTGTGCTGCCGCAGGAACGAGGAACAACATCGCTACTGACCAGACAACGATTTTTCATAAATAAATGACCTCTCTGAGACAAACGATTTTTGCTACTTTTGCGATCGTTTAAGGTCCTTTCAGCCTGTCACATGCTGCGATGTTGCTAACGACGCCGGATGTGCGTCACAAACACCGTGACCCCAACGATATATCGTTAACGATGTTGCAGCGTGTAAATGGCCCTATACTGCAAAATAAGCATGCCAACTATCTCAAAGAACACAACTTTTACGCGTAAATTAGAAGAGATGAGTGAATTTTCTCTAGTGGAACTGAATTCTTCTCAATTTTTACAAAAATTTGTATTCTGAAGAGTACGGCTTTTTGGCTAATCGCTCCCCCATTTTGCTGAACTGTAGAGGGTCAGCAACACAGCAAGTTAAAAAATAATAATGATACTCCCCTGACTGATCACCTCTTCTGCCGTCCCTGCAGCCCGGTCCTTCCCGACGCTTCTCTTTGGCTCTCTTAGTCGCATGCAATGTCTTCATCCAGCTTCATTGCAATGGGGCTTCTGGCTGAAAAAGTTCTCTGATGTTGCTACACATCGCACTGTCTCCAGAGCTGCTGACTAGGCATTGGACGAGGCACATCATGACATCACGATGTGCAGTGAGGTCAGAGGCCTAGTTGAGCTTGAAGTTGAAGCCCGGAGTGAAGCAGGCTGAAGACAAAGTGTGTGACTGGGGTTAAAAGAAGATGTGCAAACGACCAGACAGCAGAACAGGTGAGCGGTGAGGTGAGCATTACTTTATTTTCTATATTCTATGTTTGTTTTTCTTTGTAGAAATGCTAGAGCATAATAAGATGAATGTGCATCTGGGCAGATTCAATCATTTCTATAAATTAAAGTGTTGGAATACACTCACTTTGTAATATAAATAATAAGTTATGGGGGGCGTGGCCTGGCCATGGAGGGATAGAGACGTGTTATACATCAGCTCCCCAGCCGGCGCGGGGATTCATCAAGCCAGAGCAACAATTCAGGATCCCTAAAGAAACGAATGGGCAACAGAAGAAGGAAAGAAGGCCCCCAGCCCACCTCATCCCGTTCAAGCACCCCAGGGCAGAGCATTCGCCGGTATATGGTGCGGACAGCACCAGCAGGGCCCGATCCCAAAATGGCCAACACTGGAATAGCCACCAGAAGCAGCCGCACGTCCTGCAGAGAGATGGCGGCGGCTGCAGAGATTGAGGAAGCTGAGCAGGTGACGCAGGCGGCGGAGGCAGCGGAGAAGGTGGAGGCAGCTCGGGGAGCGGTGAGTGCAGGCCAGCCCAAGGATAATAAAGTAAGTGGGGCGGCCGCGCTGGAGGAGCAAAATGGCGCTGAGACGCCGGAGCCAAGCGGGCAGACAGGCAGTATGGGAGGGCACCGAGCAATGCCCGAGGAGAAGCGGTCGGAGAGCACAGGAGAAGATGGGGCCAAAGCAGGGAGCAGAACAGAGTATGCAGCAGGCACCCAAGCTCAGACACATATCCTGCTGCAGTCAAATACAACAACAGCTACCTTCCCAACCCCTGGTAAATCCCCAAACACTGACTTGCCACAAACCAATAGTCAGGAAGGGGTGCAGGTGGGCCAAGATATTAGCCAGCTATGGCGGACCATTGGGGAGCTGAGCTCACATATTAAAAACATCCCCACAAAAAAGGATATGGAGCAGTATATATCCAGACTAGAGAATTCATATAAGGCTGAACTATCTGGACTCAAAGATGAAGTACAACAGTTGGGAGAAAGAGTCACAACAGCAGAATCCACAGTATAGGCACTGTCAGTAACGGCAACAGAACAGGAGGCTGGATATGCATCTCATAATATACAACTTCAGTATTTGGCAGAAATGCTAGATGATGCAGAAAACAGAAACCGGTGTAATAATATTAGAATACGCGGCATTCCTGAGTCGGTTGAACATACAGCCCTAGATGAGACTTTATGCCACATTTTCAATGACATACTGCATGTACCCATAGACTCTCCACTGGAGCTAGACAGGGCTCATAGAGCACTGGGCCCTAAAGCAATGGATCCAGAGTTCCCCAGAGACATCATATGCAAAGTACACAAGTATAAGTTGAAAGATAATATTATGGCCCAAGCACGGAAACTTGACAATATCTCCTTTAAAGGGCAAAAGATCCTAATTCTGCCTGACCTGTCCAAGTGGACCCTACAGAAGAGAAAGGCTTTGAGACCCTTATTGGACATACTACGCCAACGGAATATACAGTACACTTGGGGCTTCCCATTCCGCCTGAGAGTCCGGAGGGCGGGAAGGATGCACGTCCTCAGTCACCCAGGGGGCATACCTGCGTTCACCGCAGCCCTCCAAATTCCATCAGTGATGATTCGGGACTGGCCATTCCTACCTCCGGGGGCCCCCGGAGTGGACCCACCTAGAGAAGCCCCCCAGAGAAGGAGAAGAGAGTTGCCTATGGATCTCGGCTGAATATGGAGTCTCACTGAGCGGAAAAAGAGAATTTTGAGAATTTTGAGTTTTCCTAAAGACAACACACGAACAGGACATTTTGGTTGAAGTTTGGAAGATGACTCATTGTTATAGTTATAGTTAAAGTCAAACTGAAAATAGGGATTCTGATATGAAAAGGGAATAATATCAGGAAATTGTTTATGATATAGTATGGGGGAGACAGAGAGGTATATGGAGTAGAAACATAGTAATACATGTTGGACCAAGTCCCAAATCATTTATGGACTAACACGGTTAATACAGATGGGAAATTTATGTATAGATAGAGGATGCAGATCTGCGCCGGCGGGGAGCAACTCTCCCTGGAAAGTCTACCGCACTTGAGGGGGTGCTATACCGTGCTGGACAAGGTATAGTTAGATACAGCCTCCCCCAACAAAGTAGGTGGGTTGGGACATCAGGACATAGTTGCTGGTGCCTTAGTCCATCACCACCTTCCTATACTTGAGAACAATTTTTTTTTTTGTTTTTCTCTTCCTCTTTTTTACTTCTATATCCATTTACTTTTCCTCCCTTTATTTCTGGGCTTTCCTATATCTTTTGTTATAAATCTCTTAAAAATCACACTTGATCCAACCCTTCTCTGACAGTTTTCCCCGTCCATTCGTGTCTTTCCCTTGTTTGTCTAACAGCTAAAAATAGACATGGCGGAACTGAAATTTGGATCTTTCAACACAAAGGGCTTTAATACGCCACAAAAAAGGACCCAAATACTAGCTGAAATGCATAAACAGAAGTCCACATATTGCTCCTTCAAGAAACACATTTTAAAGTAGGCCATGTCCCAAACTTGAGAGACCGCAACTACGTAACATGGTTCCACAGCGCCAATACTGAATCCCGGTCAAGGGGGGTATCGCTGGCCATACACAGAAACCTGCCTCATTCTATTCTAGACACGAAACCTGATGCAGAAGGCAGATACATTATAGTTAAACTACGGATATATGACACAGTGTATACGGTGGCAGGATGGTATGCCCCTAACACGGGACAGACACAGACATGCAGGGCCTTCCTAAAAGTTCTATCCGAGTTCGCAGAGGGAATAATGATTCTGGGGGGAGATTTTAATCTGTCTTCGAATACCTTAGTAGATACCTCGGCTGGAAGGAGCAACATTTCCACAAAAATATTGACCTCTCTGAAGCGAGACATACATCAGATGCACCTTAACGACGTGTGGCGCAGTATGCATCCTACGGGTAGGGACTACACCTTTTATTCCACTCCTCATGATTCGTACAGCCGAATAGATCTATTTTTAGTGAGTCAGTGTGTTTTGGCCTGGAGACCGAATCCTACGATTGGTAGTATAGTTTGGTCCGATCACGCCCCGGTCTTTTTGGCCTTTGTTCCCCCGGATGGGGGGAGGCGGGAGTGGACATGGAGACTCAACGATAACTTGCTCAAAGATGTAATCTGTATGACTGACATCAGGGAGACGGTTGGGGTCTTCATGTCCTCTCATGAAACGGACCCCACTTCGATGCCCCTGCAGTGGGAGGCGTTCAAGTGTGTCATAAGAGGGGTGCTGATAAAGCATGGGGCGCGTACCAAAAAAATAAGGAATATCCGCATAAAAGAACTGTTGGACAGGATTCATAAGTTGGAAACAGCACACAAAAATAGGCAGTTGAGGGTAACACTAGCAGAACTCACATAACACAGAGAGGAACTTAGGACAGTGCTGAATGAAAGATTTCTCCGATACCGGAACCATTATAAGCGCTTCCTCTATCAGCATTCTAACAAATGCGGCAGATCCTTGTCCAACCTTCTACATCCCCGCAATCTTACAACATTTATACCTAGCTTGCGGAAACGGGGAGGAGGGGAAGCGAGCAACCCAGCGGAGGTTTTGGAAGAATTGAGAAGTTTCTACTCGGAACTGTATAACATCCAAGGGAGGTTCTCTGACATGTCGTCACAGGCTTTGACTGAGCGCATTAAGGGATATATGATGGACACGGCTTTGCCAACTTTGAAAAATGAGGAAGTGCAACAACTTGAAAACCGGTTCTCAGAGGAGGAAGTGGGAAAAGTAATTAGGAATACCCCAAATGGGAAGAGTCCGGGCCCGGACGGATTTTCTCCTACATTTTATAAAACATTTCGGGAATTGCTTACCCCATTTCTGACTAAGGTCTTTAATGCAATCTCAACGGAGACTCCCTTTGTGGCTCAGTCACTGGAGGCACATGTCACGGTCCTTCCGAAACCTGGCAAGGACCCCATGTTAGTGTCTAATTACAGACCAATATCTTTACTCAATGTAGATATAAAGTTATTCTCCAAGATCTTGGCTAACAGGCTGGCTCCCCTTCTCCCCTCCATCATTGATACAGACCAAGTAGGATTCATACAGGGTAGGGAGGCGCGGGACAATGTCAACAAAACTCTACTGCTTATAGCCCACGCTAAAAGCACGAATCAGCCCCTGGGAATACTATCAGTAGACGCAGAAAAAGCGTTTGATCGAGTACAATGGGACTTCTTGAGGGTGGCATTAAAACAAATAGGGATAGGCCCTGGCTTTTTGAATAAAGTGTTGGCCCTTTATACATGTCCATCGGCTAGGATAAAGGCAAATGGCTCCTTATCACAGTCTATACAAATCAGAAATGGAACAAGGCAAGGGTGCCCTCTTTCTCCGCTATTATATGTAATTACAATGGAACATCTTGCCAACGCAATCAGGAGAAATCCCAATGTGCACGGTATAGACGTAGGGGGGAAAACATACAAGACGGCGCTATATGCGGACGACTTGTTGATATACGTGTCTCAGCCACATATATCTTTCCCCTCTTTGATAGCGGAGTTTGAGAGATTTGGGGACTTAAGTAATTTCAAAGTTAACTGTTCAAAAACTGAAGCCTTAAATGTCACGCTGCAGCCTCAAGATGTTTCATTGGCTCAAAGTAATTTCCCATTTAAATGGCATTCCCAGGCACTGAAATATCTAGGCATTAATGTCCCTGCAGATCTGGAATTATTGTATTCAAAGAACTATTTACCGCTATTGACACGAACAATCAAAGAGCTTAGGACATAGCATAAAAAACCCTTGTCCTGGTTTGGTCGTATAAACACATTTAAAATGGACATCCTTCCACGGTTTTTATATATATTTCAAGCAGTCCCGCTTCTCCCCCCTACCGGGTTTTTTCGGACACTCAGGTCTGCCCTAACTCAATTTATATGGGGACACTCTAGGGCTAGAATAAAATATCACACACTTGCTAGGCATATCACTGCAGGGGGCTCAGGACTCCCAGACGTGTGGAGATATCATCGAGCGGCACTGATGGTTCGAATGTTTGACTGGCATTTTAATGATCAGAATAAGAAATGGGTCAAACTTGAACAGGAAAGCTCATCAATTCCACTAAAATATCTACCATGGGTCGGGTCCAGGGAAGGGGTGAGATTGTCTGCGGCAAGTCTTTTTATTAAGGCTACACTGAGGACATGGGATCAGGTTAAACAGAATGGCGGATTGGAGGGTTGCCCCTTTCTCCTTGCTCCTATTATATCCAACCTAGAATTTCCCCCGGGAGTCGGTCGGGCCAAATTTCTAAGATGGAGAGCACAACAGGATGGTAGGATTTATCATACCCTTAGGGGGTCTAAATTAAGATCCTTTGAGGATATGCAAACCATGGAACCTCCCCAGACATTATCCTGGATAGAATATAGGCAACTCTATTCATTTGTTAACTCTAAGACACAAGGAATGGATGGAATATCAGAGGGCATGGCCTCACCCTTCGAGAAATTATTTATGCAGGATACTATACCCACGCATTTGATGTCACTTATATATAAGATGATTGGACAGCCAGATCCCTCTGCGGGCTCGGATCCCTCATATATGACCAAGTGGGAGGAAGAAATGGAAACGACATTCACAGACAGAGAAAAACAGAAAGCTTATATATTTACACATAAAATATCGATTGCTGGGTACACCAAAGAGAAGAATTATAAGGTCCTAACAAGATGGTATCAGTATCCAGTGAGGCTACACAGAATTTTTCCTTCGGTCTCCGAGATGTGCTGGCGATGTGGAACGACAAAGGGTACAATGATACATATATGGTGGGACTGTGCTAAAGTCAAGCCATTCTGGGAGGCAATCTTTCAAACATATACAAAAATAACAGGGAGAGGAACACCACGGACCCCACAAATAGCCTTGATGTCAATACTCCCCGGGTCAATTAAAGCCCAAAAAGGGGATATACTGCGGTTTTGTCTGGCAGCAGCAAGAGCATTGATTCCAAGACATTGGAGAACACAGGAGGCCCCGTCCTTGAGGGAATGGACTCAGGAATTTGAGCACATACATCATATGGAGGAACTAGTGGCAGAGGCAGAGGGACATACTGAAAGATACCTGAGAATTTGGACGCCATGGATAATATTTAAAAGTTCAGACGATTACCATACATTATTTTGAAGGTTCAGTAGGTGCAGTATGAGCAGAGATAGTAGAAAGGCTATGATAGACCTGTTTGTGCCCCCCCCTCCCTCCTAACCCTTAAAAGGCCCCCCCTTCTCCTTCCTAGTTTCTTCAGCTTTCTTTTCTATTTCATGCACGACTACTTATTTCCCTTCTTTTCTCATCTCTTTCGGTTTTTTTTATTATTTCTTTTACATTCATTGATAAAGAGACAATGAGTAGAGCTAGGATATGGTTCAAGGTTGTACGGGAAGTTTAGTTATCAAGTTCTCGCCAATGAAGAGAGGAAACACAGGACATGAGAAATATGTTATAAAATTTGCAAGATAGGATAGGTTTTTTGTTGTTTTCTCTCATTAAATAAGCAGACAGCAGTCTCTAGTATGGGATACAGAAAGGGCGGAATGTAAGAATTGAAACAGTGTTCGAATGATTTTAAATCATTAGTGGAAATATGTTATAGAAATGTTATCCAAACTGTGGTATCATACGTAATGATCTATCTATAACCTTGGATGCTTGTATGTTTTCTCTATGCTTCTTTTTTTTTTCTTTCTTTCTTCTACTCAATAAAGAAAGATTATACATAAATAATAAGTTATCAATTGTAAAATCTCTAGAGGCTGGAGAGACAAAAGCATGATAGGGTCGTAGCCGGTAGGAGCTAGGAGCAACTTTAAAACAATGATGGAAGTGCTCACCTTCTATGGTTGTGATAGTCACAACCACCATTGATACATGTGATGGTTTCAACAGACCCACATAGAGAGAAGAGAGAGTTGAAGGGATTAATCCGCACTGCTGTAGAAGAAGAGACAATAGTACAAGAATCCCAGGTAGTGATTTATTCATCAACGCGTTTCAGAGAATGACAATCTCCTTCATCAGGACTTAATCGCGATCATTGTGATTTTTTTGTCCTGATGAAGGGGATTGTCATTCTCTGAAACGCATTGACAGATTAATCACTATCTGTGATTCTTGTATCATTCTCACTTCTTCCATGGCAGCTAGGATTAACCCCTTCCCCTCTCTCTTCAATTTATCAAATATATTAATTTTAAAAATAGATTAATAAAAATGATGATGATGATGATGATGATTATATGCTCATTTCACTTTTATTTTTTATTGTTCACCATAATCATATGTTTTTTCTTCTTCTTTTATTAAAGCTGTTGGTCCATGAGTAGCCTACTGTGAAAACTCCTGAGGAAGCATGGTGAGGAACATCGATGACCTCGAATTCTGTCTCCCTTCCCATTCAGACTCTATTCTAGCAGGCCTGAAGTCCCTAAGATTTAATCCACATCTCTCTGATGTTACATTGAAAGTTCTAGGGCGGGAGTTTCCTTGCCATCGTGCTGTGCTGGCTCTTTGCAGCCAATATTTCCATGCCATGTTTACTGGAAACTTCCAGGAAAGTATCTCTGCACATGTAGAAATCAAAGAGGTAGATCCAGATTTTTTAGAGACTTTAATTGATTTTTCTTACACGGGTCACCTCACCATTAACCAAAGGAACGTAGAAGGACTAATTCGTATCTCCAACCAACTTCAATTCGCTGCAGTGAGGAAAGTTTGTGTCCGTTATTTGCAGCAGCAGATGGATGCCACCAATTGCTTGGGGATATGGGAATTTGGTGAAACTCATGGCTGTCCTGAAGTTATAGCAAAGGCCTGGTCTTTCCTTCAAGAAAATTTTGAAGCTGTATCTCAAGAGGAAGAATTTTTACTTCTGCCTCTTGAACGTCTGCTTCATTATTTAGGAGATCCTCTGTTACAAGTAAAAGAAGAACAGAGTCGGGCAAAAGCTGTGCTTCTGTGGGTCAGGCAAGATGTGGAGAGCAGATCTCAATATCTCCCAGAGCTGCTTAATATGGCCAGGCTATCAAATTTGACCGACCATTTCCTGCAAAAACTAATGGATGAGGAGCCATTGATAAGTGGATCAGAAACATGCCGAGAATTGGTCAGCAGCAACCTTGGACAGGTATTGTACAAACTAAATAAGAGTTCTACCAAAAGAGACAACAATCTTCCACTGACACACGTACTGTATATTAATATTAATTGTAATACTTAATATTGAGTTATTCTAGCACCTAAAAACCATTTTATTTATTACTGATTTGTCTAAAATTTATAAATTATGCACCTGTTGTTCAGCCCTAGCATCTTGATCAACAGCTCCGCCCACCCAGTATGATATGCCCACACAGTATGATGTCCCCACAATTCCCCAAACAGTACAATGTCTCCACAGCTCCCAAATTGTATAATGTCCTCACAGCTCCCCCAAACAGTATTATGTTCCCATAGCCCTCTCACACACATTATGATGCACCCACAATCTTCTCACACAGTACGATGTCCCCATAGCCCTCCCACACACATTATGATGCCCCACAATCCTCTCACACAGTTTGATGTCCCCATAGCTCTCTCACACACATTATGATGCCCTCACAGCCCTCCCACACATAGTATAATGCCTTCACAGCTTACCAACACTGTATTAGGGTCATACAGTACAACAACACAGTATTATGCTCCCACAGCCCACCAACATAGTAGGGCCCCCACACACAGTATGATGGCCCCGTAGCTTCCCAAGAAAGTATGATGACCCCCATAGCTCCCCACAGGGTATCATGGATATCTCAGAATCCCCCACACAATGTTGATGTTCCTTAGAGCTCCCCACACATGATATGATGGTTCTCACAGCCCCTCATACATTAATGTCCCAAATAACCCCCCTACACACATCCCTCTACAAAGAATGATGTTCCTCCTTTGTACAGTTTGAGCCCACACACTTCATTCCCTATATGCAATATGAGTCTACACACAATCCCTCCATATACTGTATGATCTCACACGTAGCCCCCTATATTCAGTATGAGCCCACACACAGCTCACTTACAGTATATACAGTATGAGCCCCACACAGTCCCACTATACACAGTATGAGTCCACATAATCTCCCTTAATACTGGTCAGTTTCGACACAATTGCCTATATAGTATGAGTCCCCACACAGCCTCACCTATATACATTATGAACCCCCACACAGCCCCCCTATATACAGTTGGAGCCAACAAAAAGTCCCTTTATATACAGTATGAGTTCACACATATCACCCCCTGTATACAGTATTATCCTTCCCTATATATAGTATGAGCCCCCACACAGCCCCCCTATATACTGTATACTCCCACACACATTCATCTTATAGACAATTATCTTGGCTTTCTCATACATAAACTTGACTTGAAACTATTTAGCATATGATTAGTTATGCAGATTCTTGTCATATCACCGCATTGCTACTGTTTTGCTCCTATAAATTTGGATGTTAATTTTTATTATTTTGTTAGTATTTTGTAAATCCACCTATTGATTTCAATGCTGCCTGCATATTTCTGGGTATGCTCTCGATCAGAATTAAGCATGTCTCAACCGAAATCTGATCCCAGATTTCTTCTACACGTTCCCAAAGTTGGTGCATACTGGTCAACTCATTTGGGTATGGATACAGCTTTTTCTTCATCTCCACTAACAAATTTTTGATGGGTTGATGTGTGTTGTGTAGATTGGCAAATCCAGCTCCGCTGCTTCATTATCATGGAACCATATCTTCGTCTATCTTGACGTAAGCTTCTGGTCGTTGTCCTGCTAGAACACTATGTCTTTCCTTTTATATCCATAGTATTCGAGTGTACAAAGTAACTCATTTTGTAAGTTACTCATATATATCTCAACATTGAGATCACCATCAAACTTGGTAAAGTACACAATGTTTTCTGCTGTGAAAAAAACCCATATCATCAGGCTCTGACAGTCTCTTCAATTTCTCGATTTGTTAGCTGCTTTTTCCCTTGTTTCTTCCAGACCCATTTACACCTATCAGAGCCTTGTCTATTGACTTTAGGCTCATTGCTCCAAATCACCAGTTTCCAATCTTCTACTGTACACTTTTCATACTTTTTTGCAAGCTTGAGTCGATGATTATTATCATAGAATGGTAGAGTTGGAAGGGACCTCAAGGGTCATCGGGTCAAAGCCCCTGCGAGTGCAGGTTTATGATGATATTGAAGTTGAGGCTTCTTCACATTTTTTTGGGACACCAATCCAAACTTCTGTGACATGCATCACGCGGTGCTTGCATGGACATCTGTGAATTCACTACTGTATTAAGAAGCATACGAGCCACCTCCATTGTCATGTTTGTCGCTCCAGAACTGATAGACCTTGTGATGAGCCAACTTGTTGACTCTGATATTTTGCCTGGACGTCCACCTCTTGGCTTTTGAATGGATGGAAAATTAAGTTTTTCTATTCTTCCAACTATCATAGCACACACAATGCAGTTTGGCAATTTTCTTGGCTGAGAGACTGCTATCAATGAGCTGAATAATGCGGTTTCTCTTTTCTTGGGAAGTCTTCTTCATAGCTGATTCTCAATTTGAACCAGTGACATTTTGCTTTGGAATCAACCTAATAACACACTGAGCTATTAGGGACTGTGAGAACAGGTTGTAATTTATAGTATACAGGAAGTAAAAAAAGAATGTAAACACCAGGAGCAAAACAGTAACAATGCAGTGACATAACAAGAATCTGAATAACTAATCATATGCTAAATAGTTGCAAGTCAAATTTATATATAAGATAGCTAAGATGATTGTCTATAAAATGAAGATAGTCCCATGCTCAAAGCTGTAGTTGATGGTGAAATATGGAGCCTAAAAGTCAAACGCTTAAAACATTGTTACCCTTTTGTTTGTCACTGTATAAATACTTTGTCATTTGGGCAATTTTACAACCTGTGACAAAGAACCCTTAGTTTTTTTATGTCTATATTGCTAGTATAAAGTTAATCTCTGAAATTGCTGTTCACACCTCAAACAAGATGACTGCCCCCATGATCATGTAAAGTAAAATAAAACAGAAAAATAGGCAAATAAAAACATTTAAAAATAAGATAATGTTTCAGTGTAAGGTTTAAAAAACAAACCAAGAACAACTTGTTTTCGATTCTCCATAATTGGAGTAAACCAATGCCTCCAGCCTGTACATCACCTGTGGTATCATAGACATGACCTACCTGCCACCTCTACCCTGGGTCATTTCCTCTCAGAGACGCTTAACATGTAACTCTTCCATCTGTCCTAACCTTTCACATCTGCATCACCTTTCACTGGTGTGTTCACCTGTACGGTTTTGTAATGAAATGTCATCGCCCATCAGTGTCAGCTCCCACACCTGAGCTGTACCAGGATCACCTGCACAAGTTATGTTACTTTTTATGACCCATATCACCTGTCAGGGCAATAGTCAGACACTTGACTAATCTCTCCAGCTAGATCTCTTCTCAACCACCTCCTGTTATCAGTTACGCCTCGTGTCACATTTCCCACACCTGTCACCTTTCAAATGTGTGTTACCTCTCTCAACTATGGCTCTATTGTTACTCGTGTTAACGCTGGTAATTCTAGCTGGATCCTTCAATGGCTGGAAAGGATTATAGACAAGTTCAATAAGTGCCTCTTAGTAACACATTATGAAGGCTTATTTCAAGCAATGTATTTTTGCTGCAGGTGACGAAGGGCCATACTGAGCAGACATCAGTATCTCTGCAGCAAGTACTGGTAGTGGTAGGAGGAAAAGTTTTGGAGGAAGAAGAGGATGAGGAAGATGAAGATGTTGATGAATCTCCTAGTACATCCCATAACTTTTCTTATTACAATCCCAAAACTAGTAAGTAAAATCTTTCCAAGGCAAACTGCAAAGGAAACCTGATATATGCTGCCCGATATACTGGCAGATGTGTGACTCTGAAATGCTGTGACGTTTCAGAAAAAAAAAGTACTATAAGGCCTTGTGCACATCATGCGGTTTTTTTTTTGTTTTTTTTCTAGTGTTTTTCCTTGCTTCTTTTATTCAATGAAAGCAAGTAAAAAGCATTTCAGCAAAGTCTATAAAATCCTGACGTGCTGTGCTCACGTTGCTTCTTTTTTCCTTGCAGGAAAGCAGCATTTCAATTGTTTCTGTGTTTTTTCCTGCTTTTTTCCCCAAATTGACTTCAATGGAGTGAGTGAAAAATGCAAGAAAAAACCCATGTGTGTAATTGCTTTTTTTACGTCACTGGGGTTCCCTGCACCCTCATCTCATGGTCTTTACTACGGGATCTACTGTAGGGAACTCCGGTGACATCACAAGGTGAATAAAGTTCATGCCGGCAGATCACCAGGGTTTCCTACAGATCCGCCGGCATGAACTCAGTTCACCTCTCCCTGCCTCCAGGGCACCTACGTCACTGGAGTTCCCTCCAGCAAGATCCCGTGGTAAAGACAGCAAGGCCTATGTGCAAAGAACCCCGGTGACATCACAAGGTAAATTGAGTTCATGCCGGTGGATCACCGGGGTTTCCTGAAGATCCGCCAGCATGAATTTGGTTCACCTTGTGATGTCACTGGGGTTCCCTACTTCTAGGCCTCACAGTCTTTACTGTGGGACCTTGTTGGAGGGAACTCCAGTGATGTAGGTGCCCTGGACTGTGAGGCGATCCCTACCTCAGAAACTCGAGGTCGTCATGGTTACATGATCGCCAGGGAGAGGTAAGCGATTGCTCTCCCTGCCTCCTGAATGCTGCAATCACACTGTTCAGAGCAATAGCGGGTTAAACTGCCAGGAGCGGCATGGGCACTGCTTCTGGCAGCAAGAGACAGGTCCCAGCTCTAAGATCAGCCGGTGACACAGCGGCAACCGCAGGGGTACAGTGCCTGAACCCCGCGGTCACCATGTCTAAAAAATGCACAAAAATAAACATGGGAACAAGCATGTGAAAAAACATGCAAATACAATAAAAAATGCACTTTTTTTTAGCAGCTTTTTGCCAAAACATGCATTTTTATGTGTAGATTTTCTGCACATAAAAATGCAAAGTGCACACATAACCTAAAACCCTACAAGAACCAAGACAAATGCAAGATTAGTTGGAAAGGTAGATCCTTGGCAATTTGGTTTCCAGCAAATTTTAAAGTATGTATTTCTTAGAATCGCTGCATAGTTTCAGAGACAAACATGCATGGCTTAAATCATGCAGCAAGTGTCTAATACATGCTGTCCATGGATTAGGTATCATGTATCAGCTGTCAGGTTCCCCTTAAAGAGAACCTGTCATGTTGAACAAGCATGAAAGGGACACACCCACGGGGTTGGGGGTTACTCGTCGCCGGGCCGCGGTGCTTCTCCTGGGACGCTGCGGTGGCCTTGCACGGTTCTGTGACCCCGGGTGTCAATAAAAGGCTGGGGATGGGGACGATGGGGGTAATTTGTTTGTGACGCCACCTGTGGTGTGCGGCCAATATCAGCCGCCGCTGCGGGACTTCTCTACTGGGGCGGATGACAATGCAGCTCGGATGGTTCAGCTCTCCACAGGCAGAGTTGTGCACCAGGGAGGATGGTGATGGTAGTAGTCTATAGTGTTGTGACATTGGGGTGCAGGACTGAGGACACTGGTAATAACTGGACAACACAGGGCTGTAGTTTCCTTTACCTTTACTGGTCAGTTCTTGTTACAGGCCCGGGAGTCTCGTTCAGAGATGACGGTGGTCCGGTCAGCCTGGGAGCAGCGAGGAGATTCACCCTGCCGGGTGGTTGGAGGCCTTCCTGGTAGCGCTTTAGTGTATGGGTCTCTGTGGCTTGGAGCCCTACAGTGACCCTTTTCCAAATTGTATTTGTCTGTCCTCCCCTTAAGGCGGGCAGCGCGAGCCTGTCGGGGGCACCGTCTGCTTAGGTGCGGTCCCAGGCTTTATTGTATCTTTCTTTGGGCCAGGGGATGTGAAGTAGTTTGCCCTCTGGGATTTACTGATGGGGCTTAAGCACCCACATAGTTTAGGACCCTGGTGCCCTGTTCCTGTGCTAGGTCCTGAGAGGGCTATACCACAGAGCTCTCCTCAGCGACCGCATGCACTGCTCTTCTAAACTGTTCTCTTAGTTTCACTTTTGGTATGTGCTTCTGAGTGTGTTCTAACCCCTCCCCAGACCAGAATGCACAGGTAAGCTCTCCCTATCCGGGTCTTAAGCTCCCCCTTCTGGCCTGAGTTAGGAAGTGTGGTATGTAGACTTTCCCAGCATGGCGACCTCGCCACTGCTTCCAAGCATAGCATTGCCCCTGAAAAGAGAGCAACGCTACTGTGGCTCCCATGACCACTAGGGTGCCACATAAGACTTTGGCCATCTTGTTGTGGAGCAGGAGGAACTGAGCAGATTGATATATAGTTTTGTTGGATATGATGAAGTGTATTATGTAATTTTAGTCATTTTTACTGCAATTTTTTTTTTACTTAGGAATCCAGTTGGTATATACATGTATACAGAAATAGCAGTTAATCAATTATTAGGACCACCCACTGGACTCCTGAGTAGAGAAAAAATAGAAAATATAAAATAAATTAAAAAAAATAGTTGTATTCAACACAAAACTATATATAAATCTGCTCAGCTTCTACTGATTTATAACATGATGGCCACAGAACTGGCTTCATTTTCAATGAGGGTAAAAATAAAGCCAATGGTGTCCCAGTATGTCCTAGATGCTACATTGAAATCATTGGCTTTAAAGGGTACTTTACATGCTGCGATATCGCTAGCGATCTAGTTAGCGATGTTAAATTCGAGATCGCACATAGGTCATTTCACGCATGTGCGATCTCAAAAGATCGCACTTGCAATCTAGAATTTAACATCGCTAACGAGATCGCTAGTGATGTCGCAGCATGTAAAGTACCCTTAAGACTTTCACAAAAATCATTATGATAACCATTGTCCCTTAAAGGGTTATTTTTCAAGCTGTCTCTTTAGCAGCTCAGAGTTCTACAGTCTCCTTACTTCCTTGTTGCTTGGATGGCAGGTGGTGCTACATTACAATACATTACAATCTGATACAATACAGAAAATTGAATGTTAGGCTGTAGGCTTCTATACAACCATGATAATATAATATTGCAAATGCCACATGTTTTCCCTGGCTAGAAATATTTATTTCAAAGACAAAAGGGAATTTTTACTTAATTTTCTTCTGACATAGTCTTACATTCTTGGCAGAAATGTGGATGTCACTCCCAGATTTTCCAGATTACAATAAATGGGGATTCTCGGTCACTTCACTGAATAACGAAGTCTACGTAACTGGTGAGTACAAACAATGGCTGCAATCAATATAATGGACTCACCAGTAGAGCTTCATTACTGCTGATATATCCTTAGCCACTTATCACTTACTGGGATGAGAATAACCCACAATTACTCCCAATGAGTAATTTCTTTGTTTTTGTAAGGCCCTGTATATGGAGCTTATGAATATGGCTATACTGTTAAACTGTATTATGTCTCTGTGCATGAAATCCAAATATTTATTCAATAGTTCAATATATACTGTACATACTTACTATTGAACCTGTTCTACACCCGGGTAACGAGCATTTTTATTGGCCCATTTTTAATTTTATTGAAGAATTAAAAAACAAAATTATTTATTGTTATTATTATTATTTATTATTATAGCGCCATTTATTCCATGGCGCTTTACAAGTGAAAGGGTATACGTACAACAATCATTAACAGTATATAACAGACTGGTACAGGAGGAGAGAGGACCCTGCCCGCGAGGGCTCACAGTCTACAGGGAATGGGTGATGGTACAATAGGTGAGGACAGAGCTGGTTGCGCAGTGGTCTACTGGACTGAGGGCTATTGTAGGTTGTAGGCTTGTTAAATGTATTTATTGTGCAAAAGCTTCTCTATAGACCACATTTTTGGTGTAAACTCTGTGGTCTTTCTTTAAGTTGCCTTGTTGGTGCGGGACTTTGTGGGTCAGGCCTTCTTTATCTCTGCCTCCCCTGGCTGTTTTCCTCTCATGAATTTAAATTGTGCACCTCGGTCACAGCCATTATCCCTATGGCCGGTGCGTGTGCAGTTCTATGTTCATGTTGTAGTCGAATCATTCAATAAAATGGCGCATGCACATGCCGCTAATTTCAGCTTCTTATCATTCAAGGCACTGTGTCTGCGAACTTCATCTGAAACAAACTGGCGACTGGTGATATTCACAGAGACAGTGTCTTAAATAAAAAGGCCCCGGAGTTGGCGGTATGTGCACATCCTGAATCCAGCACCATTTTATTGGAGAATTCAACTATAATGTGAATACAGTACTGCGCATGCGCCAGGCATCCCAGCTTTGGCTAGAAGGAAGCATTCAGCATTATATTATCTAAAAATGCCTGCAGGCAATTGGCAGCGCTTAACCCCGAAAAAACCTGCTTAATTCTTGCAGCTTGGTTCTAATGGCAGAGAGACCCCTTTACTCTGCCAGGTTTTAATAAGTTATATAGGGGATTTTATGCATAAATCCACAAAGAACCAGCGCTAAATGGGTTTTTTTATATGTTTTTATTAAGAAAATTTTGCTATCCTTGTTCCAAGGCAGAGTATTTAATAGTACACAATACACTAAATATTAAATCCAAGAACCACATATAACAGAAAAAACATAAATTGAAATAACATAATGTGAATATTGGATCACCTCTGAGGAAACGGGTTTATACCAAAACCTTTTGTGTGGTTTTTTGTTTTATTTTTATTTTTATTTTTCATTTTTATTTTTATTTTCATTTTTAGTTTTATTCAATTTATGTTTTTTCAATTTATGTTTTTTCTGTTATATGTGGTTCTTGGATTTAATATTTAGTGTATTGTGTACTATTAAATACTCTGCCTTGGAACAAGGATAGCAAAATTTTCTTAATAAAAACATATAAAAAAACCCATTTAGCGCTGGTTCTTTGTGGATTTATGCATAAAATCCCCTATATAACAGCATTATATTATGACTAGCTCTTGAACCCGTTCTATGCCCAGGTGTCGATGATTTAGAATTGGGTCGGGACTTTGTGGATGGGGTATTTTTTTTATCTATTCCTCTTCTGGCTGTTTTCCTCCTCTATATTTACTGTAAATTTTGCCCAGTGGAGGATTCCATTATCCTTAGGCACGTGCGCAGTGTTATGTTGATGTTGTAGTTGAATCCTTCATTAAAATAAGGCCGGAGTCAGCGCATGTGTGGTGCCCCTGAGACCTCAGTTGCCACAAGGTACTGTAGCTCATTTAAGCTGCAGTATTCATCCCGGGTAAGGAGGGGGTTAATCATCGGTGCTTCCACATTTACATATTTACACATTTTAGGCTGGGGGGTGGCCATCAGGAAGGATGGGTCTTTCCCGGTCACTAGGACAACCACCTGGGGGCGGGTTCCACTTGGGGAAGAAGTAGGAGCAACCTGGACACTAAGCAGTCAAGTCGGGACTTCAGTTCTGGCACGACACCTTTTTCTTCTTTTCTTCTTTCACGAGGCCTGAGGCTTGGAGCGGGACACTCATCACGGGTTCCTTACTCCTGAAGGGGCAACTCTTAGAATGGACACTTTCAAAATATCGGTGACTACCTCTAACTTAACTAGGATTGGCTGGAGCCCACAACGGCGGTGACCGGGGCTCACTCCACCTGTGGGGAGGAGAACGATCTTGGCTGCTACAACCATACCACAGGTGGCATCACGAGACAATCCTCCTTACCATCATCCACTACTACCCTCATCCTCGTCCTCCTTTCAACCCCCTTTATTGTACACCTCGGGGCCATGAAGCTGGGTAGAGCCACCTGTCACATTCCAGACCCGACATCACCGGCCCGGCAACGAGTAACAAGTTTAACCCCTTGCCCCGTGGGTGCTACAACTTGGCGTCATGAACAGGATAATGTACCCAGGCAAAACAGGTACTGGGCACCTTACAGAACTGTGTTATACATATTGCTTAAAAAAATAGTTGCCATTGACTATTCCGCGCGGGAAAAGAAGGGGCGTGCCACTGTGGGCGGGACCCAAAAAGAGCGCAAAAGCATGGGTGGAGCCCTTGGAAGAGCGCGAAAGAGAGCCCCACTGCCGGAAGCCAGCAGGAAGCCCTGTGCCTGCAAAGACATTTCCAGGGAGGAAAGAGACCAAACCTTTCCTGTTGCCGGAGCTGCAGCATTAACTAGAGTTGAGCGCGGTTCGCGGTTCGCCAGTTCGCGGTTCGAGTGATTTTGGGGGGTGTTCTAGTTAGAACTCGAGCTTTTTGCTAAAAGCTCGACAGTTCGAGTTACGTTCGAGAACGGTTCTATCAGCAAAAGCAGGGCTTTTTACAACTACAGTGTGCAGGGAGCCATCGCTGGCAGCCTGCGGTAAGCTGGTAACGAAGATAAACATCGGGTATCCAAGCAAAGCGCTTTGGTTAGTAACCCGATATTTACCCTGGTTACGTGTGCAGGGAGCCGACACTTCCGCGCACTGCTCGCTCTGCCCCCTCCTGCATGCGGCATGTACACACACACACTCACACTCGACTGTCCCCAGCTATGCAGTCCTCGGCACTGACGTCCTCAGCGCCACATGACCCTGCTAGGCTCCACCCACTTCGCACTCCGCCGCCCGCACACATGGCCCCGCTAGGCTCCACCCACTTTGCACTCCGCCGCCCGCACACATGGCCCCGCTAGGCTCCGCCCACCTGGCACTCTGCACACATGGCCCCGCTAGGCTCCGCCCACCTGGCACTCTGCACACATGGCCCCACTAGGCTCCGCCCACCTGGAACTCTGCACACATGGCCCCGCTAGGCTCCGCCCACCTGGCACTCTGCACACATGGCCCCGCTAGGCTCCGCCCACCTAGCATTCTGCACACATGGCCCCGCTAGGCTTCGCCCACCTGGCACTCTGCACATATGGCCCCGCTAGGCTCCGCCCACCTGGCACTCTGCACACATGGCCCCGCTAGGCTCCGCCCACCTGGCACTCTGCACACATGGCCCCGCTAGACTCTGCCCACCTGGCACTCTGCACACATGGCCCCGCTAGGCTCCGCCCACCTGGCACTCTGCACACATGGCCCCGCTAGGCTCCGCCCACCTGGCACTCTCCACACATGGCCCCGCTAGGCTCCGCCCACCTGACGTCACCGTCACCGCTACCAAGCGTGTTGCTATGGCAACGGTGATCTCCGTTATTGACCGGCTGTGTCAGCCGGTCAGGAGCAGGCTTCTGCGGACGCTGGTAACTACGGTAAACATCGGGTAACCAAGAAGCCCTTTCCTTGGTTACCCGATATTTACCTTCGTTACCAGCGTCCGCCGCTCTCACGCTGCCAGTGCCGGCTCCCTGTTCTCTGCACACATAGCCAGATTACACATCGGGTAAAATGAACCCGATGTGTACTCTGGCTAGGAGTGCAGGGAGCCAGCGCTAAGTGGTGTGCACTGGGAACCAAGGTAAATATCGGGTTGGTTACCCGATATTTACCTTAGTTACCAGGCGCAGCATCGCTTCCACGTGTGCTGCTGGCTGGGGGCTGGTCACTGGTTGCTGGTGAGATCTGCCTGTTTGACAGCTCACCAGCAACCCGTGTAGTGACGCTCCAGCGATCCCTGCCAGGTCAGGTTGCTGATGGGATTGCTGGAGCGTTGCTTAGTGTGACGGTACCTTAAGGGAACGGGGAAGCAGAGCGGGGAGTCGACCGTGTGCTAGAGCATGTCGCCGGTACACGGCGATACACAAACGTGCACCATGTAACAGAGAGATGCAATGACAGGTCCTAGCATGACGCGCCATAGTTATGTGACCAGTCTGTAGCCAATGAGATAATAGACACGTGACTGGTCACATGGCTATTTTGACGTCACGATAGGTCCTGCATCACTGCTGGTGTTCCCGGAGGACACAGCAATTACCGATGGAAAAGCTGCGGGAGACAGAGTGCAGGACGCATCCCAGGGACAGGTAAGTGTTATGGCAATGTTTATTAACTGTATGTGTACATTTATAATGCGTTTTTATGTGTTTGTGATTGCCTCCCATTGTTTCCTATGGGGTTCAAGTGGTTCGCCGAACCGGTTTGCCGAACCGAACTCGAACCAGACCTCGGTTCAGCGAACCGAGCTCGAGCCGAACCGCGGCCGGTTCGCTCATCTCTAGCATTAACCCCAGCTTCAGTGCTACCAGTTACCATGCCGTACCTCCCAGGAGCAACATGGCTACCCCAGAAGGCATATACCCTGGCAGACATCAAGGAAAGACTATACAGTTTATTCTGGGTGTACCCTATGACGGAGGATCAGAAAGCCAGCGTCCTTATTGGCCAACTGACTGGGGCAGCCCGGTGAGAAGTCAAGTCCTGGCCAGAGACCGACAAAAGAGTGGCAAAGAACATTTTGACTAAACGTAAGGAAACCTTTGATACCCGTACCACAGCCAAGATAAAGATACGTTTTTACGGATGTAAGCAAAAGGTGCCAGATAGTATTTGGGACTATGCTTTAAAACTTCAGGAGGCAATGACAGCTGTTCGGCAAGTGGAACCGGAGGGGATGATGGATGAGAACCACCTGCTGACTGATCAGTTCATCGAGGGGTTTCTGTCCAATGCCCACCGGACCTAGCTGCGTAATGTGTCCATGCAAAACCCTGACCTCAGCTTTGCGGAATTCAAAGACCGGGTCATCCGGGCATTGCGTGAACCGGATCAATGCGACGCTGTGCTTCAGCAACCGAGGCTGGTGCAGCTACACCAGTGTTGGTTGGAGTCAAGGAGGATTCCATCAATGGACTGCGGCTCCAGGTCCTGGAATTGATCAAAGGTATGACTACTCTGACCAAAGCGGTGCAATCTAAACAAGGGACGCAGCAACCTGTAACCATTGAACTGGTTTCTTGTGCTGATGATCTTCCCTGGTGGTGACGTGGGAGAAACCCGCTACTACAAGTCCCCGACCGATACGATGCCGATGGGCAGCCGATCTGCCGGCACTGTGACAAGGTTGGACACTTTACCCGAGGATGTCCCTTGAGTGCCCAGAGCCAGGGGGCTGGGACCAGCCCTCTGGAACCACCAGCAGCCGAGAAAGAGTAAATGTTTTCATATGCAAATGTTGATGTTTTATTGCATTGATGATACTGATGACCGGTAACTGATTAAATGTTTGAAACGTTAATGTGATGGTGCCTCCCATAAAGGGAAGAATGTTTACTGCATACTAAAAATTGCGGTATACTAACTTTGCTAGGTTGCAGCCCGGGAGTGCTGCCATTTGCCATGGGGGAATGTGGCACCCCTGAGGCCTCAGTTGCCATAGGGTACTGCAGCTCATTTAAGGTGCAGTATTCATCCCGAGTAAGGAGGGAGTTAATCACCAGTGCTTCCACATTTACACTTAACATACAGCTTAGGAACTTTCTCACTAGGGAGCTGGACTAGGGTAGGCTGGGGAATGGCCATCACAAAGCATGGGACTTTCCTGGTCACTAGGACAATTCCCGGGGGGGGGGGGCGGGTTCCACTTGGAGTAGAAGTAGGAGCAACCTGGACACTAAGCCAGTCAAGTCGGGACTTCAGTTCTGGCAGCACAACACCTTTCTCTTCTTCTCTTCTTTCATGGGGCCTGAAGCTTGGAGCGGGACGCTCAGCCCAGGTTCCTCTCTCCTGGTGGGGAAACTCTTACAAAGAACACTTTCAAAAATACCAGTGGCTACCTCTAACTCAACTGGGATTGGCTGGAGCCCAAAGCGGGCAATCTAAAGAACAGTTGGTACCTCCCGGGCAATCTAAAGAACAGTGAGTAAAGCACCTGGAACCGCAGCAGCTGACTCAGCCTTTTGATTGCCGGCGCCGCCGCCCCGCGCTTCGGCGCCAATGGCCACTATTCCCCTCATCATCCTCCCCGGGGCCCGCTCCACCTGTGGGCAGCAAAACCATCTTGGCTGCTACAACAATCCGCCCCGGAGGACAGCAACAGCAGCGGCGACTAATTCCCTGGCCAGTGGCCACATTCCGCTGGTGGCGTCACGAGAAAATCCTTCTCACCCTCATCAAATACTACCCTCATCCTCGTCCTCCATTCAACCCCCTTTATTGTACACCTCGAGGCCACGAAGCCGGGTAGGGCCACCCGTGACATTCCAGACCTGACATCACTGGCCCGTCGACGAGTAACAAGTTTAACCCCTTGCCCTGTGGGTGCTACACATACGCATACCGCCAACTCTGGCACCATTATATTGAAGACACTGTGTTTGCGAATATACTCTGAAGCAAACTGGTGACTGATGATATTCACAGAGACTGTGTCTTCAATAAAAAGGCACTGGAGTTGGCGGTATGTGCACATGCTGACTCCAGTGTCATTTTATTGAAGTATTCAACTACAATGTGAACATAGCATGTTTTATAGAAAACCATAAATCTTTGTGGGATAACAACAAACATTAGACAAACCAATTAAAAAGATGCGACTGAGGTAAGAAAACACCCCTCAAGCAACATTTATTTTTATTATTGGCCTTTTGATGTGGTATTAATATGTTTATATTTGACTAATTAGCATGTAAGAACTGATTTGTACAATATTATCAGACCTTTGAAGAAGAATCAGTACATGTCGAGGAGTGTCTTCTTACCTGAGTCGCATATTTTAATTAATTTGTATAATGTTTGTTGTTGTCCAATAAAGATTTATGCTTTTCTATAAAACATATCTACAGTCTGTTTTCTCAATTGGATCTTTTGCTTGCATAGGACTCTTTATACCATAAGCATTCTTTTGATTATATTATTATAGATTATTGATTATGCTTGATAAGGGTCTAGTTGTCCAAAGCAACCAATCAGAGCTCAGCTTTCACTTTACGTTCGAAGCTTTAAAGGGAACCTGTCAGGTCAAAAAAGCGTTCTGACCTACAAGCAGCAGCCTGTGTGAGCTAGTAACCCCTTCCTACCCATCCCTGTGTTGTTATATTGTGTAATATGAAAGTAATAAAATACGTTTTATTACTTTCATATTCCCTATGTAAATAGCACAGGTCTCTAGCCCCATGGGCGGCTCATCGCCCTGTAGGCGTCTACATGATTTCCCTGTTATTACGCCCCTGTGGGCACGATACCATGGATTTACATCAGCGACGTGACTGTCGCTACTTGAGAATCTTGCGTGTGCGCGCTTACCATTTTCGCTGCCTCATCCTGGTGTTTGTGTGTCGGCTTCTGACGCGCACTGCACATGGTCAGAAGACGCCTGCGGTTACGGTCATGCACAGTGTGCATCAGAAGCCGAGAAGAAAGTGCCAGGATGAGAAGGCGATGAGAATGGTAAACGCACACACGCGAGATACACGGACACTCGGCGGGGTATACGGACCCTAGGTCGGGGAGAAGCTTCAGGCAACCCGACAATTCACCTGAGGAGAACGGAGCCTTTATGATCTGTTCCCACCCGCTCCAGAATCGGGGCATTAGTGCAACGAGGCGTATAGGACTTTCCAATCCAAAACGGTCCAGAAAATCCCAAGCGTGAGCCCTAAGAGCAAGCTCCCACACTTAGCTACAGTGGGGAGCGGGGCCTGGCAAGTTTCAGACTACTGGGCCACCACGTTGAAGTTAAACTTAGTGCCAGGAGGCAGGTCACAGATCACCAGGCAACACTATAGGGGACGGGACCCGGATGAGCTCCCCTCAGCGGCAGCGGCACCCAGAGAGTTGGTTTACCCGGTTATCAGTGTCTGCTTATTGACTGAGTGAGTACGAGAGTGACCCCTGCATCCCACGGCATCCCACACCGAGTCCTGGGGCATCCCCCTACCCGTGGAGGGCTACGACACCTTGCTGCCCCTCTTCATCACCCTGGGTACTCCCAACGGCAGCGGCGTTACTCCCAAATTCCCGTACACCACGGGTTGCGTCACGAACTATATCGATTCCCCTGTAAATACCCCCTTTCATTTCAGTTGTAGCATGACCCCCAAGTCCGGAGACCCTCGAGCCACAGCGAATCCAGATCCAAGCAGCTCGGCTGCTTCCCTGGGGGCGGCACAGATGCGTTCAGCATTATATAGTGAATTTATTTATTCATTTGGGTTGTAATAGATTAGACACTAAAGAATGCAGCATGTAGACTCCCAGCCTTTAAATGACCACTGATAGACATTAGACAGGTGGACTGCACTTCCATGTGCACAGAATAATCATTAATATAATCACTTGTGCACATAGCATATCATCATTACCTGCAGTACATTTCTGTATTACACTGGACGGTGTGCTGCTGAGAATGATAATTTTATTGTCTGACATGAATTATTCTGTCTCTTCCTTGTAGCAATGAATCCAACCGCTATAATTATCAGTCCCTTAGATAACTGTATGATTTTACTCACTCTACGGCTTCCACAGATAGCTCAACTCAGCACAACGATGACTTGTAGGAAGACAAGGAGAAACGCTGTAGTTTTCTTCTAGAATCTTGTATTAAGTACAAAGTAAATGCAGGTGAAAAGGAATAATCTGTACACGGTTGCAGACATGTCTCTTCAGCAATGATTTCTCTAGACTAACTGAAGGAGAAGGGAGGAGCATTCTATACAGAAGCCAACTAAGGGAGGTACATAGGGACAAACTTCATACAGTCTAATCTACCTAGTAACAATAAAGGAATTTCCTGATAGGAGGAAAAATATGCAATGCAAAAATTACATACAACAGGTTGTTCCCATTCATGGGACACAACACTCCCCGTCTGAAATCATATGATTTCACAAGTCCTTCTACAATGTAAGGAGTAGATCCTGTCCCTCGATGTCACGAAACCTGTAACGAGATAAGAGACAACACAAAAAATGCAACGTAATGCACTGAATTCAAGTCCATGCTTTGTTGATGACGCATTGTCCTTGCGTAAAAAATGAAAAAGTAGAAAAATGTTAAACATGAATTCAAGTTCAACAAACCCATCTTCAGATTGGGGAAGCCGCAAACATGCCAACTCTTCCTCCAACCCAATAATCCAACGGAAAAGTTTTAATCCAAAGGAAAAGTTCAAGGTTCAATTGAACACGGACAGTTGTGTCTCCGTACAGCAGGGGTAAGGAAAGGTACGCTCCCCGCCGTGGCAGTGTCCAACGACAAAGTTAGTTCATGTAACGTCCTCCTTTGGTAAAAGTAGCACGAGTTCGGTGACTGGACGAATCACACACATGTGCCAGCCGTGGCACGTTGAAGACTTGTAGTTGGTGAAACAGTGAGCGACGTGAATAAGATGAGCTACGGCTCATACTGCAGATGACCAACTTGTGAAGCGCTTGAAGCGATGAGGTCTCAACTTCTGTTTTGATGGTACTGAAGTGTAGCGAGCGGAGACGACCGGTCTCATTTCCTTGTCAGATTCTGGTTCCACCAGCTCGTACATGTTGCCGGCGTAGTTATCGCAGATCTCCTCGTATAAGATACTTGGAGGTGTCGGCCACATGTTGTCGCCGAGTTTGGATGCAGCAATGAGTCTCGTTCCTCGGTCAGCTGGATTTTGTTCGGTGGGAATGTGGTGCCACTGTTCAGCATGATCTCTGTCGAGGATGTTTTGCGTAATCTCGACAAAGCATTTCTCCATCTCTGGTTGTCTTTCCAAAGTGCGTTTTAGAGAGGAGGACCTTGCGGTTGCTTGCTGGGAGTTGTTTGGCAACCTTAGCCTTGGAGACCGAAAGGGTAATGGGGCTACCCAACTGTTAGAGTCATTTTGAGAGAACTCTTTATCCATAATCTTTATGAATTCTTTGTTTTCTCTCATCGGAGCCAATTTGTTGTCTTCGTTTGTAGACTCGAACGCTGTTGACCCGAAGTCGTCATCCCAGAGATGATATGTGTCCGCGCAGTCAGGAGGCTGCTGTCGCCACCTGGTGTCACTCAGCCTCTCTTTCACCCTGTAGTGATGCGGACATGGTTGAAAGTGAGTGCCGCGACCGTTTGGGAGGATGTGCGTCTTGTAGGAGGAGATCGCGTCGGGACTCTTCCTTTTGCCTACGCAGACGTTTCCTATGATCACCCAGCCAAGGTCGTAGCGCTGAGCGAATGGTGCATCGTGTGGCCCGTTGATGTGTTGGCGTACTTTGTGTAGCCGGAGGATGTCCCTTCCAATCAGAATCAGGATTTTTGCACTATGATCAAGAGGTGGGATCTTGCTTGCGATAGTTCTCAGGTGAGGGTGGTGAAGAGCTGCCTCTGGTGTTGGAATCTCTTCCCGGTTAGCCGGTATCTGGTTGCACTCGACGAGTGTCGGTAGAGGTATCTCTACGGTATTTTCAAGAGATGTTACCACGAGACCACTGGCTCTTCTTCCGCAAGCTTCTGAGATGCCGCTGCAAGTACCTAGTGTGTAAGGGTAGGCAATTCCTTTTAAGTCGAACAAGTCGAAGAGTTCAGACCTGGCGAGTGACCTGTTGCTCTGGTCATCCAGGATGCTGTACACGCTCACAGCTCGTTCTGGGTGACCTTTGGGATATACCCTTACTAGGCATATTTTTGCACAAGACTTGTCCCAGAGATCTTCTCCGCAGACTGCGGTGCACGAGGAGGATACTGTGAGGTGGTTTGCAGCTTGGCCTGTACTCTCCCCGCCATGACTTGTGGTAGGAGAAGGTGTAGGTGCAGGATCAGGCTGAGATGGGTGGAGCGCTTGTACGTGATCCGTGCTGTCGCACTCCATGCACTTAATTGTAACCTTACAGTCCTTGGCAAGGTGTTCTGTAGAGGCACAACACCTATAACATACCCCAAACCCTTTCAAGAGTTCCTTTCGTTCTTGAAGGGGTTTCTTCCTGAAGCCAATGCACTTCTTCAGGGGGTGTGGCAGATTGTGAATTGGACACTGGCGGTTTGGATTTTCCGCCTTTCCGCCTTCATTGCCCTTGTCTGTTGCAGACGTTGGTGTAGGTGGTAGAACGTCGGTCTTTTTGACTGATACTGGGCCCCTACATTTCCTGTCATTTTGATGAGTGCTCTCATACCTGGGAGCTGGTGAAGTGGAGTCGGTGGGTTCTCCACAGGTGAAGCTGGGGTCTGCCTTACGTTCCGCGATGCCATTGATGAACTCACAGAAGTAGGAGAATGGAGGGAAGGAGACTTGGTGCTCTTTTTTATAATTTGTTCCTACCGTAGTCCACCTTTCCTGCACGTTGTAAGGTAACTTGGCGACTATGGGTTTCACCCCACGAGCGGTGTCCAGGTAGCTGAGGCCAGGTAGGTGTGTGTCTGTTTTGGCCAGCTGGAGCTCGGACAGCAGGTCGCTGAGTTCCTGGTACTTTGAAGCATCCTTGCTAGATATTTTGGGAAGATCGTATAGTTGTTTCAGCAATGCATCTTCAATTGCTTCAGGACTGCCGAAGCCTTTCTCTAGCCTGTCCCATGCGGTTGCGAGACCAGTTGTTGGGTCGCTGATGTAGACGGATCTGAGTCTCTTGATTCTCTCAGTAGACCGTGGCCCTAGCCACCTGATTAGCAAGTCCAGCTCTTCAGCAGCTGTAATGCCGAGGTCACGCGTTGCGGTTTTGAAGGCACACTTCCACCCTCTGTAGTTTTCAGGCTGGTCGTCATACTTTGTGAGACCGGTGTTGGTGAGTTCTCGGCG
The DNA here is from genome assembly GCF_048569485.1 of Anomaloglossus baeobatrachus. NCBI lineage: Eukaryota > Metazoa > Chordata > Amphibia > Anura > Aromobatidae > Anomaloglossus > Anomaloglossus baeobatrachus. The sequence continues at coordinate 561,887,331 of NC_134355.1, read as the reverse complement.
GATCATGTACCTCGCAAAGTCGGACATGTCTGATCTTTCCGATAGTTGGGGCACATTTGCTGACTGCGTGATGCTGGTTGCGTGGTTCGTAGCTTCGTGGTTCGGGAACATGGGAAAGTACGGAGTGGCGTAGGCGTTTAGACCAGTGACCACCGGTTTGGTGTGTACAGTCTCTGTTGTATGCGGGCCTGGAACTACACAGTTGTTGGGAGTGTAGCGCCTTGCCGGCATGTTAGGTTGCATGTAGACATGGGCATACGGAGGTTGCTGATGCGCAGAGTGTGGCTGTGCATTGGAATATGAAGCTGGTTCAGGCTTAAAAGTCTGAGGTGCATTGGACTGACCTGGAAGGCTGGAAGCTGTAGGTGGATCAGTGTCTTGAGGCTCTGGAGTGTTAGCACTGACGGGAATGTTGATGGTAGTTGGCGGTTCGTCGGCTTGGCTCAGCACGTAATCTCTTGTACGCTTAAGTGAGTCTTCTGTGTCGAGATCAAACAAACTGGCGCTGCCTTCTTGGCTCCCACCCAGAGCTTGCTCAAAGACTTTTAGCCTTGCCATGGCTGCCACATGTTCACATTCCTTCTGAAGGGCTTCAATTTCTGCTTCCTTGCGTGCAGCTTCTGCTTCCTTGCGTGCAGATTCTGCTTTAATCTCTGCTTCCTTGCGTGCAGATTCTGCTTTAATCTCTGCTTCCTTGCGTGCAGATTCTGTTTTCATCTCTGCTTCTCTCTGGGCGAAGATGGCGTGTACTTTTGTTGTTTCTGCTTCAGCGCGCGCTTTTATGAGCTGCTCGCTGAGGGTTGAGTACCTTGATGAGCCTGATTTGAGTGAGTGCCTTGAGCTCTTAATGGACCTGGATTTGTAAGATGCCTCTCCTGACATTTGCGCAATTTTTGCTTTAGTCTCGCTCACAATGTCGCGCACGGTGCGGTCTCGTTCAGCATTAAGCTGTTGGAAGTCCTGTAGTTCTTTTTCAGACTCAGACGTATTTGCTCTCAGCAGGGTAGAGGAATATTTTTTACAAATCTCTTTGTAGGACTGGTATGCTGAGTACAGTTGTTCCAGGGCTCCCTCTGATGGTAGCTCATGAGCACCGGTCGCAGATAAAACAGTCACTTGTTTTTGCACTCTTTGCCACAGTAATGCTGTCTGGGTAAACAGTTCACTTCTGGCTGTTTCTAGGTTCTCTTTAACCTTCCATGTTGGTTTGGTCAACCGCTTAGATCTTTCACTGTAATGTAAGTGTGAGTCCCTGTCTTCCTCTTGTTGCTTTAAAGCAGGTAGTGAGAGAGCTCTCTTTGACTCCATCAGGAAGGGTGAATGCTGCTCTGCACTGGTTGTCATGGAGATCAATACAATGTTGCAATCTCTGCAGCCTGTTTTGCAGGATGTATTTACTGAGTCTCTGGCTGCAATTTACAATTAGCTTATGGGAGATTCTTGGTTATAGCTGCACACAGTTCTGATAACAGGTTAATACTTTACATTGCACTTTGTCTGAAGCTGATATAAAGTTTTATGCTGTGGCTTGTTATCAACCCCTTGGGGTAATCCTTTCTCTGGATTGTATGCAGTATAGCACTCCTGGAAACAGGTTCTTTACTGATATATGTATACTAATCCCGGTCACAGCTAATCCTTTTCACTATTCTGTCTCTTCCTTGTAGCAATGAATCCAACCGCTATAATTATCAGTCCCTTAGATAACTGTATGATTTTACTCACTCTACGGCTTCCACAGATAGCTCAACTCAGCACAACGATGACTTGTAGGAAGACAAGGAGAAACGCTGTAGTTTTCTTCTAGAATCTTGTATTAAGTACAAAGTAAATGCAGGTGAAAAGGAATAATCTGTACAGGGTTGCAGACATGTCTCTTCAGCAATGATTTCTCTAGACTAACTGAAGGAGAAGGGAGGAGCATTCTATACAGAAGCCAACTAAGGGAGGTACATAGGGACAAACTTCATACAGTCTAATCTGTGACGGGGTGTACAGCAGAGCAAGGAGAGACAACAGGCCGAGGAACGATCCAACAGGTTTATTCACAAGAACACTGGAACAGCACACGATAAGTCCACGTAAAACAGATTCGGGGGCCCTTCCCGACAATCCTCGGACCGGATTACAAAGCAATCGTCCTTACAGTAGTCCAAAGAGTTCCACACAATCCCACGGGCCGCCACACAGGCCTAGCTCCGTCCGTGTCCACAGCCACACAGGCTGGAGCTCCTGCTCCCTTCAAGTTTCAGCTCACTCTGACTGAATCTCCCAGGTAAGCAGAGTTTACACTAGTTGGACTCTAGGCCCACCTCCCCCTACTCCCAGGGATGGAAGTGCCTCAAGAGGATATAACCTTGCATTTTAGGGGGTGATTACCTACAACAATAGAAATGTACACAGAAGTAGTTCAAATAAGACAATGAACCCAGCTTGAAATAGGAATCTGTACAGCATATACAGTGAGAGGGTAAATTACATCTTCACAATCCCTTTCCCTCCCAACTTGTGTACGTACTAGGGACCTCTACAGGTCACTGGTTAAGTACACACAGGCAGAGCGTTACTTACATGTGGCTTCATGCAGCCACGAATTGGCATCGTAGCTCTCCCACATCATTGCCCAGGAGAACAGCTGCAGGCAGACCACCCATCACCCCAACCACGCATCGCCTGACCCCAAAACCAAAGTTCAGATCCACAGTGGCTGTGGGAATAGTCCTCCATTGTCCACCAGCCAGTTCAATAACAATCCCAGGTCCTCTATGGATTGCCTCAGGCCGAACCACTCGGGGATCAGCCAGTGTGAGGAAAGCACCCGAGTCACAGAATCCAACAAGTCTCTGTCCATCCAGCACAACCTCCTGCAAGTGCTTACCTCGATGAGCAGAAGTCGTCATAACTGCGGGTCGCACCCCGTAAACTCCTGGTGGTGCAACATGGGGGGCTGAGTCACTAGGCCAGTCCTCACATAACGGTGCCACATCTTCCTCCATGGCACTGGGCTGTAAATAATTAACAATCCGATTGGGTGCAGGATCAGTCCTCATTTGAACAGCTGGGCAGGAGACTTGCCGATGCCCTGGCTGTCCACATTGATAGCATCTGAGCTGGGTCTCCCTACATCCAAGCCGTCCTCTTGGGTAAGGGGTAGGGGAACTTGGAGGCCGGCTCCCACCTGAAGGTGCTGTAGGGGTTTGAGGATGATTCCTCCATGGCCTGGCTGGGCATGAGGCCTGCAAATGCCCGGGATGCCTACAAACATAACACCTGTGCTCTGTTACTTCCTCTCCCCGGCGTATTCCAGAAAGTGCAGTAGAAGCAACTGGAGGTACATTCACACGGGTATCAACATGTGGTGGCTTAGAGGAACGGGGAACAATGGGGACAGAATAACTGGGGGCATCCGGTGTTGTGGAACTGTTAGGCGTCTCTCCATCCTCCAACAGAACCCTCCACTGAGGCTTGATGGTGAGAGCCTCATCAGCGAGAGCAGCAGCTTCCTCCACTGTCGCTGGTTTTCTCTCACGCACCCATTCCCGGATCTCAGCGGGGCACTGGGCAAAGAATTGTTCTTTTAGGATGACCTGCAGGAAGGTCTCCCAAGATAAGGCCTCCTCTGCCTCCAGCCAGCGATTACATATTTGTTTGAGTCTATGAGCATATATCTTAAAAGACACTTCCCCATCACAGGCTAAAGCACGGAACTGAGTCCTGTAAGTGTCTGGGGTCACAGCATAATGTTTTAGAATAGTCTGTTTAATCTCCGCATACTCACAGTTCCACCGAGGGTCCATAGCTCTATAGGCTTCAGCAGCTCCCCCCTCTAGGAGCCCAACCAGATGCCGGACACGCTCCCTGTCCGGGACTTCCATTAATCGACACTGATGCTCAAAGTCCTGGAAGAAGCCCTCAATGTCGCCTGCAGCCTCATTGAACGGCTTAAAGTCTTTGCGGGACACCCTGGGAAGTTCCCTTATGATGGGTGCTGGGGTTACAGTCTGTCTGGAACCTCTCGCGGCTTCCACAGCGAGCTCCTTATCCAGCAGTGCCATCTCCTCCATCCTGCGCTCCTTCTCTTCAGCTCCACGCATGGCCTCCCTCTTATCTTCTATGGTGGCCTCATCTCCAAGCAGTGCCATCTTTTCCTTGTACCACACAATCCATTGACTTTTTTGGGTATTTACCTCCAGCTCCCGTCTTTCCTCCCTTTGCTGTGAGGATCCTTCCTCCACGTCATTTTGCGAGCAGACTCCTTCTAGCGCCTCAATCAGCTGCTCCTTGGAGAGTCCTTTGAAACGAACTCCTACTTCACGGGCCTTTGATTGCAGGCTCCCCAAAGTCCAGGTCTTGTACTCTGCAGTGCTGGTTCCTGATGTTGAGCCATTGTCCTCCATTCCTTCTGCTCTGATCCCACCGCTGCCACCAGTTTGTGACGGGGTGTACAGCAGAGCAAGGAGAGACAACAGGCCGAGGAACGATCCAACAGGTTTATTCACAAGAACACTGGAACAGCACACGATAAGTCCACGTAAAACAGATTCGGGGGCCCTTCCCGACAATCCTCGGACCGGATTACAAAGCAATCGTCCTTACAGTAGTCCAAAGAGTTCCACACAATCCCACGGGCCGCCACACAGGCCTAGCTCCGTCCGTGTCCACAGCCACACAGGCTGGAGCTCCTGCTCCCTTCAAGTTTCAGCTCACTCTGACTGAATCTCCCAGGTAAGCAGAGTTTACACTAGTTGGACTCTAGGCCCACCTCCCCCTACTCCCAGGGATGGAAGTGCCTCAAGAGGATATAACCTTGCATTTTAGGGGGTGATTACCTACAACAATAGAAATGTACACAGAAGTAGTTCAAATAAGACAATGAACCCAGCTTGAAATAGGAATCTGTACAGCATATACAGTGAGAGGGTAAATTACATCTTCACATAATCTACCTAGTAACAATAAAGGAATTTCCTGATAGGAGGAAAAATATGCAATGCAAAAATTACATACAACAGGTTGTTCCCATTCATGGGACACAACATGAATGATCCAATCACCCTCAGAGCAAGCGTTTTGCTTGTTTGTCCAGTGTTGGCCAGCCTATTTAAATAAGTTGATAACCGGGATACCAGCATTCCTAGGAACAATCGTTCATGATTATCAGCCTGTCTAAGTGGCCCCATATAATTTACTATGTCTCTTTTGAATTCCTTACCTCCCAGGTGGCTCTCGTGGTTCTCGAGATGATTCTTGGTCTACACGTCAAGGATGGCGCTTTGTACTGAGTGAAGGGATGTGGAAACCTTTATCACCTATGATTCATCCACGGACCAATCATGCCAGCGCTTCTCTGAATGGGGAAATATATGTCATTGGAGGTTGGTTATTGCAATAAATGTGATATATCCATTTTAGCACAAGAGTTAAAAATTAATTAACCACCAATGACTTCCAAGTCTTCTTCTTTTAATAGGAACCTTACAAGAGGCAGTAGAAGTTGAGTGTTATGATCCCTATAGTGGAAAATGGTCATCAGTTAGCCCTGCACAGAAATATGTCAGCAATTTTACTGCAGTTGGATGTGGTGGAAAGCTCTATGTGGTTGGATCCTGTGCCATAAAGTACAATGCATTGACACTTCAATGCTACAATCCATCTACAGGTACCAGGCCTGGCAAGCTGCCTTTTCTAGTTATTCTTTAGATGGTGTAACATGTGACAGAAATGACCAGCAAATATATAGCTGCTATGGACCCTTCCAAATGGGGCTGGTCATGCCTGGTTGGCAAGAAACCTTCACAGATATTACCTTTTCCAAAAAATGTCTGGCAAAGAAGAGGATAGGGAGTTGGTCGAAACGTTAGGGTAAGAGGGTGACAGTAGGAAAAAACAACAGGCTCATCTGTCTTTGTTGGCAAAACCAAATACCCTTAGGAGGGCCCATTTTGATCACTTTTATGTACCCCACTGAATTTAGGCTAATAATACACAAAATGTGCTATATTTTATATTTTCTTATATAAAAACAATAAGAATAGCCACATTGTTAATATTATGCTTTTTGTGGCCTACAGATGGCTGGTGTGTCATTGCATCTCCATTCATCCCAAAGTACCTGTCCTCACCTTGCTGTTGTGCCCTGGATGGAGCGGTGTATCTAATTGCTGATAACACTAAAAAAGTTTATATGTATCTTCCAGAAGTTAATCTGTGGAAAAAGGTGAGTATGGTCATATGAAGAATTCTTTTGATTTTATAGAAGCAACTTTACCAAGTACCATAATACAGACTGTATACCTTATTAAAAAGATCTCTCAGACTTGGTGAAGCTAGTGTACTTACTGTAAAAATTAATATCAAAATGGCTGTATAAACTCATATGAATGTTTCCCTGCCTGATATTAAATCAAGCATCTTATTAGTCCAGCTCATATATAAAATGCTTATTTTTATTTCATATACCACCATTTTTACATCAGTTTTTACACTTAGTACATTAGCCTCATCAATAAGGATGAGTGGACCTGTGGAAGTTCAGATTCGCTTGGTTTGGCCAGACTTTAGTTAAAAGTTCGGTTCAGGACCCAGACTTGATCCACACCTGACCTTGGACTCTGAATCTCATATAAAGCGGGCTTTACACGCTACGGGATCGCTACAGCGATCTCGTTGGGGGTCATGGATTTTGTGACGCACATCCGGCCACTGTAGTGATGCCGTTGCGTGTGACACCTATGAGCGACTTTGCATCGTCGCAAAAACAAGCAAAATCGCTCATCGGTGACATGGGGGTCCATTCTCAAATATCATTACTGCAGCAGTAACGAAGTTGTTCCTCGTTCCTGCGGCAGCACACATCGCTCCGTGTGACACCGCAGGAACGAGGAAGCTTTCCTTACCTGCCTCACGGCCACAATGCGGAAGGAAGGAGGTGGGCGGGATGTTCGTCCCGCTCATCTCCGCCCCTCCACTTCTATTGGGCGGCGGTTCAGTGACGCTGCTGTGACGTCGCTGTGACGCTGAACGAACCGCCCCCTTAAAAGGAGGTGGTCCGCTGGTCACAGCGACGTCGCAGGGAAGGTAAGTCCGTGTGACGGGTCCGGACGATGTTGTGCGACACGGGCAGAGATTTGCCCGTGTCGCACAACCGATGGGGGCGGGTACGCACGCTGGCGATATCGGTACCGATCTCGCAGTGTGTAAAGCGGCCTTAAGTCAATGGTGACCCAAACTTCTGTGCTGTAAAATAATTGTAAAATAGTCATAATAAGGCCTAGAGGGCTACAAAAGGAATCCAAATGGTAAGAGCAGAACAATTGCCCTACAAAGAAATGTGGGTAGGGAATAAATAAATAAAAATTACGTGGGGTCCCCCCTATTTTTAATAACCAACTCAGGTACAGCAGACAGCTGTGGGCTGCAAATTTCAGTTGCCTGCTTTACCTTGGCTGGTTATCAGAAAATAGAGGGGATCCCACGCGTTTTTTAAAATTATTTATTTAAATAATTTAAAAAAACGGCATGGGGTCCCTTCTATTTTTGATCACCAGCCATGGTAAAACAGAGAGCTGGAGGCTGATATTTATCAGGCTGGTAAGGCACATGTTTATTTGGCCATTCCCAGCCTACAAATAGCTGCCTGCAGCCACCCTAGAAGTGGCACATCCATTAGATGCGCCAACTCTGGCGCTTTGTCTGACTCTTTCCAATTGCCCTGGTGCAGTAGCAATTGAGGTAATACTTTTGAAGTTGATGTCAGCTGTAAATTGACAGCTGATATCAAGACAAGGGGTTAGTAATGAAGAGGCATCTAGCAGAGACCCTCATTACTAACCCGGTAACTATACAGTTAAAAAACACAAACATGGAAAAATAGTTTATTTGTATAAAGACTCCCCCACATCTCCTCTTTCACCAATTAATTAATTTAAAAAAATTCTCAAAGTTACAACTTAATTCAGTTGGAGAATAAAGACTCCCCCACACCCCCTCATTCAACAATTTATTGCGTAAAAAGAACACTACTCCAATTATATAATGTGCCACAACGCCCATTAAATCGATGGAGCTTCGTTCTGGTTACTCCTGGTCAGTGGCAGGCATGGAATTTCTCACAAATTACATTATTGGATTATGTTGGAACTTCGAGGATTTCTTTTTAATTATTAAATTGGTGAATAAGGGAGTGTGGGGGATTCATTATTCCACAATTGGATTGTGTTAGAATTTTGAGGATTTTTTAAAAATAATAAATTGATGAATGAGGGAGTGTGGGGGAGTCTTTTTTCAAATAAACTATAACTTTCTCTCTGTGTTTGTTTTTTAAGTGTATACTTACAGGATTAGTAATGGAGGTGTCTTATAGATGCCTCTTCATTACTAACCCCTGGGCTTGATGTCAGCTGTAAATTCACAGCTGACATCAACCCCAAAAGTATTACCCCAATTGCCACAGCCCTATGGCAATTGGAAAGAGCCGGACAAAGCACCAAAATTGGAATATCTAATGAACGCGCCACTTCTAGAGTGGCTGCGGGCTGCTATTTTTAGACTGGGAAGGGCCAAATAACAGTGGGCCTTCCCAGTCTGATAATACCAGCCCCCAGCTGTCTGCTTTACCTTGGCTGGTTATCTAAAATAGGGGGGATCTCACACTGTTTTTTAAAAAATATTTAAATAAATAAAAAAAACATAGTGGGATCCCCTCTATTTTTGATAGCCAGTCAAGGTAAAGCAGACAGCAGAGGGCTGCAGCCAGCAGCTGTCTGTTTTACCTGCACTAGTTATCAAAAATAGGGGGGACCCCAAGTCATTTTTTTATTTTTATTTATTGTTCACAGCAGCGCACGGGCATCTTCACGATCACTGGTCATCTCAGTCAGAAGCCCTTAAATCAGCAAGTTACCCCCCTGACCTAGGTATAGGGGATAATTTTCAATATTTTAATAATGTATTTAATTGTGAATCTGTTGACAGATGCACTTTAAATGGTCACTGTCATTTCAACAAACTAAAAGAGGATCAATCAATAATATTTGTATAATTTGTAATAAAATATATGATTCATCATATGTGTATCTCCAATTTAATCAAACATCAGACAATGCATATACACAGAATAAATATTTTATCAAGATACACAGCTACACAATAAAAATAAAATTTAAAAGTTATTAGTAAGAACAAGGAACTATGAAAACAAGGGGAGGCTGCTGAGCGACACTAATGAAAATAAGATTACAATACCAAAAGTAGCCACCAGATGGCAAAATATTAGCCAATAGGTATGTGTAGGCACATCTACTGTATATACCCACAAAGTTAATTACAATGCAATCCTGCAAGTTAGATATATGGAAGTTTGGTGCAATGTAATGCACAAAAAATAAAATCAAAAGTGAAAAAATAAAAATACATTATACAGTAATTAGACACTCGCAGAAGAATAATAATAAACTATGCGACCACATCGGCCTCCATCTCATTCTCCTCTTGTAATAAAATATATGATTTGATAGAAAATGAATTAACAAAGCATACTGTATAGCAAAACTGAAAAAATAATCTCTTTTCATGGCACAACCCTATATTATGCACATGATTCGACTTCATATTCATCTGCTCGACCGACGAATCCATTTCATGATGCATAGCATCAAGCGAAAATGATTTATTCCCTAATTTTTAATATTCTTTGTACCGAGAGCTGATTATTCTTTTCAGAAACTGTCATCAGCCATCAGAGCATACAGTTTTAGTACAGTTACAGTGTGCAGAGTGACTGCTAAGCTGATGATGAGCGCTCACAGCTAGACTGGAAGTGAATCCTTACACCAGTCTAGCTGTGAGCGCTCATCATCAGTCAGTCATTGTGAGCGCTAGTAATACTGGTGCAAATACTCTATGTGCTGGGAGCTGCTGTTAGTGGTAGGGATTACCAACACCTATTGTAAAGGACAAGTGGTAGGAAACTGTTTGCTTCTCTGCTGATGAGCGCTCATCTCTGGACTGGTAAGGAATCCCAAGCAATCAGTCAATGTGTGCACTAGCCGCCACAGGGACTGTTCAGGTGCAGAGCACTGCTGAAAGTTTTTTGGTGGGATAAGTGAGTCTCAGTGCAGGAAAGTTTGAAAACTTGGGGATAACTCACTTTTCTTTAATGCACATTGAGAGTTTGGCCAATTTCACACGTCTGACATTCACAGTCATAGTATGGACCGCAATATCCAAACCAGCTGCGGGTCTCCAGACCCAACCTCAAAATCCTCATCAACAATGATGCTTGTAAGTTTGTGACCCCTTAAGAGTTTTCCATATTTCTGCATAAATTTGACCTAAAACTATATCAGATTGTCATACAAGACCTAAGGATTAATTAAAGAGAATCAAATCAAACAAATTAGTTAGTAATATTAGACTGTCACTTTTTTATTGAGAAAAATGATCTAATATATCTGTGAGTAGTAAAAACATGTCAACATTCATGATTAGCAAATCATTTGAAGGTCAAATTAGAGTCTGCTGTTTTCAATAAATGTGATGACAATCAGGTATGAATGTGAGAGCTGTTTTGACGACGGCTCCCTGCACACTTCGAACCGCGCGCTCATTGTTCTCCCACTGTCAAACACGCCGATGCGTGCTGCACACCGGGAGACCAACGAGCAAAAAATGGTCCTGATCGTTTTGTCACGATCAGCGACCTCGCAGCAGTGGCCCGCTCGCTGCTGCTTGTCACACACAGCGATATCGCTGGCGAGGTCGCTGATAAGTCACAAAACCTGTGACGTTTCAGTGATCTCGCTATGTGTGACGGGGGCTTTAGAGTTCCCAACCTAACCTATCAACCTACTATTAAGGGTGCTTTACATGCTGCGATACCGCTAGCGTTTGCTAGCGATGTCGCGAGCGTTAGCACTCACCCCCGTCGTTGGTACGATATGTGGTGATCGCTGCTGTAGTGAACATTATCGCTACAGCAGCCTTACACGCACATACCAGTTCTGCGACGTCACTGTGACCGCCGAACAATCCCTCCTTCAAGGGGGAGGTGCGTTCGGCGTCACAGCGACGTCACAAAACGGCCATCCAATAGCAGAGGAGGGGCGGAGATGAGCGGCCGGAACATGCTGCCCACCCCCTTCCTTCCTCATTGCCGGTGGACGGAGGTAAGGAGATGATCGTCGCTCCTGCGGTGTCACACATAGCGATCCTGCTCCCTTCCTCAGGACCAACAGGCATAGATATAGATGTAGCTATAGATGTAGCTATAGATTTGATGTAGCTTATGCCTGTTGGTCCTGAGGAAGGGAGCAGAGCCTCCTGAAACGCGTAGACCTGTGCAAGAATACAAACTTTACATTAATCCAAGCTTTCATCAGTGATCTTTGGCGCGGTTTACAAAGCCCCGTTCCACAATCTCTCTCTGTTATCAGCCACCTGGGGTACTGCTGCCATTGATCTGGATTTATGCTGTTACAGGAGTTGTGCCTTTCACAACCCTCCTTGGTGAGTAGGATTATCCTTTCTGTCATCCCCTGTTTGTCAGGGTAAGACCGTATTGCGCTTCTTTTTCAACAGGTTTTTTTTCTACATAAGCTGAATCTTAAGAGTAAAGGCTCCTTTACATGTGTCGTTTTCTCGTGCAATCGCATTTGCGATCGCACCCGCCCCCATCGTTTGTGCGGCACGGGCAATTTCTTGCCCGTGTCGCACAATGTTGTAACCCCCGTCACACGTACTTGCCTTCCAAACAACCTCGCTTTGGGTGGCGAACATCCACTTCCTGAAAGGGGAGGGACGTTCGGCGTCACCGCGACGTCACACAGCAGCCGGCCAATAGAAGCGGAGGGGCGGAGATGAGCGGGACATAAACATCCCGCCCATCTCCTTCCTTCAGCATTGCCGACGAGACGCAGGTAACCTGTGTTCGTCGTTCTCGGGGTGCCACACGAAGCTATGTGTGCTGCCTCGGGAACAATGAACAACCATACGTTCGATTTTTAGAAAATGAGCGACGTGTCAACGATGAATGAGAAGGTGAGTATTTCTGCTCGTTCATAGCTGTCACATGCTACGATATCACTAACAATGCCAGATGTGCGTCACTTACGACGTGACCCTGCCGACATCTCGTTAGATATATCGTAGCGTGTAAAGCCCGCTTTAGTGTATCATGCAGTAAGATAACGATCCAAAGTACTCAAGTTGTTCTAACAAAAGAAAGGTTAAAGAAGGAGCAAGTTAGTGTCCATTTCACCAAAACCGACTTAATACACAATTGTGCTATGCTAATCTCGCTGATATATAAAGTGCCTAACTCATTATGAGGAGCATGTCATGTAATGAATACAGCGCCTCTCCTAAGAAGCATTTGCTCCATCTGCTGCACCAGAAACGCTATTTTAATCATGATCTAGAGTAGCATTTTTTGGAGTACAAAGTAACTTTTGTTAATTAATTTAATGGTCGGGTGTGGTAATGCTTTATGCCACCCCAGCTCTGCTCGGTAAGGCTCAAATAAGTTAAACTGTCAAAAAAACGCCAAAAGCCTCAAAACTGTTGCACAACTCCCCATTGCACAAAACTGTTCCTATTTTTCAAAGCCTTTATTATATTTTTCTGGCGTAAAAGGTTTGATGAGTCGCCTCAAAGTCCTGACATTGATGCTACATGAATGTTGTAGAAGGCCCTGAAGCAAGCAGTTGGTAGGAGAAAATCGTCCAGTATTGAAGCTGTTTTTAGGGAGGAATGGGCTAAAATTCCTCAAAAACCAATATGCAGAACTAAACCGTTACCAGAAACGTTTGGATGCAGTTACTGCTGGACAAGGGGGTCACACAAGATACTAAAAGCAAAGGTTCACATACTTTGTCCTTAATAAAAAAAGTACAGTCTAATATTTTTTAATTTGGTTCTCTTTATTTACTTTTAGGATGTGTGTGACAATCTGATGTAGTTTTAGGTTAAATATATGCAGAAATAAGAACAATTGTGAAGGACTATGAGGCTATTAAGTTAGGTCAGGAGACCCATGGCAGGTCTAGACTATAAAAGTCAAATGTATGAGGCTGGTGATATTGAGCTTTCTAATGATTAGTAAGGAAGGTCAATTCCTGACATGGCAATGTGGAAAAAGTTACCATAGTAGAACTAAATGATTGTCATTATGTTCTGTCTTCCTCTCAGGTGCAGCTACTACACACGCTTCATGAGAATGGAGGCATGACCACTGTTGGCTCTAGGATGTATGTGACAGGCGGTCATTGGCATGGCATGGCTCGAGAATACAGTGTGGTGATGGAGTCATATGACAGCAGCTCAGACACGTGGACTCGAGAAGGTGCTTTGCCAAGCCGTTGGATGTACCACGGTACATCCGCCATCTTTATGGATACCTCCAGTTGGACAAGTGTATTCCAAGGACAATCAGAGATGGAAGCTTGATTGGTTGTTACCCAAATTATTTTTGTAATGCTTTTTTATCTATAGAATTCAGGATTCTCACACAGAACTGTATTCAACCACTTTTTCTTGCTTACAAGCTTGTTTTTAATGATCAGTTTCCAAAATTTATCCTACAATCTGGTGAATATTTCCAGGTGAATTCCATTTATGTGGATTGAAGTTTTAAGTCTTCATTAATATAGTACATTTTTTATCGATTTTAACGTTTATAAATTTAGTATAGTAAAGATTTATATATAACTACATAGTGTTTATTACTTCAACCTTTCCAAAATTCAAAAAGAAGCAAATCAGAAGATATGAGCCTTATGGATTTTGTATTTGTTTTACCTTAAGGAAGGGAAGCTGTCATGTCCCCAAACTCTAATAAACTGCAAATATGGGGTAAATAGTGTTACTATTGAACACTGAAAGTGTGACAACTGGGAGAAAATTAACTTTATTCCTCCTGGAAGCCACTGGCTCAGTCATAACGTTGTGCACAGAGTGGGTCAGTTACCACTCACAGCATATTGAGAGACAGCTATAAGCACGCCCGACACTTGATTGACCAATCGCGCTACACAGATGCCCTGCACCGCAAGCTGTCAATCTAAATGCCGGGGCGTGTTTACAGCTGCCGCTCAAAGATTACTATCTGTAACGCTTCAATAGCTGAATGCCAGCAGCTCCAAGGAGAAATAAAGTTTATTTTCTCCCAGTACCGGCACTTTTAGTAAGGTCAGCTTAGCTATTATCCTTATATATGTAGGTTAGTAGCATTTAGGGACATGACAGATTGCCTTTAATTATATAGATTTATTTTTGTCATTTTGTTGTTGTGAAGAATATATGACACTGGAAGCAATGCTTAGGTTTGGTTCGGTAGTAAAGCATTTTAAGATTAAATATATGTTCAGTTTATAGAAAATAAGTCTGCTAACCAGTATGGATTCATAAAAAAATTCTTACCTTTTTCCATGTTGTGCCCCTATGCTGCATGCTTGGATCTGCATGTAAATAAGTATTTGATACACTGCCAATTTTTCAAGTTTTCCAACCTACAAAGAATGAAGAGGTCTATAATTTTTATCATAGGTACACTTCAATTGTGACAGATACAATCCCCCCCCCCCAAAAAAAATATCACATTGTTTGATTTTTAAATGATTAATTTGCATTTTAATACATGAAATAAGCATTTGATACAATGGACAAACAAAACTTAATTTTTGGTACAGAAACCTTTGTTTGCAATTACAGAGGTCAGAGGTTTCTGTACCAAGTTGGCACACACTGCAGCAGGGATTTTGGTCCACTCCTCCATACTGATGTTCTCCAGATCTTTCAGGTTTTGGCACTATCTCTGAGCAACATTGAGTTTCGGCTCCCTCCAAAGATTTTCTATTGGGTTCAGGTTTAGGCTACTCCAGGACCTTGTAATGCTTCTTCTGGAGGCACTCCTTAGTTGCCGTGGCTGTGTGTTTTAGAACATTGTCATGTTGGAAGACCCAGAAACCACCCATCTTCAATGTTCTTACCGAGTGATGGAGGTTATTGGACAAAATCTTCCATCCTCCCTTTAATACGGTTGTCCTGTCCCCTTTGCAGAAAAGCACCACCAAAATATAAGGTTCCACACCATGCTTCACAGTTGAGACAGTGTTCTTGGGGTTATACTCATCCTTCTTCTTCCTCCAAATACGGCGATTTGATAACAAAAAGTTCTATTTTGGTCTCATCTGACCACATGACCTTGTTACATGCCTCTTCTGGATCATCCAGATGGTCATTGGCGAACTTCAAACAGACCTGGATATCTGCTGGTGTGAGCAGGGGGACCTTGCGTGCCCTGCAGGACTTTAATCCATGGTGACGTAGTTTGTTACTAACGGTAATCTTTGAGACAGTGGTCCCAGCTCAATTCAGGTCATTGACCAGGTCCTCCCGTGTTGTTCTGGGCTGATCCATGACCTCTCTCACAATAATGCATGGAGCCCGAGACGGAGTACGATTGACAGTCTTGTGTTTCTTCCATTTTCTAATAATTGCGCCACTAGTTGTTGCCTTCTCAACAAGCCACTTGTCTATTATACTGTAGCCCATCCAAGCCTTGTGCAGGTGTACAATTGTGTCCCTGATGTCCTCCATGGTGGAGAGGTTGGAGTGTGATTGAGTGTGTGGACAGGAGTTTTTTATACAGGTAACGAGTTCATACAGATGCAATTAATACAGGTAATGAGAGCAGAGTAGGAGCTTCTTATAGTAAAAATACCAACTCTATGAGGCCAGAATTCTTGCTGGTTGGTAGTTGATCAAATACTAAATTAATGCAATAAAGTACAAATTAATTATTGAAAAATCATAGAATGTGATTTTCTGGATTTTTTTTATTCTGTCTGTCACATGTGATGTGTGCCTGTGATAAAAATTACAGATCTCTCCATTCTTTGTAGGTGGGAAACTGCAATTGGCAGTGTATGAAATACTTATTGTCCCCATTGTACAACACTGAATCCAAACATTGGGAAAAATGCTGACTGAGTAAGCAGTTGGATGATCCCTTAAATCTTTATTATCTGGAGGGAATTTAGTTGAATATTTTTAAGACCAGGATATTTCTCCAATTTTGTCATATAATGTAAACAGTATACCTCCAGAAATGTTTGCGGCTGGTAATAAAATTAGGTACTTTTTTGTCATTAATCAAGAATTTCTGCTGTCAAAATAAAAATAATGATGTGTGTAAAGTCCTGTGAGTTATTCCTGAAAATGTTCAGAGCTCATGATAATTTTAGCATCAGACAATTGCAAGAACCGAATAATAAATGATGACTGCCAGATTGGTATGTAACATTGACCATCCACCCCTGAATTTCAGGACAAGAGGGTAGTGCGATATCTCTCTTCCCCTACTCTCCACTATGTGAAATTTCATACAGATAGAAGAGAGAGGGAAGCTTTTAGCTTAGTTCAGGTAAGCCATGGCGAATGAGAGATGCCAGTGAGGGAATGAAAGCTTCAGAACTTGTAGTGCTGGCAGAATAACGATAGAGGCTAGCTCTCCCATACACAGGAGCGCTTGTTCGGCTAATAGCGCCTGTGTTCTCTGTAACAAAGCCATCACCAGACATGTCTGGTGGCAACTTATCTCCCAGAGACAATGCTATCAAATAGTAACCGGAGGAAAGAAAGGGTTAATCGCACTGCCGTGGATATAAGCAGGAGATGAATCCAAGGGTTAATCTTCGTGATTTTTATTATTCAATGCGTTTCAGAGTCCAAACGACTCCTTCATCAGGACAAAAAAAAACCGTGATGTGCATCCTGTTGTACACCTGTGTTTATTAGTTCTGATGAAGGAGTCGTTTGGACACAGTAGACATTTTGGCCTTTCTACAGTAAAAATGTTGCTTCACAGGAGAGACACTATTTCTAAGCCAGGACCATATTTTCCAAAACTCATAACCACGAGTGATGAGAACATCTGCATAGCAGCATCTATGCGTTATTGAATTCATGCACTGAAGTGTAAGAAAATATCCTGATAAATACAAAGTACAGGGTAATATTAAGAAGATGATTCTCTTATGGGACTCCACAAAATGAGTCCTATTACAACCGCTTCCTCTTAAAGTACACAACTGCAGGAACACTGGTCACAAGCAAATACTGAATGCATAAATTTGAGGGTCATCAAGAGCCCAAATGGAATTAAGAGCCATGTATCCCTCCTGACGGCATCTCTAAACTTTACACTCACTCAGGTTTCTTCTAACTCTGATTCTTGGAACAAGCACACAAGACGCTCTGAGTTTCTTAATATCTGTGCGTGTGGGGCGTTGGGTACTGTTATCTAAACTGAGAGGACAAGACAGCCACAAGAAGGAGATACTGCCACAGAGGAGACAGCAGCACGGGGGACAACATAGACCTCATACAGCAGCAGTGTAGAAACTTTTTTTGGGGGGTATTGTTTCTTTTGTGGAGACCACCAGTTGGCATGGCTGAAGACTAAGATCATATTTGTATCTTTTCAATAATTTCATAAAAGTATTTGACATAGTGTTTTTACATAAAATAGTGTAGAGCGGGAGCATCAAGGTGAGGTCTTGTGAAGGACCCTTGTACGTGGACTTATTATTTTTGATCTCTGATATTACTAATTTATCAACTGGCTGTAATTGCAAGTAACATATACTATGAATGCAGATGGAAAGCCGGTCCCCCTACGCTGCGTGCTCATGACCATTAGTATGGGGGTTCTTCTGGTTCTTCTCAGCGCCTGTCCTGCCTGTACACATAAAAACAAAGGATCTAAATTTGAGGTAGGTCTTTTGCATATTTTCAGCACTATAAAATTAATACTTGAATCTGTGTGATGTAAGCTATAACAAGAAGGTGAAGCTACATAGTGAATTTGATAGTTTCCTATGGCTCATGAATGGTTCTATCTGGATAACCACCCTGAGGTCTTGAGGTCCATAATTAGGAATGATCTCTTATTTTTTAGCGATATAGTAATGGTCTATTGTAACTCACTAAGTTGATTATTAGTAGGGGCTGTATATCTAAATGTATTATAAATTACCAGTGGTGGTACGTACGCCCAACGTGATTAAATCCCATCATCATCCACCATTATCCATGTAATTTAAGAGGTTAGTTTAAAAAATGGAAATCTTAAATGAGGCAATAAAGTAACTTATTTCAAGTTCTATGAACATTTATTGTTTCTGCTATTTTATAAGAATTTTGGGAGATAGAATACTATGGTATTTCTTTTTAAATCCATTTATGTTTCAGCTGATTATCCTAAAGCATTTACATGTACATTAGATACACCAGTAAAAGATTGAGATTTGTTTTATCCGGATCTGTCAAACGTGTTAAAAAGATTTTTGGTGAGCATCACATGGTTAGAGAGAAGGTGTGATGACCACAATCTCTCCACACAGACGCTCAGGAACATCTGGCTTTAACGAACAAGTCAGAGGTTGGACAGACACTGACTACACCCCTTGTTCTCTGTACCAGCTGGTAATGGAGAACCGGCATTATGTGAAGGAGATGGCATCAAATATCTAGGTGGAAGTGGGCTTTAAAGGGAATCTGTCAGGTGCAATATGCACCCAGAACCACGAGCAGTTCTGGATGCATATTTCTAATCCCTGCCTGACTGTCCCTGTATCTAGTAACATACATAGATATCTTTAGAAAATATATTTCTAAAGATACTTTATGATATGCTAATGAGTGCAGGGACTAGTCATAAGGGCATTACTTCCCCCGACTAGTCCACCCTTTTAGCATGTTAGCACGCCCACAGGGGCGTGCTAACATGCTATTCAATGCCCATTACCAAGCATCATCAGCTTTGACGCACGTACCGGAGTCCGTTGTCACCGCATCAAACGCCGGGCAGTGCGCATGTCCAAACGTCCCGACACTTCCGGTCATGCACATTAGACCTCTCTGAAGCCTGGACGCGTACACCTGGCTTCATAGTGCGCATGACTAGAAGTGCGGGGCATTCTAATCATGTGCACTGCCTGGTGTCTGATGCGATGACAACAGACACCGGTATGCCCTTCACTGCTAATGACACTAAGCAATGGGCATTGAATAGCATGCTAGCACGCCACTGTGGGCGTACTAACATGAGAAAAAGGGCCGACTAGTCAGCGGAAGTAACGCCCTTATGACTAGTCCCTATACTCATTAGCATATTATATAGGATCTTTAGAAATATGTTTACTACTAGATACAGGGACGGTTAGGCAGGGATTAGCAGTATGCACCCAGAACTGCTCGTGGTTCTGCGTGCATATTGCACCTGACAGGTTCCCTTTAACTAAAAACAAATGCAACACAGTAGGCTTGTACTGCTGGGGTCTGGCACTTAAATCCCCCCAAGGACAACATGTGCAAGGAGTTTGTATATCCTCCCTGTGTCTTTGTGGGTTTCCTCCGGGTTCTCTGGTTTCCTCGCACACTCCATAGACATACTGGATTATGAGCCCCAAAAGGGACAGTGATGATGAAGTCTGTAAAGTGCTGTTATATAAGTGAGTAAAATAAGTTTGTCAATATTCATTGCATCATCGCTACTATCAGTCTCACCTCCATAGGTAAAGACAATTTATTTATGGGTTGACCACCCAAATTGTTATTTTACTTTTGGAAAGTAAATGATATACCCTATAAGGCAGAATATCTACAAAATCAAACACCAGTGCTTCCAATATATAACAAATGGATGGAAAAATTATTAAATGGAGATTTTGTGGAAGATAAAGCAATATTGGAATATTTTTTCTCTTTTGTAGGATACGACTGTCACAGTTCTCCCGTCACTGGAGATTCCTGCGCTTACACCTCCACAAAAGACAGACAATACAGCAGAGAAGATATCGCGGAGAGGGACAGGAGCACAAACCTCCAAGCTGTCGCCCAAGTACTCCTGGCTGTTCTTTCTCAAGAACTCTGACCGTGAGGCAAAAAATAAAAGAAGGGGCCATGATGACTCCTTGCGAGTAAGATATATTATGTCTATTTCTTTTGTATTTATGCTCATGTGATTTCTATTTCATTGGAATGGTACATTAGAATAGAAAAAAGTATTTATTTTATCCCCAAAACCGTGCTATTGTGATTCATGGGTTGTGTATGTAAACTTTCCCTATGGAAGTGAATGGTACATACATGCCCCATAGTCAAGAAATATTTGTGACAATGACCCAAAGTCAAACATACATATTTGGCATTTTAGACTAACGTTAGAACATTTTGGTTTCTGTGGTAGTCGATTTTTGCTCAATAGTCACTTTTAAGTAAAATATTGGTGCAATGTGTTCAGAGAGAAGATGACTCCTTTTATAAACCATTAGGACCTAATAGGCAGCAGAGCTTTAAATAATCTGGATTATTAAAGGTTTCTCGATCTTCAAGCAGAAAGCCCAAAATAAAATGTAATGTAATAAGGTAGGCACACAACGGCAGATTATTGTGGCTCAATGATAAGTATCAACCATAAACTTCAGAAGGGAAACTGAGTACATAAAATTTGAATGCAAATAAATGCAATGTTCATC
Source organism: Anomaloglossus baeobatrachus (assembly GCF_048569485.1). Classification (NCBI taxonomy): domain Eukaryota; kingdom Metazoa; phylum Chordata; class Amphibia; order Anura; family Aromobatidae; genus Anomaloglossus; species Anomaloglossus baeobatrachus. The sequence continues at coordinate 561,866,794 of NC_134355.1, read as the reverse complement.
AACATATTGATTCATGTGAGGGGGGCCAACGTTTCGCTCTTATTCAGATCTTTGTTACGGGTGCATAGCGCCTGTCAGTAGGACATAGCTCCCTCCAACTGACAGCCCCCCCAAGGTCCAAATGGGACTAAAATTGAATGAGACTGAAATGTTGGTCCCCCTCACATAAATCAATGTGCTGATGAACGTACCATTTCTATACATAGTAAAATAAAATGTTGACCCGATTGGGACTTTCCTTCTGGGCTTGTGCCATATCACGTTACAGCACTGTGTATCCTATGCTGAAGTTTTGGTATTATTGTAGACCAGAATTAAACTTTTTCAAAATAAAATTCTTGTTTGCTCTCAGAATCATCACCCCGGCCCCATTGGTCCTCCGGCACCTTCACGGCATCAGAGTCATCCCATCAATCATATTTCCAGAGAGAAGAAACTTTCTCAATTCCTTCAGCTCTTGAGCGGTAAGTAAAACATGGGTAAAACTGTTACAAAGTGACAGCTTATGACTGTACATAGCATATAACGACATAGGGACATACTTTTAGGGATTACAGTATATTAGGTGCCACACAGCCATATCACACACCCGATTCATGAGCCCTTACAGTAATATATCATCTTCTTTCATCAAACTCTCCTAAAGCTGGGTTCACACATAGCGACAGCGACAACGATATCGCTGTTACGTCACCATTTTCTGTGACGTAACAGCGACCTTGTAAGTTGCTGTTATGATCGCTGCTTAGCTGTCAAAAACAGTGACGCAGCAGCGATCATAACGTCGCTACATGTGCAGAGAGCAGGGAGCCGCGCACACTGCTTAGCGCTGGCTCCTTGCTCTCCTAGCTACAGTATACATAGGGTTAATTAACCTGATGCGTACTGCAGCTACATGTGCACAGAGCAGGAGCCGGCACTAGCAGCAAGAGCGGCGGAGGCTGGTAACGAAGGTAAATATCGGGTAACCAGGGAAAGGTCTTCCCTTGGTTACCCGATGTTTACAGTGGTTACAGCTTTCCGCAGCTGCCAGACGCCGGCTCCTGCTCCCTGCTCGCTTCATTTCGTCGCTCTCTCGCTGTCACACACAGCGATGTGTGCTTCACAGCGGGAGAGCGACGACCAAAAAATGAAGCACAACATTCAGCAACAACCAACGACCTCACAGCAGGGGCCAGGTCGTTGATGGATGTCACACACAGCGACAGCGACGGGACGTCGCTGCAACGTCACAGAAAATGGTGACGTAGCAGCGATGTCGTTGTCGCTGTGTGTGACACCACCTTTACATAGAATAGCTGATATAGCTGAGCCATATATTATACAAGTCCTATTTTATCTAGTTTTGCAGCAGTAAACACACATATGAGATACCATCTTCACACATTGCAGATAATCCTGCATGAATCCACAAGTATTCCAACAACTTTTAAGAGATCAAAAAATAAATAAAAAACAACATTTATGTTATTGTCACTAATTCAACTTAAGAGTAACTTGATTGAATTCTTATGGGGTCAATCCGTGTGGATCCGCTGGTCACTCCATATGAATTATCTAAAACATTCACTACAATGTATACGCAAACCCAACAGGTTACATTTTCATCCATAACTGATAGTTCTAACCATTTCTATGAAATCACCAATTTAAATTCCCCCATTTTTTATTATTTCTGTTTTCAGTATTGTTATTATTCATTATGGTTGTTTAGGTAGCACTACCATATTCCGCAGATCTGGGCAGAGATTGCCGGCATTTATCAGTTTTTGTCATAGTGCAGCTCCCATCTAAATTCTCTATATCTGAAATGGTCGATTTAGAAGGACACGTAATCAACAAATGATTACCTAAAAATGGCACCAAACACCCAAGGAACGAGCAAAGCATCAGAAATGGGATGTGCTGCAGATATGAATAAGAATATATTCAGCTCACCCCTCTTCACTCCAGGAAACCACCACCGATGCACGGAAGCGCCCTGGCCCGGGCGGAGAGCACATTCAGCAAAAGAAAAAATCCAGCATCGTATATGGAGATATAAAGATAAAACTTGAGATTTATTTGGATCCGTTAAAAACGTAAGTACAGTGAGGAACACAGGGACACAAGGTGAACAGGTGCTACCTACGCGTTTCGACCTTGCGGTCTTATTCATGGAATGTATAGTATCTCTAAAGCAAGTTATTTAAAGACATACAATTGGATGTCATAGGTATGCGCGTGCTGATTGATTGATTAGAAAACTAGGGAGGTATACAACCTTTTCAGATTTTATAACAAACACCACATGATAAGTGAAGTGAATATAAAAACAGAGATATAAATATAAAAGGTGCAAAATGCTACATACAAAAAACACAGACTGGTGAAAATATAAATAAAAATACATACAAAGATATGTATGTATTTGGTCTGAACCAAACAAACAAATGGTTATGTCATGTTATTTCCATATTTAAAGATGGGAAGACTGTGTAAGAAGATGTAATCTTACTGAATCTAGAAAATGATAACTGGTGAGAGTCATGGAAAAAAATAGAATGGATGCTGGGAAAGATGGAAAAAATAGAAAAAATAGAGGCAACAATTTTTAATCATGAGATTTGATGTAACAATACATGTACATAAAACAGCGCATGTTCTCTTCTGTTAATATTGATTTTTATATTATAATCGATGTGGAAATAGTTGATACGTCGGATGTACAGGGATGATCCAAAAATTAGGTATACTGAATAATAAGATCTTGCCGAGTGTTCAGGCCATTTGTTTGTTTGGTTCAGACCAAATACATACATATCTTTGTATGTATTTTTATTTATATTTTCACCAGTCTGTGTATTTTGTATGTAGCATTTTGCACCTTTTACATTTCTATCTCTGTTTTTATATTCACTTCACTTTTCATGTGGTGTTTGTTATAAAATCTGAAAAGGTTGTATACCTCCCTAGTTTTCTAATCAATCAATCAGCACGCGCATACCTATGACGTCTAATTGTATGTCTTTAAATAACTTGCTTTATAGATACTATACATTCCATGAATAAGACCGCAAGGTCGAAACGCGTAGGTAGCACCTGTTCACCTTGTGTCCCTGTGTTCCTCACTGTACTTATGTTTTTAACGGATCCAAATAAGGCTATGTGCGCACGTGTGCACTCTGCACCGCACCTAAAAGGTGCGCTTCAGAGCGCAGCTGAAAAGCTCCGTTCTGAAGTGCATGGTGCCGGCAGAGAACGTGCGCTCTGCATGCAGCTCCTGCCATAGACAGAGCAGGAGCTGCCGGCAAAGCGCACAGAAGAAGTGACATGTCACTTCTTAGAACGCGCGCTTCGGGCAGCAGCAGAAGCGCTGCGCTCTAAGACGCCATGTGCGCACGGCCCCTGCACAATCTCCATAGATTATGCAGGGGACGCAGGACGCATGCAGTTACGCTGCGCTACAAAGCGCAGCGTAACTGCATGTAATTACGCAACGTGCGCACATAGCCTAAATTTCAAGTTTTATCTTTATATCTCCGTATACGATGCTGGATTTTTTCTTTTGCTGAATGTGCTGCAGATATCTCCATAGTTTTTGGATACAGAACAATCATATTAACCATTGCTAGATGCATGAACTGTAGAATTTTGGTTTGGCTCATCAAATTAAATACAGCCGATTAGGCTACTTTCACACTTCCGTTGTTTTGCATCAGTCATCAGTCAAAATATTTTGCAGGAATCTGTTTTTTCCCCATAGACTTTTAATAACGACGGATGGCCTTGCGTTGCATCTGCCGCGCAACGGATCAGTCGTGGAATGACTGACCATCGGGCGGTATGAACACACAATGTAAAATTTTTTGGAGCGGCAAAAACGCACTCCACAGGATTCTGTCGCAATCTGTCAAGAGCTATAAAGGCTGTCTATGGTGCTGGATTCCGCCGTAATCCGTCACACGACGGAATCCAGTGCTGGATTCCGTCATACTCTACTGAGCATGCCCAGCATATTTGGCACACCCATTGGGCTGTCCCAAACACAAACGGATCACGACGGATCCCTCAAAAAACGGACACACAGCGGATGTAACGGACGTGACGGATCAGTTTTTTCACAGGATTCCTGTGAACGGAATCCTGTGAAATAACACATCCGTTGCGTCAGTTGACATCTAAAAAACGACGAATACATCGTTGCGTCGCAATGACAGACCTGACGGATTTAAAACAACGGAAGTGTGAATGTAGCCTTAGCGGCCATTTATCTGCTGCAGTCTGTTTGTATAAATGTACCCATACACGCTGGTAACTATTCTATAGTAAGCTAATTTACCCACTGATATACTAGAGTGAGTGAGAAACTGGAATAACCAATGGAAACTATTGCAAAAAAAGATCTTAGTTGAATATAAATTACCGTAGTTGCCCGATGCCCCTCATTACAGCATGGGATCACAGCTGATTCTTTTTGTGAGGTAAAATGTTTTACCTCCAAGAAAGAATAATTTGCGATCACCTACTGAAATGTTTGTATACTTTATTACTATCTTCCCAGCCCAGGAAATGTGGTATGATCAGACCATGTCCCTGTACAGTCAGACACGGCCATTACACAGTACATAGCAGAGGCACATATATAAGATTATCTCAGCACAGGAATGTTTTTTGTTAAACACATCAAAATGTGGAACTTATTATTATTCCAAGATCTATTGATTTAAAGTTAATTTAAATTAACTTTGTGGGAAAACCCCTTTAATGACAGGAAGCAGAGACCCTGATATTTAATATACAAGGTGTATTAAGCGGGCTTTACACGCTGCGACATCGCTAGCCGATGCTAGCGATGGCGAGCGTGATAGCACCCGCCCCTATTGTTATGCCGATATGTGAAGATCGCTGCCGTAGTGAACATTATCGCTACGGCAGTCACACGTACTTACCTGCTCGGCGACGTCACTGTGACTGGCGAACCGCCTCCTTTCTAAGGGGGCGGTTCGCTCGGCGTCACAGCGACGTCACTAAGCGGCCGCCCAATCAAAGCGGAGGGGCGGAGATGAGCGGGACAAACATCCCGCCCACCTTCTTCCTTCCTCATTGCTGGCGTGTGGCAGGTAAGGAGAGGTTCCTCGTTCCTGCGGCGTCACACGTAGCGATGTGTGCTGCCGCAGGGACGAGGATCAACTTTTCCCAAGCGACAGCAGCGATAATTGGGAGAGGACCCCCATGTCAACGAGGAGCGATTTTGGACGTTTTTGCAACGATCCAAAATCGCTCCTAGGAGTCACACACAACGAGATCGCTACAGCGGCCGGATGTGCGTCACAAAATCCGTGACTCCAACGAGATCGCTGTAGCGAAATCGTAGCGTGTAAAGCCACCCTTAGAAATGTTTCAGGATAGAATTATTATCCCTTTAATTACTCCAGATATAAAATACAAAATGTTACTTCCTGACAGATGTTCTAGTGAAACAGAAGGACGGGGAACATCTTCATGGTAGTCTTCCAACTATGCTCCCTGCAAAAGTGCTGGCAGCCTTTACCTGCAGGACAGTCAGTGATATTCTGGTGGAATCCGGAGAGATGAAGGAACTTCAAAATTACCAGCGGGTGAGTAGATGAACGATAACCCCCCCAAACCTGCAATTCATATCACTTCCAGACCATGACCTTTTTAACCCTATTGTGGAACAAGTTCTGCAGATTAAAGGGACTCTGTCAGCACAGGATGACTGTTCACACCAAGTACAGGTGCTCGGTGCATCATGGCGGGGCTAATCTCCTCTCTTCTCTGCTCTCTTCAGCCAGAGATGTCAATCACAGAAGGAAGGGTGGAAATTGAGGGAAAACAAGTAGGTAGAAAGATGAATTTAAATGATTGTCCCCACCATGATACACGAGCGCCTGTGCTTGGTGTACACAGTCATCCTGTGCTGATAGAGTCCCTTTAAGGCTGAGGCTATACCGCGACTTTGGCCACACAACAAAAAAATGGTATATGCCGCTGCTACGTCGCAGCATAATGCAAGTTAACGGGGTTGCATGGTGACCTGTGAGGTACAGTGACAGGCCAGTTACAAGGAGTCTAAAGAAGTTGGATTTTTGCAGCTTGATTGTAATGGTATATTACAGGTTACAATGCGCCCCCATTTACTTGCACTATGCTGTGATGTAGCAGTTCCATACAGTGATCTCCGGCTACATGACTTTGCCACAGTTGCGCTCTAGCTTAAATAGGTATTCCCATCTCCATGATCCTATTTCAATATGTAGTAGGTGTAAAAATAATAATTGCAAATACCTCCAATTAGAAATGTAGTATAGTTCTCCTGATCAGCTACGTCTCTTCCCTCATGTGCAGGGCATTGCAGCTTAGGTATCCATGTTTATGACTACTCATATAGTGACAGCTCTCCATGTTCGTAACCATGGATACCTAAGCTACTGTAATGCCCTGCACATGAGGGAAGAGACATAGCTAATCAAGAGAGCAATACTACATTTCTAATTGGAGGTATTTGCTAATATTGTTATTACGCCTACTACATATTGGGATAGGATCTTGGAGATGGGAATACCCCTTTATGAGTAAAAGGAGCAAAAGAAAGTGTCTTCTTGTCCACCGGCCATCTATCCGCCACAAGAAATGTCATTACATCCCACAAGAAAATAAAATTAGGCTGCTTTCACACATCCGGTTTGAGCACTGCGGCTCAATCCGGCTGTGAAACCTATGCAACGGATGCAGCGAAAACACCGCATCCTTTGCATAAGTTTTTACATGCGGCCCGTCCGTTTTTTTCTGGTTGCGGCACGCTACTGAGCATGCGCAGTGGAAGAAACCGCATGCGGCGGCCGGATGCGTTTTTTTCCGCATCGCGCCGCATCCGGCATCCATAGGCATGCATTGAAAAATGCGCCGCAGCGGCCGGATGCGGCGTTATGCGTTTTTTTTGCCGGAGCAAAAAACGTTGCAGGCAACGTTCCATCCAGCCACGGCATCGGCTAAATCTGCCGCATGCGGCAAAAACCGGACTGAACGCAAGCCCATGCGGCACAATAAGGCACTAATGTAAGTCTATGCAAAAAAAACGGTTGCGGTTTTTCTGCAGAGCGCCGTATTGTGCAGCAGAGCAAAAACCGGATGTGTGAAAGTAGCCTTACCTGTCCACGCTAGCACAATCCGAGGGGCGTTTTTGGAGCATTTCTCTGGACAGCCCTTCCCGGCCTTGTTACTCCCCTCCCATACTTTCCTATCACTATACTGAGAGCTGCTGTAGACCAAGTGCTTGTTCCACAATGGGCCCTTAGACTAAAAATATTCTTACAAAGCCATCCTTCGTGATCCCCTTACAACGCTCTCACACAATAACATGTCTGTTTGCAGCCTCTTTTAGAAGGATCATTTTACAGAGGCGCTGGCCTGAACTTAACCAGTGGCCGGTATACGGCTCCATTCACCGGACTCTATGCCTTCTACGCAAGACTCCAGATTGGTGAGTGACAGAACAGGAAAGAACATCACGCTGGAGTAATGATGTCCGTGGTGACAGACAGCTGATTAATAATTAACTCCTGAGGCCTCGTGTACACGACCATATTACAGATCCATAATACAGCGGCCATACTGAACCGATTGAATACGAAATCCACGAGAAAGAAAATATGGCGACTTTAAACGCATGACATATAGCGGTATCCTCCTTTAGAAGCATTCTTCTATTAGAGAACGACACCATAGTGCTACCTACGTAATGTCTATGGGTCCGCAATATGGAACCTTGTGTGCTATTGTATAGACAATATCCACACAATGGCTTGTGCATAGGTCTTCGCTTATATGAGAAAAATTCCTTAATATAGCATGATCTGCATATTCTATGTATTTTCTGGACATAGACATCCTTAGAGGGATATTGAATAGGAGGCTGCATTGTGTGGGTACAGCTGCTGAGGCTCCCACCGATCGTGCCGCCTGCTCATTCAATCTCTACGCAACTGCTTGAAATAGTGAAGTGGTGCATTGTGCCATTTCCATCATTGAATAGAATAGGACAGCAGAGGTCAGACATCGCCCTAATCAAATGGTGATCAAAGTCCCTCTGTTCTGGTCTCAGATATTATACACCACCTCAACCCCCAAAAAACAATTAAAATGAAAAAATATCTAAGTAGTCATCATATACACCTTGCCTAGATTACTTGTTACAACCAGAACATCTACTGTGTAACTGGGCATTTTCTCCTTTTGGTGTCTTCCTAATCCCTCCCATTCATCCAACAGTCGTTACTTTTTCATTTTTCTATTGCTGTATAAGGGTTTATTTTTATTGAAAATACTAGCTGTAGAACCAGGCATTGCCCGGGATAGTGTCTGTCTGTTTCCCTCTCTGTCTGTGTCCTCTCTGTCTCTCTCTTTCTATCCGTCTGTCTGTCTCTATCCACCTCTCTCTCTGTCTGTCCCTCTCTGTGTCTATCTCTGTTTCTCTGTCTGTCTGTCTCTATCTGTCTCCTCACAGAAATCATATTACCTCACACATAAGCTTCTTATACTGAGAATGACCTTTGTTGCCTATAGCAACCAATCACAGCTCCTATTAATGACCTGTAGCTCCCAGCTCCATTGACTTTAAGCAGATTTTCTGGCGAACTGTAAAGCGCGGGGTTAAATTTTCCCCCTCAAAACATAGTCTATGATGTTCCCTGAGTCACATGAGGCAGCTGTGTAAAATTTCATGATTGTAAATGCAATGGACACACACACAACACACATGCACTTAGCTTTATATATTAGATTAGGGGGTACATAAATAAATGATACATCAGACTTTTACAAACAGCAATACCGAATATGCACATTTTTTAAATGTTTTCTTTATTATTAAAAGGACGGTTAATAAAGAATTTTGAGATATGTAGAATTAGAATTTTTAACTTCACTTTATTGTCCCCTTAGGGGGACTTGAACGTGCACTCATTTTTTCTATATAATTATTAAGGTAAAATGGCGTCTAATAAGTAGTGCTGTCAGTGATTGACAGATGCATTTAAATGCTCAGACAGCAGTGATCAGGGCAAGCAGCGGTTACAGAAAATGTCCGCTGTCTAACATAGTTGGCATCTCCTGGTATAGCGCAGACTCAGCTCCTCAGCTCCCTCCATATACGTGCACTTGACGTGATGCACTATTACTTCACGTCGGGAAGTGGCTAAAATAGGCAGATTGGCCATTTAAGGGGAATCTTTGCTTGGTTTGAACAGTCATTTTGTGCTCACAGTCACTCAACACACCCATGGCACAGCCAAATCGTGCACTGCACCTTCCCACCAGCTTGTCTTCCATATATGTATGATTTCCTCTATATATAAAGCCAGAGCTGCCAACCAAGTAAAGGGGGGGGGGGGGCAGATAAGAAACAAATAACAAGAATGCATTGAACTGTTTGGCCAAACCAAGGTTGCAACGTGCATCTGTGCTTGGTTTGAACAGTCATTTAATGCTGACAGACATCTACAGTTAGGTCCAGAAATATTTGGACAGTGACACAATTTTCGCGAGTTGGGCTCTGCATGCCACCACATTGGATTTGAAATGAAACCTCTACAACAGAATTCAAGTGCAGATTGTAACGTTTAATTTGAAGGTTTGAACAAAAATATGTGATAGAAATTGTAGGAATTGTACACATTTCTTTACAAACACTCCACATTTTAGGAGGTCAAAAGTAATTGGACAAATAAACCAAACCCAAACAAAATATTTTTATTTTCAATATTTTGTTGCGAATCCTTTGGAGGCAATCACTGCCTTAAGTCTGGAACCCATGGACATCACCAAACGCTGGGTTTCCTCCTTCTTAATGCTTTGGTAGGACTTTACAGCCGCAGCCTTCAGGTCTTGCTTGTTTGTGGGTCTTTCCGTCTTAAGTCTGGATTTGAGCAAGTGAAATGCATGCTCAATTGGGTTAAGATCTGGTGATTGACTTGGCCATTGTAGAATGTTCCACTTTTTAGCACTCATGAACTCCTGGGTAGCTTTGGCTGTATGCTTGGGGTCATTGTCCATCTGTACTATGAAGCGCCGTCCGATCAACTTTGCGGCATTTGGCTGAATCTGGGCTGAAAGTATATCCCGGTACACTTCAGAATTCATCCGGCTACTCTTGTCTGCTGTTATGTCATCAATAAACACAAGTGACCCAGTGCCATTGAAAGCCATGCATGCCCATGCCATCACGTTGCCTCCACCATGTTTTACAGAGGATGTGGTGTGCCTTGGATCATGTGCCGTTCCCTTTCTTCTCCAAACTTTTTTCTTCCCATCATTCTGGTACAGGTTGATCTTTGTCTCATCTGTCCATAGAATACTTTTCCAGAACTGAGCTGGCTTCATGAGGTGTTTTTCAGCAAATTTAACTCTGGCCTGTCTATTTTTGGAATTGATGAATGGTTTGCATCTAGATGTGAACCCTTTGTATTTACTTTCATGGAGTCTTCTCTTTACTGTTGACTTAGAGACAGATACACCTACTTCACTGAGAGTGTTCTGGACTTTAGTTGATGTTGTGAACGGGTTCTTCTTCACCAAAGAAAGTATGCGGCGATCATCCACCACTTTTGTCATCCGTGGACGCCCAGGCCTTTTTGAGTTCCCAAGCTCACCAGTCAATTCCTTTTTTCTCAGAATGTACCCGACTGTTGATTTTGCTACTCCAAGCATGTCTGCTATCTCTCTGATGAATTTTTTCTTTTTTTTTCAGCCTCAGGATGTTCTGCTTCACCTCAATTGAGAGTTCCTTAGACCGCATGTTGTCTGGTCACAGCAACAGCTTCCAAATGCAAAACCACACACCTGTAATCAACCCCAGACCTTTTAACTACTTCATTGTTTACAGGTTAACGAGGGAGACACCTTCAGAGTTAATTGCAGCCCTTAGAGTCCCTTGTCCAATTACTTTTGGTCCCTTGAAAAAGAGGAGGCTATGCATTACAGAGCTATGATTCCTAAACCCTTTCTCCGATTTGGATGTGAAAACTCTCATATTGCAGCTGGGAGTGTGCACTTTCAGCCCATATTATATATATAATTGTATTTCTGAACATGTTTTTGTAAACAGCTAAAATAACAAAACTTGTGTCACTGTCCAAATATTTCTGGACCTAACTGTATATAAAGGCTAACCCCACACGTCAGATCTGTTGCAAAAATTTCAGAAACATCAGTTCCCTTCATTCAAAATGAGGTTGTTAATCCAACAAACCCTTGGTTTTTCCACAAGTTTCATTTAGATGAATGGAACAGTCACGACATTTCTGTTACAAATCCGCTGTGTGTAAATCTACCCTAATGGCCACCGTAATTGCCCCAAACTGAAAATAACACGTTGTCACTCTACATGAAAGTAAATGTAAGATGTAGAAATTGTTGTTTATGTAAATCGTGTTACCGCACTTTTTATTTGCAGATTTTCAGAACCATTCTCAGCACAGGGATCCGATGGGTTTTCTGCGTGTGCAGCTGTGTGTCCTGTCTCTCTGCCAGGAGAATTTGTAAGTTTTAACAGTGAATTAGATAATTAAGAAGTAAAAAAACAAAATATAAATACTGGTTTTCAATGTAAATGAAATATATAATAATAATAATAATAATATTTTCTTGCTCTAGGTCCTTGCAGCAGAAGCGGAGTTTCACCAGCATGGAGGTTGCTGCTACAATTACACTGAATGGTGTATTGTATATCCAGGTAAATATCAGATGGATCTATCAGACACTTAAGGCCACTTTACATACAGCGATATCGCTAGTGAGCGTACACGCCCCCGTCGGTTGTGCGTCACGGGCAAATCGCTGCCCGTAGCGCACAACATCACTAACACCCGTCACACATACTTACCTGCCTAGCGACGTCGCTGTGACCGGCGAACCGCCTCCTTTCTAAGGGGGCGCATCGTGCGGCGTCACAGCGGTGTCACTAAGCGGCCGCCCAATAGAAGCGGAGGGGCGGAGATGAGCGGCCGGAATATCCCGCCCACCTCCTTCCTTCCTCATTGCCGGCGGCCGCAGGTACGGTGTTATTCCTCGTTCCTGCGGTGTCACACATAGCGATCTGTGCTGCCGCAGGAACGACGAACAACCTGCGTCCTGCAACGATATTTGGGATTAGAACGACGTGTCAACGATCAACGATTAGGTGAGTATTTTAGATAGTTAATGGTCGTTCCTGCGTTTCACAAGCAACGACGTTGCTAACGAGGCCGGATATGCGTCACGAATTCAGTGACCCCCAACGACATCTCTCTAGCGATGTTGTTGTCTGTAAAGCCCCCTTTACTCAGTAGGGGGTGTTCACAAGATTGCAATTTGGCAAAGAAGGCTCTCTAACTGCAACGAAGGGAATTTTGTTTACTTACCGTAAATTCCTTTTCTTCTAGCTCTAATTGGGAGACCCAGACAATTGGGTGTATAGCTACTGCCTCCGGAGGCCACACAAAGCACTACACTTAAAAGTGTAAGGCCCCTCCCCTACTGCCTATACACCCCCCGTGGGATCACGGGCTCCTCAGTTTTAGTGCAAAAGCAAGAAGGAGGAAAGCCAATAAACTGGTTTAAGCAAATTCAATCCGAAGGAATATCGGAGAACTGAAACCATTCAACATGAACAACATGTGTATACAAAAAAACAGGGGCGGGTGCTGGGTCTCCCAATTAGAGCTAGAAGAAAAGGAATTTACGGTAAGTAAACAAAATTCCCTTCTTCTTTGTCGCTCTATTGGGAGACCCAGACAATTGGGATGTCCAAAAGCAATCCCTGGGTGGGTAAAATAATACCTCGTGATAGGGCCATAAAAACGGCCCTTTTCTACAGGTGAGCAATCGCCGCCTGAAGGACTTGTCTACCTAGGCTGGCGTCCGCCGAAGCATAGGTATGCACCTGATAATGCTTGGTAAAAGTGTGCAGACTCGACCAGGTAGCCGCCTGGCACACTTGCTGAGCCGTAGCCTGGTGCCGTAATGCCCAGGACGCACCCACGGCTCTGGTAGAATGGGCCTTCAGCCCTGATGGAACCGGAAGCCCCGCAGAACGGTAGCCTTCAAGAATTGGTTCCTTGATCCACCGAGCCAGGGTGGATTTGGAAGCCTGCAACCCTTTACGCTGGCCGGCGACAAGGACAAAGAGTGCATCCGAGCGGCGCAGAGGTGCCGTGCGGGAAATGTAGATTCTGAGTGCTCTCACCAGATCCAACAAATGCAAATCCTTTTCACATTGATGAACTGGACGAGGACACAAAGAAGGTAAGGAGATATCCTGATTGAGATGAAAGGGGGATACCACCTTAGGGAGAAACTCCGGAATCGGGCGCAGAACCACCTTGTCCTGGTGAAACACCAGGAAGGGAGATTTGCATGACAGCGCTGCTAGCTCGGACACTCTCCGAAGAGACGTGACCGCTACTAGAAAGGCCACTTTCTGTGAAAGGCGAGACAGGGAAACATCCCTCAAAGGCTCGAAAGGCGGCTTCTGGAGAGCAATTAGAACCCTGTTCAGATCCCAGGGCTCTAACGGCCGCTTGTAAGGAGGGACGATATGACAAACCCCTTGCAGGAACGTGCGTACCTGAGGAAGTCGTGCTAGGCGCTTCTGAAAAAATACAGATAGCGCAGAGACTTGTCCCTTAAGGGAGCCGAGCGACAGACCTTTTTCCAACCCGGATTGCAGGAAGGAAAGAAAGGTAGGCAAAGCAAATGGCCAGGGAGAAACTTCCTGAGCAGAGCACCAAGTTAAGAATATCTTCCACGTCCTGTGGTAGATCTTGGCAGAGGATAGTTTCCTAGCCTGTCTCATGGTGGCAATGACCTCTTGAGACAGTCCTGAAGACGCTAGGATCCAGGACTCAATGGCCACAGTGTCAGGCTCAGGGCCGCAGAATTCTGATGGAAAAACGGCCCTTGAGACAGCAAGTCTGGCCGGTCTGGTATTGCCCACGGTTGTCCTACCGTGAGATGCCACAGATCCGGGTACCACGACCTCCTTGGCCAGTCTGGAGCGACGAGGAGGGCGCGGCGGTAGTCGGACCTGATCTTGCGTAGCACTCTGGGCAACAGCGCCAGAGGTGGGAACACATAAGGCAGCCGGAACTGCGACCAATCTTGAACTAAGGCGTCCGCCGCCAGAGCTCGGTGATCGTGAGACCGTGCCATAAAAGCTGGGACCTTGTTGTTGTGCCGAGACGCCATTAGGTCGACGTCCGGCCTCCCCCAGCGGCGACAGATCTCCTGAAACACGTCCGGGTGAAGAGACCATTCCCCTGCGTCCATACCCTGGCGACTGAGGAAGTCTGCTTCCCAGTTTTCTACGCCCGGGATGTGAACTGCGGATATGGTGGATGCCGTGTCTTCCACCCACGTCAGAATCCGCCGGACTTCCTGGAAGGCTTGCCGACTGCGTGTCCCTCCTTGGTGGTTGATGTATGCCACCGCTGTGGAGTTGTCCGACTGAATTCGGATCTGCTTGCCTTCTAGCCACTGCTGGAAGGCTTGTAGGGCAAGATACACTGCTCTGATTTCTAGAACATTGATCTGAAGTGTGGACTCTTGTTGAGTCCACGTACCTTGAGCCCTGTGGTGGAGAAAAACTGCTCCCCACCCTGATAGACTCGCGTCCGTTGTGACCACCGCCCAGGATGGGGGTAGGAAAGACTTTCCTATTGACAATGAGGTGGGAAGAAGCCACCACTGAAGAGAATCCTTGGCCGCCTGAGAAAGGGAGACGTTCCTGTCCAGGGACTTCGACTTCCCGTCCCATTGGCGGAGAATGTCCCATTGTAATGGACGCAGATGAAACTGCGCGAAAGGGACTGCCTCCATTGCTGCTACCATCTTCCCCAGGAAGTGCATGAGGCGTCTCAAGGGATGCGACTGGCCCTGAAGGAGAGATTGCACCCCTGTCTGTAGTGAACGCTGTTTGTCCAGCGGAAGCATCACTATCGCTGATAGAGTATGAAACTCCATGCCAAGGTATGTTATCGATTGGGTTGGGGTCAGATTTGACTTTGAAAAGTTGATGATCCACCCGAAACTCTGGAGAGTCTCCAGCGCAACGTTCAGGCTGTGTTGGCATGCCTCTTGAGAGGGTGCCTTGACAAGTAGATCGTCCAAGTAAGGGATCACAGAGTGACCCTGAGAGTGCAGGACTGCTACTACTGCTGCCATGACCTTGGTGAAGACCCTTGGGGCTGTCGCCAGACCGAAAGGCAGGGCTACGAACTGAAGGTGTTCGTCTCCTAAAACGAAGCGTAGAAAACGCTGGTGTTCTGGAGCAATCGGCACGTGGAGATAAGCATCTTTGATGTCTATTGATGCTAGGAAATCTCCTTGAGACATTGAGGCGATGACGGAGCGGAGGGATTCCATCCGGAACCGCCTGGTTTTCACATGCTTGTTGAGCAGTTTTAGGTCCAGAACAGGACGGAAAGACCCGTCCTTTTTTTTTTTGGCACCACAAACAAATTGGAGTAAAAACCGTGACCTTGCTCCTGAAGAGGAACAGGGATCACCACTCCTTCTGCCTTTAAAGAGCACACCGCCTGCAGAAGAGCATTGGCTCGGCCGGGAGGCGGAGAAGTTCTGAAGAATCGAGTTGGAGGACGAGAACTGAACTCTATCCTGTACCCGTGAGACAGAATGTCTCTCACCCAACGGTCCTTTACATGTGGCAGCCAAATGTCGCCAAAGCGGAAGAGCCTGCTACCGACCGAGGATGCGGAGAGAGGAGGCCGAAAGTCATGAGGAAGCCGCTTTGGTAGCGGTTCCTCCGGCTGCTTTCTTTGGGCGTGACTGGGCCCGCCAAGAATCTGAGCTCCTCTGATCCTTTTGAGTCCTTTTGGACGAGGAGAATTGGGACCTGCCCGAGCCTCGAAAGGACCGAAACCTCGACTGTCCCTTCCTCTGTTGGGGTTTATTTGGTCTGGGCTGAGGTAAGGATGAATCCTTACCCTTGGACTGTTTAATGATTTCATCCAATCTCTCACCAAACAGTCTGTCACCAGAAAATGGCAAACTGGTTAAGCACTTCTTGGAAGCAGAATCTGCCTTCCATTCCCTTAACCACAATGCTCTGCGTAAAACCACGGAGTTGGCGGACGCCACTGCCGTACGGCTTGTAGAGTCCAGGACAGCATTAATAGCGTAAGACGCAAATGCAGACATTTGAGAGGTTACGGACGCTACTTGCAGAACAGATGTACGTGTGACAGTGTCAATCTGCGCCAAACCAGCTGAAATAGCTTGGAGTGCCCATACGGCTGCGAATGCTGGAGCAAACGACGCGCCGATAGCTTCATAGATGGATTTCAACCAGAGCTCCATCTGTCTGTCAGTGGCATCTTTAAGTGAAGCCCCATCTTCCACTGCAACTATGGATCTAGCCGCAAGCCTGAAGATTGGGGGATCCACCTTTGGACACTGGGTCCAGCCTTTGACCACGTCAGGGGGAAAGGGATAACGTGTATCCTTAAGACGTTTGGAGAAACGCTTATCTGGATAAGCGTGGTGTTTCTGGACTGACTCTGTAAAGTCAGAGTGGTCCAGAAAAGTACTCAATTTACGCTTAGGATACCTGAAATGGAATTTCTCCTGCTGTGAAGCTGACTCCTCCACTGGAGGAGCTGTGGGAGAAATATCCAACATTTTATTGATGGACGCTATGAGATCATTCACCATTGCGTCCCCATCAGGTGTATCCAGATTGAGAGCGGTCTCAGGATCAGAATCCTGATCAGCAACCTCTGTCTCATCAAACAGAGAGCCTTCCTGCTGGGACCCTGACCAGTGTGATGAAGTCGAGGGTCGCTCATAGCGAGCTCGCTTAGGCTGTCTGGGACTGTCGTCCGTGTCAGAGCCATCACCCCGGGATGCATGGGACCCCCCCGGAGCACGGATGTGTTCCAAAAGAGGGGAACCAGGGAGCATTGAATCAACAGTGCCCATGGTCTGAGTTACCGGTCTGGACTGCAAAGTCTCAAGGATTTTAGACATAGTCACCGACAGTTTATCAGCAAAAACTGCAAACTCCGTCCCTGCCACCTGGACAGTGTTCACAGGTGGTTCTCCTTGGGCCACCTCTAGCAGAGGCCCCGGCTGAGCAAGTGCTACAGGGGCCGAACATTGCACACAATGGGGGTCAGTGGCACCTGCCGGTAGAACAGCCTTACATGCGGTACAAGTAGCATAGAAAGCCTGTGTCTTGGCCCCTTTGCTTTTTGCGGACGACATGCTGTTGTCTAGCAATCTAGGAGGGTATATAGCCAAGAATAGCGACCGTACAATGCAATGTATAGCATACAAGCATAAAGTACAAATGAACACTGCGGCACTAGTGGGGTGAGCCCTCGAGGGCTGCTTACCGCCCGCTGAAAAGCGGGTGTGTGACCGCCAGAATCCCGTGCCTGGGTCTCCCAGAGCTCGTGTCCCTTCTCCACTCAGACTGCAAACAGGAATGGCTGCCGGCGTCCTGTGAAGAGGGGCGGGCCGTGGGCGTGCCCCAGACAAAGTGCGGGAAACTAGCGTCCCACTGTGCCTAGTGAGGGGGGTTGGAGTATGCTAAGCAGACTCCAGCCCTCGGCGCTGACGTTCTGACCAGCGTCCCGCCCTTCCCCTGACTGGCAGGCCTGGGGGCGGGAACGAAACGGAACTAGGCCGCAAAAGCCGGGGACTCGATTTATAAGCGCGGCCGTCGTATAAGCACGGCCAGCGCGGAAGTCCCCGGCGCACCACAAGTCCCAGCCGCACCGCAGTGTAAAAAACCGCCAGCAGCGGCCGGCGCGGCAGTTCCTAATACAGAAACTCACTCAGCAAAGCTGCAGTGAGTAAAGCACCAGCGCGCCACGCTGCTGTCCCCGGCGCACTAACACACCCAGCAATGCTGGTGTGTGTGCGCGATCTGTACGGGGACCCAGAGTACCTTAATGTAGCAGGGCCCTGTCCCTGACGATACTCATCTCCACGTCCAGCAGATTCCCAGGGGCTGTGGACGGAGCACGGTCTCCTGTGCTTGGAGACCGATAGGATCCCACTTCACCCAGAGCCCTAAGGGGATGGGGAAGGAAAGCAGCATGTCGGCTCCAGCCTGCGTACCCGCAATGGGTACCTCAACCTTAACAAACACCGCCAACAAAAGTGGGGTGAGAAGGGAGCATGCTGGGGGCCCTAGTATGGGCCCTCTTTTCTTCCATCCGACAAAGTCAGCAGCTGCTGCTGACTAAACAGTGGAGCTATGCGTGGATGTTAGCCTCCTTCGCACAAAGCATGAAAACTGAGGAGCCCGTGATCCCACGGGGGGTGTATAGGCAGTAGGGGAGGGGCCTTACACTTTTAAGTGTAGTGCTTTGTGTGGCCTCCGGAGGCAGTAGCTATACACCCAATTGTCTGGGTCTCCCAATAGAGCGACAAAGAAATGTTAAATAAATCCTACATCAGGCCCGGAGTGCTCCTTTACAGGCCCCAGAAGTGCAATATAGGGGCTTTTTTGGGGGGCACTAAGACTTCAAAACTGGGATCTTCTAAGATTCATGAAAAACAACATTGGGTCACCATGGAAGGCTATAGTACGCTAATGCTATGGTCAGATGGCTGTAGATTCAGTCGAGAGCATAGGGCCGGTTAGACACATGACACTCGGACATCAGAGTTTGATCAGAGTACAGCCCAATGTTTTCCATGCATCTGTAAACTTGAATGGTTGATTCTTTTCTGATTTAAGTGTCAAATCACCGCATGCTGCAATCTTTTTTTCTCATGCCGGTTTGGTATGAGGGGAAAAAATAAAAAAAAAAACTTGATCACACTGCCCCATTGAATAACATTGGTCCGAGTGCTATTAGATAGCGCTGATCTGATTTGTACGCTTGTGCGACCAAGGCCTAAAGGCCGCTTTACCCGCTACGACATCGCTAATGCAATGTCGTTGGGGTCACGGATTTTGTCACGCACATCCGGCCGCATTAGCGATGTCGTTGTATGTGACACCTATTAGCGATTTTGAATAGTTGCAAAAACGTTCAAAATCGCTAATCGGTGACATCCCCCCCAGTCTCGATTATCGTTGCTGCAGCAGTAACGATGTTGTTCGTCGTTCCTGCGGCACCACACATCGCTATGTGTGACACCGCTGGAACGAGGAACATCACCGTACCTGCGTCCCGCCAGCAATGAGGAAGGAAGGAGGTGGGCGGGATGTTCATCTCGCTCATCTCCGCCCCTCCGCTTTGATTGGGCGGCCGCTTAGTGACTTCGCTGTGACGCCGAACGAACCGCCCCCTTGGAAAGGAGGCGTTTCGCCGGTCACAGCGACGTCGCTATGCAGGTATGTGTGACGGGGGTGAGTGATTTTGTGCGCGACGGGCAGCGATATGCCCGTGTCACACAAACGATGGGGGCGGGTACCCACGCTAGCGATATCGGTACCGATATCACAGCGTGTAAAGTGGTCTTAACTCTGTTTCATACACTAGCTTTGATCAAAAGCCTTCTGGAGAATATTTCCACCAATTTCTGGGCTATGGCGTGCCAAGCTAAGACACAAGTAGCAAGATGGGTGAAAATGCATAAAGTTGGAAAAATAGGCCCCAAATGATTTATTTGTGAAGGATAATAAAGCGTGTTCACATAGTGTTTTCTTTTTTGCTGACTTGTAAAGTGGAAAGTCCAGGTTTTTGAGGATTTTGTGTAGGATTTTGGAGTTTCCACCCCAAAAAAATGCAGCAAAAAGACTCAGTGTAAACACACTCTTAGGGTTTGTTCACACAGTGTAATTGCTGTGGATTTTTCTGCATCAAAAACCAGAGTGTTGGAAGGAAAATCATTGTATACAATACTCATGTTTTTACTTGTATTTTTTCCCCCATACATTTGACTGGGTGAAAAACACTGCAAAAAGCTTAAAGGGGTTGTCCACTACTTTTACACCGATTGATTACCTATCCTATGGACAGGCAATCAATGTAAGATCGGCTGGGGTCCAACACCCCACAGATCAGCTGCACTTGATGCTGGCGGCGGCAGCTGGAAATGCTCAGTCCCGGCGCTGCTCAGTCTTTTGATGGCGGCCGCAGCCGGGTACTGCATATCCGCCTCCAATTGATTAAAATGGGAGATGGATGTGCAGTACTCAGTCGCTATCAGAAGACGGAGCAGCTCCGGAACTTCGCATTTCCTGCTGCCGCCAGCACTGAGAACAGCTAATAGGCGGAGAGTTGCATTGATGGCCTGTACTTAGGATAGGTCTTCAATGTAAAAGTAGGGGACAACCTCTTTAAAGAACTGATATGCTGCAGATATGAAAAAATTACATTAAATGGTTAAATACGTAAGGAAAAAAAGAAGCTGCAAGTGCATGAGATTTCAGAAAGTATCACCCATTTTGCTAGTACTTTAAAACACCAAATCTCTGTAAGATACACCGCGTAACAAATCTTTATACACCTTTCAAAGGATCTTTCTGTATAGTTCAGGATTTTCTGGGATCACTTGGTCTGACCACGCTTTCCTCCCCGCAGGCGGGCCAATACGTGTCCCTCTTTTTGGAGAACAGAATGGAGTCTTGGCTCGTGCTGGTGAAGGACTCAGATTTCAGCGGAGTGCTCTTAGGACAGTGATCCATGATGTTTTTCTATTTTTAATTAAACTACGGGGATATGCATGAAGTCCTGGATATATTTTATAGTAATTTAATAACCTGTAATAAATATTCTATAACTTAATGTATGATGGCTGCAGAGCCTTTGTGATATTCCACTGTTTATATTTGAGGATGTATTTCTACAAAATAAAGTGTGCAAATCAAAATGGTTTTCTCTGTCTATAATTCAGATTCCCCACAGATGTTCTGATCCGTCAGGACGGGAACAAGTTAATAGGCATTGTACCAACTCCTCAAGTTATCGATATTTAAGATAGGTGAAAACTGGCTGATTGCTCTGGGGGCCACTGCCATGACCCCCCTTAAAACCGATCACCATGCTGTGACATCACCCAACTGTATGTATTATGCATATGGAGGACCTGTCATCTTTGATCCATGACACTTACAAGAAGTTCTGGGCCACCTGGACTATTGGCTCGACTTCCAACAGACAGACGAATATAAGGAGGCACTGAGAAACAGAAAGATATACCTTGTGGATATACCTTCCTCCCCTTTTTTCTTATCCTCTTTCTCTGCTTTTCCTATCATTCTTTGCTCCCTCGCTAGCTCTCTCCTATGATTTTTCCCTTTCTAAAGCCCCCGTCACACATAACGAGATCGCTAGCGAGATCGCTGAAACGTGACAGGTTTTGTGACATATCGGCGACCTCGCCAGCGATATCGCTGTGTGTGACAAGCAGCAGCGAACGGGTCTCTGCTGCGAGGCCGCTGATCGTGACAACGATCAGGACCATTTTTTGCTCGTTGGGTCTCCCGCTGTGCAGCACGCGTTGGCATGTTTCACGGTGGGAGAGCAACGAGCGCCGGTTCTGAGTGTGCATGGAGCAGTCGTTACACGGGTCTCTGGTGGCTGGTCGCTGTGGAGATCTGCCTGATTGACAGCTCAACAGCGACCATGTAGCGACATTCCAGTGATCCCTGCCAGGTCAGATCGCTGGTACGTCGCTATGTGTAACGGGACCTTTACTCTCTCCCCTTCGGTTGGGCTGTTTTGTCTTCCAACCGCTGGGGTCCCAGAGGCTGTCGTAGCTCTGTAAAAACGTTTGGCTGTCCAGTTTCTATGTTGTTTTACCTAAAGTAGTTTCCATTCTTCTATGTGCAATGTATCTCTATAGTTTATATTTTGTTTACTGATGTCAAGTTAAATAAAGAATAAAAAAAAAAAGAAGGGAATTTTGTTACTTACCGTAAATTCCTTTTCTTCTAGCTCCTATTGGGAGACCCAGACGATTGGGTGTATAGCACTGCCTCCGGAGGCCACACAAAGCAATTACACTAAAAAGTGTAAGGCCCCTCCCCTTCTGGCTATACACCCCCAATGGGATCACTGGCTCACCAGTTTTAGTGCAAAAGCAAGAAGGAGGAAAGCCAATAACTGGTTTAAACAAATTCACTCCGAAGTAACGTCGGAGAACTGAAAACCATTCAACATGAACAACATGTGTACCCGAAAAACAACCAAAAATCCCGAAGGACAACAGGGCGGGTGCTGGGTCTCCCAATAGGAGCTAAAAGAAAAGGAATTTACGGTAAGTAACAAAATTCCCTTCTTCTTCGGCGCTCCATTGGGAGACCCAGACGATTGGGACGTCCAAAAGCTGTCCCTGGGTGGGTAAAGAAATACCTCATGCTAGAGCTGCAAAGACAGCCCTCCCTTACGGGGAGGCAACTGCCGCCTGCAGGACTCTTCTACCTAGGCTGGCGTCCGCCGAAGCATAGGTATGCACCTGATAATGTTTGGTGAAAGTGTGCAGACTCGACCAGGTAGCTGCCTGGCACACCTGTTGAGCCGTAGCCTGGTGTCGTAATGCCCAGGACGCACCCACGGCTCTGGTAGAATGGGCCTTCAGCCCTGATGGAACCGGAAGCCCAGCAGAACGGTAGGCTTCAAGAATTGGTTCTTTGATCCATCGAGCCAGGGTGGCCTTGGAAGCCTGCGACCCTTTGCGCTTACCAGCGACAAGGACAAAGAGTGCATCCGAACGGCGCAGGGGCGCCGTGCGGGAAATGTAGATTCTGAGTGCTCTCACCAGATCTAACAAATGTAAATCCTTCTCATAGCGATGAACTGCAGGAGGACAAAAAGAAGGCAAAGAGATATCCTGATTAAGATGAAAAGAGGATACCACCTTCGGGAGAAACTCCTGAATGGGGCGCAGCACTACCTTGTCCTGGTGGAAGACCAGGAAGGGAGCCTTGGATGACAGCGCTGCTAGCTCAGAAACTCTCCGAAGAGATGTGATCGCTACCAGAAAAGCCACTTTCTGTGATAGTCTAGAAAGTGAAACCTCCCTCAGAGGCTCGAAGGGCGGCTTCTGGAGGGCAACCAGTACCCTGTTCAGATCCCATGGATCTAACGGCCGCTTGTACGGGGGTACGATATGACAAACCCCCTGCAGGAACGTGCGTACCTTAGAAAGTCGTGCTAGACGCTTCTGAAAAAAGACGGATAGCGCCGAGACTTGCCCTTTAAGGGAGCCGAGCGACAAACCTTTTTCTAACCCAGATTGCAGGAAAGAAAGAAACGTAGGCAATGCAAATGGCCAGGGAGACACTCCCTGAGCAGAGCACCAGGATAAGAATATCCTCCACGTTCTGTGGTAGATCTTAGCGGACGTGGGCTTCCTAGCCTGTCTCATGGTGGCAACGACCCCTTGGGATAATCCTGAAGACGCTAGGATCCAGGACTCAATGGCCACACAGTCAGGTTCAGGGCCGCAGAATTCCGATGGAAAAACGGCCCTAGGGACAGCAAGTCTGGTCGGTCTGGTAGTGCCCACGGTTGGCCGACCGTGAGATGCCACAGATCCGGATACCACGCCCTCCTTGGCCAGTCTGGGGCGACGAGTATGACGCGGCTGCAGTCGGATCTGATCTTGCGTAGCACCCTGGGCAAGAGTGCCAGAGGTGGAAACACATAAGGGAGCCGGAACTGCGACCAATCTTGCACTAAGGCGTCTGCCGCCAGAGCTCTGTGATCGCGAGACCGTGCCATGAAGGTTGGGACCTTGTTGTTGTGCCGGGACGCCATTAAGTCGACGTCCGGCCTTCCCCAGCGGCGACAGATTTCCTGAAACACGTCCGGGTGAAGGGACCATTCCCCTGCGTCCATGCCCTGGCGACTGAGGAAGTCTGCTTCCCAGTTTTCTACGCCGGGGATGTGAACTGCGGATATGGTGGAGGCCGTGGCTTCCACCCACATCAGAATCCGCCGGACTTCCTGGAAGGCTTGCCGACTGCGTGTCCCCCCTTGGTGGTTGATGTATGCCACCGCTGTGGAGTTGTCCGACTGAATTCGGATCTGCCTTCCTTCCAGCCACTGCTGGAAGGCTAGTAGGGCAAGATACACTGCTCTGATTTCCAGAACATTGATCTGAAGGGTGGACTCCTGCTGGGCCACGTACCCTGAGCCCACCATCTTCCCGAGGAAGTGCATGAGGCGTCTTAAAGAGTGCGACTGACTTTGAAGGAGAGCCTGCACCCCAGTCTGTAGTGACCGCTGCTTGTCCAGCGGAAGTTTCACTATCGCTGAGAGAGTATGAAACTCCATGCCAAGATACGTCAGTGATTGGGTCGGTAACAGATTTGACTTTGAGAAGTTGATGATCCACCCGAACGTCTGGAGAGTCTCCAGTGCAACGTTCAGGCTGAGTTGGCATGCCTCCTGAGAGGGTGCCTTGACAAGTAGATCGTCCAAGTAAGGGATCACAGAGTGTCCCTGAGAGTGCAAGACTGCTACCACTGCCGCCATGACCTTGGTGAACACCCGTGGGGCTGTCGCCAGACCAAATGGCAGAGCCACGAACTGAAGATGGTCGTCTCCTATCACGAAGCGTAGAAAGCGTTGGTGCTCTGTAGCAATCGGCACGTGGAGATAAGCATCTTTGATGTCTATTGATGCTAGGAAATCTCCTTGAGACATTGAGGCAATGACTGAGCGGAGGGATTCCATCCGGAACCGCCTGGCGTTCACATGCTTGTTGAGCAGTTTTAGGTCCAGAACAGGACGGAATGAGCCGTCCTTTTTTGGCACCACAAAGAGATTGGAGTAAAAACCTTGTCCTTGTTCCCGAAGAGGAACAGGGACCACCACTCCTTCTGCTCTTAGAGAATGCACCGCCTGCAGAAGGGCATCTGCTCAGTCGGGATGTGGGGAAGTTCTGAAGAACCGAGGCGGAGGACGAGAACTGAACTCTATCCTGTACCCGTGAGACAAAATGTCTGTTACCCACCGGTCTTTGACCTGTGGCAGCCAAATGTCGCAAAAGCGGGAGAGCCTGCCACCGACCGAGGATGCGGAGGGAGGCGGCCGAAAGTCATGAGGCAGCCGCCTTGGAAGCGGTACCTCCGGTTGCTTTCTTGGGGCGTGAGTGAGTCCGCCAGGAATCAGAGCTCCTTTGCTCTTTCTGAGTCCCTTTGGACGAGGAGAATTGGGGCTTGCCCGAGCCTCGAAAGGACCGAAACTTTGACTGCCACTTCCTCTGTTGAGGTTTGCTTGATCTGGGCTGGGGTAAGGAAGAGTCCTTACCTTTGGACTGTTTAATGATTTCCGCCAATTGCTCACCAAACAGTCTGTCTCCAGATAATGGCAAGCTGGTTAAACATTTTTTAGAAGCAGAATCTGCTTTCCATTCTTTTAACCACAAGGCTCTGCGCAAAACTACAGAGTTGGCGGATGCCATTGAGGTACGGCTCGTAGAGTCTAGTACCGCATTGATAGCGTAGGTCGCAAACGCAGTCATTTGCATAGTTAAGGACGCCACTTGCGGCACTGCTGAACTTAAGAAAGAGTCCACCTGTGCCAGACCAGCTGAAATAGCTTGGAGCGCCCACACGGCCGCGAATGCTGGAGCAAACGACGCGCCAATAGCTTCATAGACAGATTTCAACCAAAGGTCCATCTGTCTGTCATTGGCATCTTTAAGTGAAGCCCCATCCTCCACTGCAACTAAGGATCTAGCTGCAAGCCTGGATATTGGAGGGTCCACTTTTGGACACTGGGTCCAGCGTTTGACCACGTCAGGGGGAAAGGGATAACGTGTATCCTTCATACGTTTGGAAAAACGCTTGTCCGGATAAGCATGGTGTTTCTGGATTGATTCCCTGAAGTCAGAGTGGTCCAGAAAAGTACTCAATTTTCGCTTGGGATACAGGAAATGGAATTTCTCCTGCTGGGCAGCTGCCTCCTCTGCTGAAGGGGCTGGTGGAGAAATATCCAACAGCCTATTGATGGCCGCTATAAGGTCATTTACCATGGCGTCACCATCTGGCGTATCCAAATTGAGTGCGGTGTCAGGACCAGACTCCTGATCACCCACCTCTGTCTCATCATATAGAGACCCTTCTCGCTGAGACCCTGACCCGCGTGACGACGTGGAGGGTCTCTCCCAGCGAGCTCGCTTAGGCGGCCTGGGACTGTCATCAGAGTCAGAGCCCTCAGCCTGTGATGCCTGGGACCCCCTTGAAGTACGGATTAGTTCCAACTGAGGGGGACCTGGGAACATAGCCACAGCAGTGTCCATGGTCTGAGCAACTGGCCTGGACTGCAAGGTCTCCAGGATTTTTGTCATAGTCACAGACATTTTATCAGCAAAGACTGCAAATTCTGTCCCCGTCACCGGGGCAGGGTTCACAGGCGTCTCAGCCTGGGCTACCACCACCATATGCTCTGGCTGACGAAGTGCCACTGGGACTGAACATTGCACACAATGAGAGTCGTTGGAGCCTGCTGGTAGATTAGCCCCACATGCTGTACAAGCAGTGTATACAGCCCGTGCCTTGGCACCCTTGCGTTTTGTGGATGACATGTTGCTGTCTCCTCAGAGCAATATAGGGGTATACAACCAAGAAGCGATCGTACAGTGCAGTATATATATATATATATCTGGTACAGGAAAAAGTACACCAATACACACTGTGGCACTAGTGGGGCCAGCACTAATGTGCTGCTTACCGCCCGCCAACGCGGGTGTGTGGTCGCCAGAAATCCCTAGTCTGGGTCTCCCAGAGCCTGTGTCCGTCCTCCAGCCAGACTGCATGCAGGAATGGCTGCCGGCGTCCTGTGGAGGGGGGGGCGGGCCCTGGGCGTGCTCAGACCAAAAGCGGGAAACCTGCGTCCCACTGTGCCTAGTGAGAGGGCTGGAGCATGTAAATAAGGCTCCAGCCCTCGGCGCTGACGATTGCACAGCGTCTGTCCCATTCCCTGATTGACAGGGAAGGGGCGGGAACGAAGCGGAGCTAGGCCGCAAAAGCCGGGGACTAAATTTATAAGCGCCGCCGCCGTAAAAGCGCGGTCGGCGCTAAGTCCCCGGCGCACTACAAGTCCCAGCCGCGCCGCCGCTCCGAGAGTGGCCGGCGCGGTAGTTCCCAGCACATGAATCCACACAGCTAAGCTGCTGTGACTCAAACCCCAGCGTGGAGCGCTACTGTCCCTGGCGCACTAACACACCCAGCAAGTCTGGCGTGTGCGTGCCTGTCTGTACGGGGACACAGAGTACCTGAAAGTTGCAGGGCCTTGTCCCTGAACGGTACCCCGGCTCCTTATCCAGCAGGTTCAATGGGTCTGTGGACGGAGCCCGGCCTCAGGGCTTGGAGGCCGGTAAGATCCCACTTCCTCAGAGCCCCTCAGGGGGATGGGGAAGGAAAACAGCATGTGGGCTCCAGCCTCCGTACCCGCAATGGGTACCTCAACCTTACAAACCACAAGTGGGGTGAGAAGGGAGCATGCTGGGGGCCCCATATGGGCCCTCTTTTCTTCCATCCGACATAGTCAGCAGCTACTGCTGACTAAACAGTGGAGCTATGCGTGGATGTCTGACCTCCTTCGCACAAAGCAGAAAACTGGTGAGCCAGTGATCCCACTGGGGGTGTATAGCCAGAAGGGGAGGGGCCTTACACTTTTTAGTGTAATTGCTTTGTGTGGCCTCCGGAGGCAGTGCTATACACCCAATCGTCTGGGTCTCCCAATGGAGCGCCGAAGAAAATAAAAAAATAAATAAATAAATCTTGAAGACAAACTAACATGCTGTATTATGCCTCGTGCAGGGCCTGACCGTGGTGAAGAATATTAGTTTATTCCAATGTGCTCTTCATGAATGCCAAATCGGTGTATTGTTTTTGGCTTTGTTGCATCACCATAGTGTATGAACACAGCGGTTTCTGAAATGTTTGATGGGGGGGGGAGGGGAAAGAAAAAAGAACAATAAAAACAGAATTCTTGATTCAGAAGTGAAAATTTTGAAATAAAAATTCAACAAGTGCGTAAAATGTCATGAAATATTTTACTGAAATATACAAGATCAAAAAAAAAAAATCAATGTTACAAACAAATGATGTTGTCGTGGTATGGTATAATGTATACCGAGCTCACAGGCTTCCCAGCATAAAATATCATTTCCTAATAAATCCATGAACCCAGGATTTCAGGGAAATCTTTCATAAGGGCACAGGGCTGAACAAAGTCCCTGATGGATAAGAATGTCAGGATGAAACACATGGCACTGGGGTCCGCACAATCAGGTTAGGGGGGGGAGGTTTCCACGATAAATTTCTTTTTCTCAAAGAAGGTAAAAAAAAAATGCCAATGAAATGAACAGAATACCTTTCATGATGCAGACCTGCACGTGTTACCCCACTGACTTCAAGGGAAAAAAAATGTTTTGGACAAAAAAAAAAAATAAAAAAAAATACAGTCCTACTGTACAGGAGATCGTAATATGGCGTTCTGTCTCACCACCATCCTCCCATGTGGCCCTAGTATTAATATGATGTTATGTGATCTCATCCACCCTCCCCCACCATCACATCAGTGCATTATCTGTACTACAAGCACAGTGACGTTGTCGGCGGCGCCTCGGCGCACAGCTTCATTTGCGAGGCGGTGGCAGGCGGATTCATATCGAGCATCCATGTCTTCAGATTCAGAGTCTTCGTCCTGTAGGATCAAACATTTCATTGATACATTACATTGGAGTCACTTAAAGGGGCACTCCGGGAGGAACAGACACAGAAAGCCATGCACTGCGCCGGCCCAGCACCAACCATTACAGTATCACGTTTCCTAGAATGTTCCTTTAAAGGGAACTTGTCATGTGGAAAAATGCTATTAACCTGCAGATACGGGGTCAATCTGCAAGTAAATAGCATTCTGAACCTGCCCGATGCCTGCACAGCAAACCCCGCTGCCAGGAGGAAAGTAACTTTAGTCCTCCAAGCAGTATTCCGATTTAAGTCATAGGGAGCATGGGTTCAGTCACCGCTCAGTGTATGGAGAGCAGCGGCTGTAACCACGCCCTCCACACAGACTGACCAACGAGTCTAATGCTGAGTAGCTGTAAGTCTGGGGGGCGGTTACAGCCGCCACTCTCCATTCATAGAGAGGTTACTAAACCCATACAAGCACCACCCCGGTGACTAAAACCAGAACTCTGCCAGGAGGACTAAAGTTAATTTCCTCCAGGCAGCGGGGTTTAATGTGCAGGTTAATAGTATTTATCCATGTGACAAGTTACAAGCAATGTCAAACTGCACATACATCCCACTCCAAAACCCTACCTGTACATGGCTGAGGACGAAGTGGACGGCTTCTTCTGCTGAGAAGGCTTTGAAAAGTCCATCACAAGCTAATAAAACAAACCTTCAAAACAAATACAAGAAGCATCACTGGTTACAAACAACATGTCAGTCAATCCTTGTGAAGAACGTGCAGATGTGGCATTAAGAGCATAGAATAAGCAGGTCATATTGTAACATCAATAATCTACAGACTTGTGAAGACGACACAACGTGAGGAAACAATACCCATAGGGAATGAAATGACTCGAGGTCAGAAGTATTTCATACGCATCTGCTTTATGCTGCTCCTCTCTCATTCCTCCTGGAAATGATCTGACAATTAAGGGCTATTCCTACCACTGTCATTGAAATATGCCCCTAGACATTGGCATAATGGCCCAACAATGTTGTAAGAAAAGTCACTCAAGAATTAGAATTTAATGGGGAACTAAGTAATAAATAGAGAAATAATATGCAGGAACATGAGTTTCCTGCCTGTGGTCTATGTACCCAGAAGAACATGCCAGGTCTCTAAGCTTCCAGGAGAGACAAGCACTTTCCATGCCAGATACTGCTAGCTGCACACAGTGATGACGTTTGGTTTCAGCAGCTTGCATTATATCTAATGGAAATACACTTGTCCACCAAGAAGACAGATTGAGATGACATTGATGATGACCATGTAGGAGCTAGTAATAGGGCATGAGGTGGCTAGGATTAATGGCTATGTGGCCACGGCGCTTGTCTACGATAGCTCTGCTTACCTGTCACTGTCTGTCAGTGGACATCTTTTGACATCTGGGATGTTGATAACACCACACCGCTTGTACTGCCCATCTCCTAGTGATCGTGATACCTCCAACACCCCAAGGACTCGACCATCTCTGACAAACAGAATAGCATATGTTAATCTTAGAGAAACTCACTGGGAAACCAGCAGGAAGGTTTTACCCAAAATAAAAAAAGTTGGTTTGTACCAAATTTGGGGGTCCTTTACCTTATATAGCTCCTTCATATATTGGGGCCATTTACAGGCATTGTAATACTTGGTTCCCCACACAAGGGGCATGAAGACCCCTAACAGACTTCCATTATCAAATGTGCAGGGACGACCAGATAACGGAGACGAGAAGTTACAAGTATTCATGCTCATCACCGAAATAGGCTAATAAATGCATGTAAGCATCACAGGGGAGCAAAAAGAATTGCAGGGCCCTGGTCCAGCCGCCATGTTGGTAGTCCATGGTTGCCAAACTGGAGCAAGATGGGAGAGAGATGGGTCTAAGGGCTTTGGTACAGCGTCCATAGACTGCCGACGGGGCAGATGGACCAGGGTCATGGAAAGCTTTTAGCTCTAATCTATTAGTAATCGTATCCTTTAAATAATAACTCTGATAAAGATTGCCCATTTAGGTGCAAATTGTATTCTGAAAAGACATCAGCACAAGAACGTATACGAATGCCATCAAAATTATGTGCAAAGCCTTAGTGATTTGTGAGCTTTAATTTACCGTTTATAGAGCCATGTTTTTGTGCATGCAAAGAAGCAGCAAGAAAAAAAAGAACCTCTCTAAGCGCGTAGTCTGCATATCTTTAGAAAGTCTTATGTAAGATTTCCAGCGGGAGGCATCGCACAGTCCATATCTTGGTGAAATGTTTTTAGCAAAATGAGCCCTCGGGCAGAGCAGCCTGTGCAGGGTGGCTAGGACAGATAACTGCCTGGCATTTCATAGAATTTGCCGATTCTGCAGATCACTGTACACACCCCAGAGCGGGGGCTCCTCCACCCTGACGGCAGAACGGCAACAAATTACTGTAGACACGAACACTTAAGAACATCCCAGGTAGCATGTGCCAGTTTGTCCCAAAACCCTGAGTGGGGTTTAGGATTGGGGGAGGGGGGGGGGGTTGATACAGGTAAAAGAGTGATTTAGGATTCATGGAAAAACATTTGTATCTGAACTTATGGACCATGCAGAGATTTAGGGGACGCGTTGTAGAAGTGCCCACCTCACATTGCCTCCTGCTCTCTGGATTCTCATCCGCTCTTCATACTGGGTGGGATTATGTTCTTTACTCAAGCTCAAGACGGTGGGCTTCTGGGTTTCTTCATTCATCCTGCAGAGCAAAGCCTAAATGGAGAACACAATACAGGGGATGATTGGAGTGCAGACCAGGACTGGAATACAAAGGCAGAAGAACAAAAAAAAAAAAAAATAAATAAATCTAATGCCAAGACAGAAGGGTATGCAAACAAGTAGGCAGAATATGGTCTGCGCATTACAGTGCCAAAATTGTGAAGGCGACTATACAATATTTCATCCACACGCCGCAGATGCAGAGCAAAGTGACCGGCACTGCGGATCCGACACAAGCAGCATCTCAGTTTAGGCTGCAGATTTTGCTGTGAATTTAACCCTTTGACATGCGTCAAATCCCTTATTTTCCTATGCCTAGCAGCATTTCCACACTATATCCCGAGTGGACTTACAGTATAACTATAGAATAGAGAGGACCTATTCATGTAAAAAAGCAGCATCACAATCCAGGTCACAGCCATTTTGACACCAATCTGAATATGATGGAAACTGCAATTCCTTTCTGGAGTCCCCGTCCCTCCCTGCATTTTTGTCTGCACACTCACTCGAATGTATATAGATCCATTCAGAAAATAACTGGCCAGACTTGGCCCTTTGCAATAACAGCTAATCTCTGGGGATTGGAGAGGTCATCACTGGACTGTCATGTTTACAGGGAATCTGTCACCAGGTTTTTGCCACCTGATTTGAGAGCAGTATAATGTAGAGGCAGAGATCCTGATTCCAGCGATGTGTCACTTACTCAGCTGCTTAGTGTAGTCTTGATAAAATCAGACTAATCAACAGATCATCATTAGAGGACTACTTGTCATGTTGCAGGTAGTCCAGCATATTCATGAGCTCTGTATAAATTACTAGATCTGCAACAGAGAAAACATTGCTTTTATCAAAATGACAGCAAACAGCTCAGTAAGTGACATCTCTGAAATTAGGGTCTCTGTCTCTACATTATGCTGCTTTCAGATGGGGGTGGAAAAACCTAATTACCTAATCCCCCTTTAAAAAGTAGCTGTCTACATGGGACTAGTACATTATAAAAGGGATAGGAAATGCGCTATATGTGAATAGTCAAGAATATGGCTATTTCCACTGCTGTAAAGCTCTTTGTTAAATTAAGGGGAAAAGTTAGTGGTCACCTTGCTGTCCCCGAGATTGGCAATGTAGAGGACGTTATCTGCAACCAGTACACAGATGGCCGTTGTGCCATCTTTCCACGCTGGCTTCCTATAGGATAAAACAGAAATAACAAGGCAACAATGCAAAGATGAGTTCAATCCTATTACTGCAGAAATCAGTAAGACACCAACTGGCTGGCGGCCTGCTTCAGAAACTCCTCATCAGTGTGCCTGAAAGCATCAAGCAGACTCTTCTTTATTATCTTGTCCACGCTGCCTCCATCCCCTGTAAAGAGAGGACTCATGACTCCGTTCTCGGTTGTTACTGAGGGACACAACGTCTCAACCTTGACTTACCACGAGGCAACTTCTTCACAACATTGCGGTGCAGGTTGTGCGCAGCATATCGTGCTGCCCGGCTGCCGCCATGCCCATCAAAGACTGCAAAGTATGAAAGGCGCGATCTGAAAGAAAAAGAGCAATTGCCACTAAAAACGCATAAAAATAATGCAATAATCACTGAAATTGCATGTTTTGGTGTGGACACCTTCAGAAAAATACAGCAGGAAAGTAGCGTTTTTGCACGTGAGGCCTGTTCTAAGCAGAAGTCGTTGATATTGAAGCCCGAGGATCTGAATGGAGTAAATATCCAGGACTCCTCATACTTACACGTTGGGCAGCACAGGCTGGCACTCCTCGCTGAGGTCACACACCGTGTGGGCGTCCTGTAATTCTTCCCTTTCTCCCCTCCTTTCCGCTACATGAGCTTTTAAAGACAGAATTCCTACAAAGTGCAACACAAAAAAAGAAAGAATAAAGTCCCAAATAAGTAAGTGCTCATATACACCATACTTCTTACATCTGGCTGTGTACTGCCCCATTGTGTACCGTGTATGCTGCCGTCAGCTTGCCCTGTGCCTACCACCTTAGGCTAGGTTCACACGTCCGTTAAATTGTATCAGTCACAATCCGCTGCTCTGGTAAACAACGGAATTCGTTTAGTGGATTCCGTTGTTCCCATAGACTTGTATGAGCAGCGGATTGTGACTGATGCCCTTGCGTTGCACCCTCCGCCCAACTAAACAGTCGTGAAACGACTGACCGCGGGGCGGAAGGAACGCAACCTGTAACATTTTTTGAGCAGCGCAATCCGTAGGATTTCGCTGCGCATGCTCTCTCTGGCTCCCTGCACACGTAACCAGGATACACATCGGGTTACTAAGCAATGCGCTTTGGTTAGTTACCCGATATTTACACTGGTTACGGGTGCAGGGAGCCAGCGCTAAGAAATGTACGCTGGTAACCAAGATACAGTCAGGTCCAGAAATATTTGGACAGTGACACAAGTTTTGTTATTTTAGCTGTTTACAAAAACATGTTCAGAAATACAATTATATATATAATATGGGCTGAAAGTGCACACTCCCAGCTGCAATAAGAGTTTTCACATCCAAATCGGAGAAAGGGTTTAGGAATCATAGCTCTGTAATGCATAGCCTCCTCTTTTTCAAGGGACCAAAAGTAATTGGACAAGGGACTCTAAGGGCTGCAATTCACTCTGAAGGCGTCTCCCTCGTTAACCTGTAATCAATGAAGTAGTTAAAAGGTCTGGGGTTGATTACAGGTGTGTCGTTTTGCATTTGGAAGCTGTTGCTGTGACCAGACAACATGCGGTCTAAGGAACTCTCAATTGAGGTGAAGCAGAACATCCTGAGGCTGAAAAAAAAAGAAAAAAATCCATCAGAGAGATAGCAGACATGCTTGGAGTAGCAAAATCAACAGTCGGGTACATTCTGAGAAAAAAGGAATTGACTGGTGAGCTTGGGAACTCAAAAAGGCCTGGGCGTCCACGGATGACAACAGTGGTGGATGATCGCCGCATACTTTCTTTGGTGAAGAAGAACCCGTTCACAACATCAACTGAAGTCCAGAACACTCTCAGTGAAGTAGGTGTATCTGTCTCTAAGTCAACAGTAAAGAGAAGACTCCATGAAAGTAAATACAAAGGGTTCACATCTAGATGCAAACCATTCATCAATTCCAAAAATAGACAGGCCAGAGTTAAATTTGCTGAAAAACACCTCATGAAGCCAGCTCAGTTCTGGAAAAGTATTCTATGGACAGATGAGACAAAGATCAACCTGTACCAGAATGATGGGAAGAAAAAAGTTTGGAGAAGAGAGGGAACGGCACATGATCCAAGGCACACCACATCCTCTGTAAAACATGGTGGAGGCAACGTGATGGCATGGGCTTGCATGGCTTTCAATGGCACTGGGTCACTTGTGTTTATTGATGACATAACAGCAGACAAGAGTAGCCGGATGAATTATGAAGTGTACCGGGATATACTTTCAGCCAGATTCAGCCAAATGCCGCAAAGTTGATCGGACGGCGCTTCATAGTACAGATGGACAATGACCCCAAGCATACAGCCAAAGCTACCCAGGAGTTCAGGAGTGCAAAAAGTGGAACATTCTGCAATGGCCAAGTCAATCACCAGATCTTAACCCAATTGAGCATGCATTTCACTTGCTCAAATCCAGACTTAAGACGGAAAGACCCACAAACAAGCAAGACCTGAAGGCTGCGGCTGTAAAGGCCTGGCAAAGCATTAAGAAGGAGGAAACCCAGCGTTTGGTGATGTCCATGGGTTCCAGACTTAAGGCAGTGATTGCCTCCAAAGGATTCGCAACAAAATATTGAAAATAAAAATATTTTGTTTGGGTTTGGTTTATTTGTCCAATTACTTTTGACCTCCTAAAATGTGGAGTGTTTGTAAAGAAATGTGTACAATTCCTACAATTTCTATCAGATATTTTTGTTCAAACCTTCAAATTAAACGTTACAATCTGCACTTGAATTCTGTTGTAGAGGTTTCATTTCAAATCCAATGTGGTGGCATGCAGAGCCCAACTCGCGAAAATTGTGTCACTGTCCAAATATTTCTGGACCCAACTGTACATATCAGGTAACCAAGAAAAAAGTGCTTTGCTTTTAGTTACCCGATATTTACCCTGGATACGTGTGCAGGGAGGCCGACACTTCCCCGCTCGGCTCCGCCCCCTCCCGCACTCGGCATGTACACACACACACACGCGCGCACTCACTCACTCACCTGTCCCCAGCCCTGCAGTCCCCACGGCACTGACGTCCTCAGCGCCACGGCCCCGCTCGGCTCCACCCCGAACTCCGCCCCCACGCGCTCCGCCCCCGCACACAACGGAGTCCGACAATGAATTTTGTTCTTTGTCATCTGTTGTACAACACATCAGTCACATGAGTTAAGCAACGCATGTGACTGATGCAAAACAACGGAAATGTGAACCTAGCCTTAGGTGTAATGAGGCAGGCAGTGCGTAATCTATGAGGACCTACCCTCACTGATGGTGGCTCTGTTCACTCAATTCACCAGAATGGTGATAATCTAGGCGTTGGCATAATCTACAGACAGTGTCTCAGACTGCCAGGAATAAAGGAAGAACATAGAAAGAGACAGTATGTGGTCAGGAGCCACGAGTACAATTTGGGCTCGCAGCTTTCACACACATACCTAGATAAGTGAAAGCAGAAACTAAAATATCAGTTTTTATGCCATAAAATATTGATTGCTGACGCCCACCTGTCCCCAGGAAACCACCGATACCACTAACATACATTATATTTTTACATATTAATCCATCACTGCAGTTAATTATACTATCATCTTTAAAATCTTATCCTTTTGGGGACTTATGATGGTTAGCTACCACTGACACCTAATGGTTGGGCTAATTATATGCAATCTCTAGGTAGTTATATAGGCCTCAATTTATGGTTTCCTGACACCTAGTGGTTGGATTGATTATATGCAATCCCTATGTAGTCTTATAGGCTTTGATTTATGGTTGTTTATGATCATTGTATCAATATTTAAATCCTCTTAGGGGATTATATTGTTATATATTAATCCATCACTATATATGGCCTGTTTGCCTTCCTCTATAACAATTGATATATTACTCCTCTATGTTATTACTGAGTTTTTGCATATGAATTTTACCATATGGTATATGAATTTATATATTTACAAGTATCTTGTGGTGTGAATTAAGGATATAATTGTTACCTGCTTCTTATGCGGTTTTCTGCTTATATGGTGATTATCTATAAGGTCATCCATTGTTCTTTTGATATTGTTTTTATATTGTACACTGTGGTGTCTATCTCCCTGCTCTTATCAATAAAAAATGTGGTTGTAATGTACAGGACTTTGGTCGTTTTCTTTCTTCTTTTATACATACATACAAACAAAGACAAAACACAACTCCAGAGATAAGAATGGGTTTTTCCATCTTCTATAGCTGGGTTTACACACTGAAACTTTCTAGCGATCCCACCAGCGATCCCAACCTGGCCGGGATCGCTACAAAGTCTCTGGTGAGCTGTCAAACAGGCAGACCTGGCCAACGACGCAACAGCGATCCGGACCTGCAGAGCGACCTAGCTGGTTGTTGGGGACGTGTCAAAGCAGTGTGAGACTGTGACCGGGGTTATATATGACGGCCGGTATGTCTCGCCCCGGTTGTGCTCACTCCATGATAATCCACTATAGGGTTAATGCTGTTTCCCTACAGGCTGAAGGAAGGGTTAAATAGATTCAGGAACAAGGGCAGGTGTGCCGGGTGTGAGGGAGTGATCACATCTCCCTGAGTTCTCTGCCGGAAAGGCACATATGTACTATTGTGGACTTTTTCTTTGGATAATAAACCGTGTGCTGTGAACCTTGGTGCCTGGATCCCGTGTCTTCTGCAGCGCAGCCGACGACGCTACCTCACATATGGTGGAGAATCGGCGGGCATGACAGCCGGTGAGGTGTAGCATCCATCCCTGGTGACCCAGCTGCGCATGTCCTGGATTCGAGCGGCTATACTACAGCCCAAACCCAGCGACGCCATGGAGGACATAATAAAGCATTTGGCTCAGGCTAATGCACAGCAGCAACAGGCTAATGCACAGCAGCAACAGGCTAATGCACAGCAGCAACAGACCAATGCACACCTGCTCCAATCCTTGCAAGTGCAGGAAAAAAAATTCCAAGAACAGATGGATCAGGCCAATGCACGTCAGCAGCAAGCCTTGCAATTGCAGGAAAAAAGGCACCAAGAACAGATGGTTCTCCTGGCCAAGTCGATCCGTGCCGGGCCGGCAGCAACAACCCAGGGACCGGGTGACGACGGCAGC
The DNA here is from genome assembly GCF_048569485.1 of Anomaloglossus baeobatrachus. Taxonomy (NCBI): domain Eukaryota; kingdom Metazoa; phylum Chordata; class Amphibia; order Anura; family Aromobatidae; genus Anomaloglossus; species Anomaloglossus baeobatrachus. Next base: position 561,829,112 of record NC_134355.1, on the reverse strand, counting down.
GTCCGGAAAGCGGTGAGACAAGCGTTGCAAAAGATGACCCCGGGTGATGATGTGGAAGCGTTCCTGGCGGTGTTTGAACGGGTGGCCGAGCGGGAAAAGCTGCCGACCCCGCAGTGGGCTGAGGTATTGTCACCCTATCTGACGGGGGAACCCCAAAAAGCATACCTGGACCTCTGTACCGAGGACGCCATTGACTATGTGACCCTGAAAGCCGAAATACTGGCTCGGTTGGGGGTGAATACCTATGTACGGGCTCAGCGGGTAAATCAGTGGTTCTTTGAGGAAGCCAAACCCGTATGCTCCCAGGCCTATGACTTGTTGCATCTTGTAAAAAAGTGGTTGCAGCCTGACACTCTGAGCCCGGCGCAAATGGTGGAAAGGGTAGTAGTGGATCGTTTTGTGCGCACTTTACCCGTCACCGTTCAACGGTGGGTCGGACAGGGTGACCCGAGTACCCTGGACCAATTAGTGTCCCTGGTAGAGCGGCATGTGGCTACGCAGGACTTGATACGGGACACTGAGACTTTGCGTACCGCCCGTCGGTCCGGCCCCTCCAAGCCTAGGGCCAAGGACCCACCGCTGACACCGGTGCGGGAGTCCGCTACCGTCCCGTCTGAAGCCGCACCCTCCGTCCCTGAGGTCCGGAAAACTATGTACCCTAAACGACAACTCGTCAAGGGGGTGTCCTTCCCTATTAGATGTTGGCGGTGCCAGCGGGTGGGACATATGGAAGCCCAGTGTCCACTCACCACGGAGCCCATGGATTGTGGGGTTACCCGGCGGGGTTCAATGTATGCTCAGGTGGTGTGTACCGCTGACCTGGTCTACCCAGAGACTGAGCCCCACTTGTGCCAAATTCAGGTGAATGGATGTCCGGTTACAGGCTTGTTGGATTCCGGAAGCTTAGTGACCCTTGTGCGATCAACCCTAAGGGCTAAAGTAAAGGCCACAGGACGTACCGTGGGGGTGGTTTGCATACATGGGGACCGCCGAGACTATCCCACGGGGATAGTCACCATCACAGCACCTTGCGGTCAGGTGCAACATGAGGTGGGACTTATTAATACTCTTCCCTATGATGTGATCCTAGGAAGGGATCTGCCCTATTTTTGGACTTTATGGAAGGGACCTCCTAAGTCCCCTCAGATATTGGTCAGTCCGGGACCTGAGCCCTACAATCCTGAATCCGGGACGCCTGCCGTAGGGGTCCCCATGATAGGGACAGGATGTGAACCTGATAGGTCGCCCCTAGAGGTATTGGCAGGAGAGGCCGAGACGGTCGAGCCCATCCCGGAGTTGGAGGCGTCCCCGGATACGTTTGGGACAGCCCAACTCCAGGACCCTACATTAATACATGCCCGGAGTCGGGTGACAGTAGTTGACGGGGTGGCACAGCTGCCTGGTGCCCAGGTAAGATACCCCCATTTCGCTCTTAAGCAGGATTTACTCTACCGGGTAGATGAAATACGGGGCGTAGGGGTAGAGCAGTTGGTGGTGCCCCAGCCGTATCGCCGGCGGGTCCTCGACTTGGCTCATAAACACCTGATGAGTGGTCACCTAGGGGTCAAGAAAACGCAGGAGCGAATATTGCAAAGGTTCTATTGGCCCGGGGTCTTTGGGGAGGTAAAACGGTTCTGCGAAACCTGCCCGGAGTGTCAGCTTACCGCACCCCTGACCCACTTTCGCAGTCCGTTGGTACCGTTACCCATTATAGAAGTCCCTTTTGAACGGATAGGGATGGATCTGGTGGGGCCCCTCGTAAAGTCTGCTCGAGGGCACCAGCATATCCTAGTGATCGTTGACTATGCCACCCGGTATCCAGAGGCGATACCTCTCAGACATACTGCAGCCAAGCTTATAGCTCGGGAGTTGTTTGCTGTGTTCTGTCGGGTGGGGTTGCCCAAGGAGATCCTTACGGATCAGGGGACCCCATTCATGTCTAAAGTGACCAAAGAGCTATGCCGGCTACTCCAGATCAAGCAGTTGCGTACGTCTGTGTATCATCCTCAGACGGACGGTTTAGTGGAACGATTCAATAAAACCCTGAAAACCATGCTCAAAAGGGTGATTTCCAAAGACGGGAAAGACTGGGATATGATGCTTCCCTATTTGATGTTTGCCATACGAGAGGTGCCACAGGCATCCACGGGGTTTTCGCCTTTTGAATTGTTATACGGGCGACATCCCCGGGGATTGTTGGACCTGGCAAAAGAAACCTGGGAGCAGGAGCTCACCCCCCATAAAAGTGTGATTGAACACATTTTGGGTATGCAGAACCGCATAAGCGCGGTCATGCCAATTGTGAAGGAGCATTTACAGGAGGCTCAGGCCGCGCAAAGCGGCCGCTACAATAGACAAGCCACCGTGCGGACCTTTAATCCCGGGGATCGGGTGTTGGTATTGATTCCCACGGCGGAGAGTAAATTCCTGGCTCAGTGGCAAGGCCCCTACGAGATAAAGGAAAGAGTCGGGGTGGTTAACTATAAAGTATTGCAGCCCGGTAGGCGGAAACCTGAACTAATATACCATGTCAACCTATTAAAACCTTGGCAGGAACGGGAAAGCCTGATGGCTATTTTTTCCCCACCTCCCTCCTCTTCGGGTCGTTCACATCCGGCTCCAGCGACCTCTGGAGAGGACGAACCGGAAGTAAGGATTGGAGAAGCCCTCACCAAGACACAGAGGCGAGAGGCCAGACGGTTGGTTCAGCAGAACCCCGATGTCTTCTCCGAGCTGCCCGGTAGGACCAGTCTGATACGACATGATATTGTCACCGAGCCCCACCTGAAGGTACGCCTGAAGTCATACCGAGTACCGGAGGCTCGACGACAAGCCATATCGGAGGAAGTAAAGACAATGTTACGCCTGGGGGTCATCGAAAAATCCCGGAGTGAATGGGCTAGTCCGATTGTCCTAATACCAAAACCCGATGGCTCCTTAAGGTTCTGCAATGACTTTAGGAGATTGAACGAAATATCCAAGTTTGATCTCTACCCCATGCCCCGGGTGGATGAGCTGATTGATAGGCTGGGACAGGCGCGATATTTTACCACGCTCGACCTGACCAAGGGGTACTGGCAGGTGCCACTAACGGAGTCCGCCAAGGAGAAAACCGCTTTTGTTACGCCGGAGGGTCTCTTCCACTATGTTGTCTTGCCTTTTGGGTTACATGGCGCTCCGGCCACGTTCCAGAGGTTGATGGACTTAGTGCTGGAACCCCACCAGGCGTATGCATCAGCGTACCTTGATGACATCATTATTTACAGCTCCGATTGGCAGACTCACTTGGAACAGGTACAAGCGGTGGTGGACGCGCTTCGAACAGCCGGATTGACAGCCAATCCCAAGAAGTGTGCATTGGGACTCACGGAAGCCCGCTACTTGGGCTACGTGATAGGCCAAGGAGTGATTAAGCCCCAAATTAACAAGGTCGAGGCGATCCAGAAGTGGCCTAGACCCCTGACCACGAAGCAGGTTAGGGCCTTCCTGGGTATCGTGGGGTACTACAGGAGGTTTGTAAAAGATTTTGCGGGACTATCAGCCCCCTTGACGGACCTTCTCAAAGGCAAGAAGTCCGTCATGGTGCGCTGGACTCCGCAGGCCGAGGACTCCTTCCGGGCCCTGAAGGAGGTCCTGTGCAGACAGCCCGTTCTGGTCAACCCTGATTTCCGGAAGGAGTTCATAGTACAGACTGACGCCTCGGAGGTCGGCCTGGGGGCAGTGCTGTCTCAGGTGGTTCAGGGGGAGGAACACCCCGTCACCTTCTTAAGTAGGAAGCTCACCCCTCCCGAGCGGAATTATAGCGTAGTGGAGGAGTGCCTGGCGATCAAGTGGGCCTTGGAGTCCCTACGCTATTACCTGCTGGGACGGCAGTTTCGCTTGGTGACGGATCACTCTCCACTGGTCTGGATGAGGTCCGCCAAGGAACGGAATGCCCGGGTTACCCGGTGGTTCCTTTCTCTGCAGAACTTCCAGTTTACGGTTGAACACCGGGCCGGTAGGTTGCAGGGCAACGCCGATGCCTTGTCCCGCGGCCCGTGTTTGATGGCAGGAGTTCAACCCCGCACGCTTGAACTGAGGGGGGGGGTATGTGAGACTGTGACCGGGGTTATATATGACGGCCGGTATGTCTCGCCCCGGTTGTGCTCACTCCATGATAATCCACTATAGGGTTAATGCTGTTTCCCTACAGGCTGAAGGAAGGGTTAAATAGATTCAGGAACAAGGGCAGGTGTGCCGGGTGTGAGGGAGTGATCACATCTCCCTGAGTTCTCTGCCGGAAAGGCACATATGTACTATTGTGGACTTTTTCTTTGGATAATAAACCGTGTGCTGTGAACCTTGGTGCCTGGATCCCGTGTCTTCTGCAGCGCAGCCGACGACGCTACCTCACAGCAGCTATTTGAAAGGGAAGTCGCTGTAAAGTCCCCTTTACACACTGAGACTTTCTAGCGATCATGCTGCACAGCGGGAAACAAAGGACCAAAGAATGGTCCTGAACGATTTGTAGCGATCAGCAACCTCACAGCGGGGGCCAGGTCGCTGATGTGTTTCACACACTGCAATGTCGCTGGGGAGGTCGCTATTATGTCACAAAACCGGTGACGTTACAGCGATGTCGTTTGCGATGTTGCAGTGTGTAAAGCCACCTTATCATGTTGTGAATTATGGTGGTCTGACCTCCGGGCCCCTACGATCCTGAGTATGAACTACCACCCGTCACACAACCATGTTATAGCCTAACATCACTATAGTAGATGGGAAGAACTCGTTACTCATTATTAGAAATCTCTAGGTATTAGGAGAGTCTGCCTAAGAAATACATGCAACATGCAGCAGTCACATTGTATTACTCATCGTCTTGGCTGATTTTTCTTGGGCTTCATTTATAAAGAGCCATCTTACCATAGAATTACATCTAGATCTTAGGAAAACAGTATATTATTAATGCAATACTTAAAAAGGGGTTGTCCAGGAATTTTATCCTTCGGATAGGTCATCAATATCGGACTGGTGGGGAAGCGACCCCTGGCATTCCCATCGATCAGCTGTTCCTGGCCAGATGTGCTAAAAAGCAGAGCTGAACAGCACAGTCAGTGGAATAGTGGTTACGACCACGTACTACATATCCGCCTATTTGAATCAATAGAGGGCAGATGTGGCCCAGAACATCTGGCCTAGCGGGGATGCTGGGTGTCACACCCCCAATCAGATATTGGTAACCTATCCCAAGGATCGGCCATAGTATAAAAGTCCAAGACAACCCTTGTAGTACACATTAATGCTCATTCAGGAATACCGTGGGTTTAGGTGTCATCTTCTGCCATCTTGTGGCTGGAGCTGGTCCTACATCTCAACCTCAAAACAAGATTCATTACTACAAAATGTGAATAGGATTTCAACACTAACTGTGTTAATGAATTTTTACTAAAAAGAAATCACGACTCTATGAGATGCATATAGCCTGAAAGGCCTAATTTAGGTGGGGAAAGCTGCACCACTAGATCCCACAGGCAAAGTTACCTCCCCGCAGCCAATGAGATCCCTATTTTGGCCAACATAGCAATAAAGGTACCTCTGTTAGCACAGAATGACTGTTCAAACCAAGTACAGGTGCATCATAGCAGCCAATTAAATACACCTTCCTACCTGCTTGTTTTCCATCTATCTTCACCCTTCTCGGCTCTATGAAGCCAGAGCTGTCAATCAAAGAAGAGGAGAGGGTGGAGATGGAGGGAAAACAAGCAGGTGGGAAGGTGGATTTAAATGTTTGGCCACCCTGATGCACCGAGCCCCTTTACTTGGCTTGAACAGTCACTCTGTGCTGACATAGTCCCTGTAACCCCTTCATGACTTTGGATGTACCGGTATGTCCAAGGTCATGTCTATCCCTTTATTAAGGGCTTATGCACAGGAACATTTTATTTTTTTAAACATCCAATTGTGGAAATTAGTATTATTCCAAGATCTATTGATTAAAAGTAACTTCCTTAGTGGGAAAACCCCTTTAAAGGGAACCTGTCAGCAGAAATGTCCCCTAAAACCTAACAGATTCCCCCTCTGCAGCTCCTGGGCTGCATTCTAGAAAGGTCCCTGTTATGATTGTGCCCACTTTCTGACCGAAAAAAAGTGTTTATAAAGTTGTACCTTTTTGGCTTCTGATTCTGTAAATCCGTCACGGGGGCGGGCAGCCTGATGGCCGTTATTCTGCCCCCTGGTCCTGTATGCCGCCCCCATCGCTGATTTCAATACTTCTGGACGCCGCCCACTGCTCCAGCCATCCCCGCGCATGCCCAGTGCCCATCTCTCGGGGATGAGCACTGTGCCCAGCGTCACCGCTGGTGACGTGCACGCAGGGTTAAGATTATGGGCGGTGCTGTGATGTTTATTCCTAAGCAACCGCCCATAATCGCGGGACCGCGCTTTCCCCCTCGGCCTGCTTCTTTCTGCGCAAGCGCGCTGCTGCTGACCTCACTTCGCCTCCTTCCCATCTTGCCCCGAGGCAGGAAATAGATGGGAAGAGCGCGGAGCAGTGACTACACCGAAAGCGCGGTCCCGCGATTATGGGCGGTTGCTTAGGAATAAACATCACAGCACCGCCCATAATCTTAACCCTGCGTGCACGTGACGCTGGGCACAGTGCTCATCCCCGAGAGATGGGCACTGGGCATGCGCGGGGATGGCTGGAGCAGTGGGCGGCGTCCAGAAGTATTGAAATCAGCGATGGGGGCGGCATACAGGACCAGGGGGCAGAATAACGGCCATCAGGCAGCCCGCCCCCGTGACGGATTTACAGAATCAGAAGCCAAAAAGGTACAACTTTATAAACACTTTTTTTCGGTCAGAAAGTGGGCACAATCATAACAGGGACCTTTATAGAATGCAGCCCAGGAGCTGCAGAGGGGGAATCTGTTAGGTTTTAGGGGACATTTCTGCTGACAGGTTCCCTTTAATCTTTGGTCGACACCTTTTTAGGCTCAACAGTGGGGAATAGCAGTGATGTGCACCCTGGAGGTATTCAATGGTCCTGGTGTGGGAACCAAAATCTGATCAGTCATTTGGAAGAATTCAAGTGAATCCCTTGTGTCACTACCTCTATGCTGACATTAGTGGAAATGCTTATGACAAGTGATGTGTAATATTCTGTGATTGCCCCAAATTTACATGCATATTTTGCAGTGGAAATTCACAATAGAAAACAAAAAAATCAAAACAAAACCTGGGACGGACCGGGCATGTTGTGCCTAGAAAGCTATAAGGCTACAAGATGACCATCTCTGTGCCACCCGAGTGCTCCCTCAGAACAACAGCATAAGACACCTAAAACCCCATTCTCTTGGAAATTTTCAGAGCTTATTCGCATCTTATCTGGGTGCACAAGTCCCCATATCTGTAGGGCGCTTGTATATATTTTTTGTGTGGGTTCATTCTGCAGCCACACGCACATTGGGTTTCTATAAAACTACATCTGATAAGAAAACAAGATTGAGAGTCCTATTTGCAAAAAGAAATAGTGATATTCTACGCCACAATAAGTATCACTACCATAGAGTTACATTTCAATACAGTAAAACCCCAAAGCTATGTAACTGTGGATAATATCCCCGGAATATAAGCCCTTTCTATAAGATGGTGTCGGCATCCTATACATTAACTCATTTAAATGGTGCATCCAGAAGAATGATTAATCCAGTGCATCCAGAAGGATGATTAAAAGGGTACCCAGCCAGGGACTTTGTGTCTGCCCCGATCCACAAAGTGGACTGGTCTCTCCATAGATACACACATAGGGGGCTTCTGTCAGACTAAAGAGTGGGGCGACGTCTCCAGGGACCTGCCACAGACTAATCATCAAAGACACAGTCCCCGACCAGGTTTTCAAACTAGGTTTTACCTGAAGCACCAGGGACAGCATAAATCTCATGTCAGGTTTTCTTTCTCCATCAGGAACTGATAAAATGAAAAAGTGAACCTTTAGTCTGCCCTCCCAACACCCCAGTCCAGTGCTGCCTCTCCACCGCTGCTCCAGTCTTTACTGATTGACTGCAGTGATAGCATCAGGTCTAAAGCACTGCAGCCAATGACTGGACTCACACTGTCTATGTAGATGGCATGAGGCACTATGCCCAGTGATTGGTTGCAGCGCTGTAGATATTACAGTAAGGCCTAAGCCACATGGCGAGAAAATCGGTGCGAGTGGAGTGTGATAAAACATCGCATTCCCCTCGGACCAATTGTAGCCTGTGTGCCAGCACACAAGAGCGATTATTTTCTCAGACCTAAATCGGACCGAGAAAACAATCGCAGCATGCTGCAATTGTAAGGTGAGACTCTTTTCTCTTGCCCCCATTCAAGTGAATGGGGCGAGAGAAAAATCGCACTGCACTCGAGGTACACCGGTGTAATTCAAGTGCAGGGCGAGAATGACAATAGCCAGCTACGGAGGAGAGAGGGAGAGAAATCCCTCCCTCCCCTCCTCCGTGCCGGCCCGCCCCTCCGCAGCGCTGACCCGCTCGCAGGGTCGGACTTCAGATGCAGGCACACTCGCATGACACTCGGCTCCTGCTGTGCTGCCAGCGCGAGACGAGTCTCATGCGAGCATCGCACTAGTGCCCCGTGTGGACCCGGCCTAATGCTGCAACCTCACAAAAAGTAGTGGAGAGGGAACACTGGATCCAGGGAGGGTAAGTAAAACCTCTGTTTGTTTGTGTTATCAGCCTCTAATTGAGGAGCAGGAGGTTTTAAATTGCACAACTCCCCACCCCCATGTAATCGAAAGATACGCAGTGTACAGACACACAAACTCCATGTGCAGTGCTAAGTTGTGTGAAAACCTTTACAAACTTTCTTTTCCTGGTGCGCGCCCTCACAGCCGTCCAAGTCACTCGCTTCTGCTCTTCGCTTTCCCCTAGAGTTACCGTTCAGCGGTCCAGGATCAGGGGGAGATCCTGCTGGGGCTGGAAGAACATAACCGGGATTAGTCATAGACCTTCATAGAGAGAAGACAGAAGATGAAGAGAAGCAAACATGGAGCCTAGATCTTGAGGTAAAGAATTAAAAAAAAAAATCACACACAAAATGGACCGGATGGTGCTGGTGGCAGGGTGTTGATCATTATTACAGAGCTACATATCTGGTTAGAAACCGTATTTAAAAAGGGAAGGTGTCACGTTTTTTTATTTTTGTATTAATAATAGTGATTATGAAATCAAGTATTTTTAATACAAAATTAAATTCATTGTTTATTTAGTTTTTATTTAATTCTAAATTTACTGAAGCACTGGGGGCTGCCATCTTGGATTTGCTGTGAGAAACGACAGTTACCCAACCTCATTTATGGCAGCCCCCTATGAATGGAAGACCGTTGTCAGACTGCGACCCTATACTTAATACAGAAACAGCGTCTGCTGTCATCTGGGCTGTCCAGATCACAGCAGTGGGAGGAGATCTCCACCATCTTTGTGGAGCTCACAGCATATGCTGTGTGCTCCCCTTTACCCCTGTCACCCGCCGGGATGGGGTTAGTACCGGTGCCGGGCAGCGGTGATTGCACCGTAACTGATCCTGGCGTGCTGCTCCCCGATCTGCCGCTCACCCCCCCTCCCCTCCGCTCATCCCCCCTCCCTGTGTGTGCTCACCTCGGGCCTTCGCTGCTATGTACTGTGATTGCTGAGAGGACAGGTTGCTGGGGGCGCAGGTCTAAGGTGAGCACATGCGGCTGGGAGCGGCATTGGGAAACAGTGAGTGGGCCATTGGGAAACAATGGAGAACTATGCAGCTGGCCTTAGTTACACTTTAGACATTAGGATCACTTTGCGGCCACCAACAAAATGGCTCTGCACTGTGATTCTAAACATCATTCTCTCTTATCCTCCCAATCTGAGAAACACCCAGATTGGGAGGGGTAGGTGACATGACACACAGGAGAGCAGATTCTGCCCACTTTTACTGCAGTTATAATGTGAGCTAGTTCTACAGTAGCTCTACAGCAGGATTTCAGCAGCTGCTGCCCCTAGTGTTTAAGAGTGGAAAATATCAAACTTTAAATTGTTTTCATATATTTTTTCTAAATTAAAGAAGGGAATTTTGTTTACTTACCGTAAATTCCTTTTCTTCTAGCTCTAATTGGGAGACCCAGACAATTGGGTGTATAGGCTATGCCTCCGGAGGCAGCACAAAGTATTACACTCAAAAGTGTTAAGCCCCTCCCCTTCTGCCTATACACCCCCCGTGCTCCCACGGGCTCCTCAGTTTTGGTGCAAAAGCAAGAAGGAGGAAATATAATTACAAACTGGTTTAAAGTAACTTCAATCCGAAGGAACATCGGAGAACTGAAACCATTCAACATGAACAACATGTGTACACAAAAAAACAGGGGCGGGTGCTGGGTCTCCCAATTAGAGCTAGAAGAAAAGGAATTTACGGTAAGTAAACAAAATTCCGTTCTTCTTTTTCGCTCTATTGGGAGACCCAGACAATTGGGACGTCCAAAAGCAGTCCCTGGGTGGGTAAAATAATACCTCGTAAGAGAGCCGTAAAACGGCCCTTTCCTACAGGTGGGCAACCGCCGCCTGAAGGACTCGTCTACCTAGGCTGGCATCCGCCGCAGCATAGGTATGCACCTGATAGTGTTTTGTGAAAGTGTGCAGGCTCGACCAGGTAGCCGCCTGACACACCTGCTGAGCCGTAGCCTGGTGCCTCAAAGCCCAGGACGCGCCCACGGCTCTGGTAGAATGGGCCTTCAGCCCTGAGGGAACCGGAAGCCCAGCCGAACGGTAAGCTTCGATAATTGGCTCCTTGATCCACCGAGCCAGGGTTGATTTGGAAGCCTGTGACCCTTTACGCTGGCCAGCGACAAGGACAAAGAGTGCATCCGAGCGGCGCAGGGGCGCCGTACGAGAAATGTAGAATCTGAGTGCTCTCACCAGATCTAACAAGTGCAAATCCTTTTCACATTGGTGAACTGGATGAGGATAAAAAGAAGGTAAGGAGATATCCTGATTGAGATGAAAGGGGGATACAACCTTAGGGAGAAATTCCGGAACCGGACGTAGAACCACCTTGTCCTGGTGAAACACCAGAAAAGGGGCTTTGCATGACAACGCTGCTAGCTCAGACACTCTCCGAAGAGAAGTGACTGCTACTAGGAAGACCACCTTCTGCGAAAGGCGTGAGAGAGAGATATCTCTCATTGGCTCGAATGGTGGTTTCTGAAGAACCATCAGCACCCTGTTCAGATCCCAGGGTTCTAACGGCCGCTTGTAAGGTGGAACGATGTGACAAACTCCCTGCAGGAACGTGCGTACCTGTGGAAGTCTAGCTAGGCGCTTCTGGAAAAACACCGAGAGCGCAGAAACTTGTCCCTTAAGGGAGCCAAGCGACAAACCCTTTTCCAGTCCAGATTGAAGGAAGGACAGAAAAGTAGGTAATGCAAATGGCCAGGGAGAAAAACCCTGAGCAGAGCACCATGACAGAAAAATCTTCCACGTCCTGTGATAGATCTTGGCGGACGTTGGTTTCCTAGCCTGTCTCATAGTGGCAATGACATCCTGAGATAATCCTGAAGACGCTAGGATCCAGGACTCAATGGCCACGCAGTCAGGTTGAGGGCCGCAGAATTCAGATGGAAAAACGGCCCTTGAGACAGCAAGTCTGTTCGGTCTGGTAGTGCCCACGGTTGGCCGACCGTGAGATGCCACAGATCCGGGTACCACGACCTCCTCGGCCAGTCTGGAGCGACGAGGATGGCGCGGCGGCAGTCGGCCCTGATCTTGCGTAACACTCTGGGCAACAGTGCCAGCGGAGGAAACACATACGGGAGCTGAAACTGCGACCAATCCTGAACTAAGGCGTCTGCCGCCAGAGCTCTGGGGTCTTGAGACCGTGCCATGAACATTGGTACCTTGTTGTTGTGCCGGGACGCCATGAGGTCGACGTCCGGCACCCCCCAGCGGCAACAGATCTCCTGAAACACGTCCGGGTGAAGGGACCATTCCCCTGCGTCCATGCCCTGGCGACTGAGATAATCTGCTTCCCAGTTTTCCACGCCTGGGATGTGAACTGCGGATATGGTGGAGGACGTGGCTTCCACCCACATCAAGATCCGCCGGACTTCCTGGAAGGCTTGACGACTGCGTGTGCCGCCTTGGTGATTGATGTATGCCACCGCTGTGGAATTGTCCGACTGAATTCGGATCTGCTTGCCTGCCAGCCACTGCTGGAACGCTTTCAGGGCAAGATACACTGCCCGAATTTCCAGAACATTGATCTGAAGCGAGGACTCTTGCCGGGTCCACGTACCCTGAGTCCTGTGGTGGAGAAAAACCGCTCCCCATCCTGACAGACTCGCGTCTGTCGTAACTACTTCCCAAGATGGGGGAAGGAATGATTTCCCCTACGATAATGAAGTGGGAAGAAGCCACCACCGAAGGGAGGCTTTGGTCGCCTGAGAGAGGGAGACGTTCCTGTCGAGGGACGTCGGCTTCCTGTCCCATTTGCGTAGGATGTCCCATTGAAGGGGACGCAGGTGAAACTGCGCGAAAGGGACTGCTTCCATTGCCGCCACCATCTTCCCCAAGAAGTGCATGAGGCGCCTCAAGGGGTGTGACTGGCCTTGAAGGAGAGACTGTACCCCTTGCTGTAGTGACTGCTGTTTGATCAGCGGAAGCTTCACTATCGCTGAGAGGGTATGAAACTCCATGCCAAGGTACGTCAGCGATTGGGCCGGTGTCAGATTTGACTTTGGAAAATTGATGATCCACCCGAAACTCTGGAGAGTCTCCAGGGTAGCGTCGAGGCTCTGTTGGCATGCCTCTTGAGAGGGTGCCTTGATCAACAGATCGTCCAAGTACGGGATCACAGAATGACCCTGAGAATGGAGGACCGCTACTACAATAGCCATAACCTTGGTGAAAACCCGTGGGGCTGTTGCCAGGCCGAATGGTAGTGCCACGAACTGCAGGTGTTCGTTTTCCATGGCGAAGCGCAAGAAGCGTTGGTGCTCTGGGGCAATCGGAACGTGGAGATAAGCATCTTTGATATCGATCGATGCAAGGAAATCTCCCTGGGACATTGAGGCGATGACGGAACGGAGGGATTCCATCCGGAACCGCCTGGTCTTTACGTGTTTGTTGAGAAGTTTTAGGTCCAGGACAGGACGGAAGGACCCGTCCTTCTTTGGGACCACAAACAAGTTGGAGTAAAAACCGTGGCCCTGTTGCTGAAGAGGAACAGGGACCACCACTCCTTCTGCCTTCAGGGTGCCCAGCGCCTGCCGAAGAGCCTCGGCTCGCTCGGGAGGCGGAGAGGACCGGAAGAATCGAGTCGGGGGACGAGAGATGAACTCTATCTTGTAACCGTGAGAGAGAATGTCTCTCACCCAGCGGTCTTTTATTTGTGGCAGCCAGGTGTCGCAAAAGCGGGAGAGCCTGCCACCGACCGAGGATGCTACTAGAGGAGGTAGAAAGTCATGAGGCAGCCGCTTTGTTAGCGGTGCTCCCAATGGCCTTTTTAGGACGTGACTTAGACCGCCATGCATCAGAGTTCCTTTGTTCTTTCTGAGACCTTTTGGACGAGGAGAATTGGGACCGGCCCGCGCCCCGAAAGGACCGAAACCTCGACTGCCCTCTCCTCTGTTGGGAGAGGTTCTGCTTGGGCTGGGGTAAGGATGTATCCTTTCCCTTGGATTGTTTGATGATTTCATCCAGGCGCTCGCCAAAGAGCCTGTCGCCAGAAATTGGCAAACCGGTTAAACGCTTTTTGGAAGCGGAATCTGCCTTCCACTCCCGTAGCCACAAGGCCCTGCGGACTACTACCGAATTGGCGGTCGCAACTGCCGTGCGGCTCACAGAGTCCAGGACAGCATTCATAGCGTAAGACGCAATTGCCGAGGTCTGGGAGGTAATGGAAGCCACTTGTGGCGCAGCCGCTTCAATTTTCGCTTGACCTGCTGATATAGCTTGTAGCGCCCATACGGCTGCGAATGCTGGGGCAAAAGAAGCTCCGATAGCTTCATAGATGGATTTCATCCAGAGCTCCATCTGCCTGTCAGTGGCATCTTTAAGCGAGGCCCCATCTTCCACTGCAAGTATGGATCTAGCCGCCAGTCTGGAGATTGGAGGATCCACTTTGGGACATTGAATCCAACCTTTAACCACTTCCGGGGGAAAAGGATAACGTGTATCCTTAAGGTGCTTAGAGAAACGCTTATCCGGACAAGCATGGTGATTCTGGATTGCCTCTCTGAAATCAGAGTGGTCTAGAAACATACTCTGTGTACGCTTGGGGAACCTGAAGCGAAATTTCTCCTGCTGAGAATCTGACTCCTCCGCCGGAGGGGCTGAGGGAAGAATATCCAGCAACTGATGAATGGATGCAATAAGATCATTCACTATGGCGTCCCCGTCTGGAGAATTAAGATTGAGAGCGCTCCCAGGATCAGAATCCTGATCAGCTGTCTCCGCATCATCAACCAGAGAATCCCCCCGCTGAGACCCTAAACAATATGATGTCGAGGGAAATTCTAAGCGGGCCCGCTTAGACGATCTGGGGCTAGGTTCTAAGTCCGAACCCTCCGTCTGGGAGGTATGAGATACCCCGTGAGGACATTGTTGGTCCAACTGAGGGGGGTCAGGGACCAATGATTCAACAGAGTCCCTTTGCTGAGATACCGGTCTGGACTGCAAGGCTTCTAGTATCTTAGCCATAGTCTCAGAGAGTTGATCCTTAAAGGCTGCAAACTCAGTCCCCGTCACCTGGACATTGTCAATAGGTGGCTCCCCCTGGGCCCCTCTTAGCAGAGGATCCGGCTGAGGAAGTGTCACAGGGGTCGAACACTGTACACAATGAGGGTCAGTGGAACCTGCCGGTAGCTGGGTCTTACATGCGGCGCAGGCAACATAATAAGCCTGTGTTTTGGCACCCCTGCCTTTTGTGGGCGCCATGCTATAGTTTTCCCTGAGTAACACAATAGGGTATATAGCCAGAAAGAACTGTGCTCATACAGTGTAAATTATATACAGTACACAAATAATGTACCAATACAATACAGCACCATGGGGCTAGCACCACATGTGCTGCTTACCAGCCGCCTAAGCGGTTGTGAGGCCACCAGAGACCGTGTCTGGGTCTCCCATGAATATGTCCCTCTCTGCAGCGTTGGTGGAGCTGACAGGAATGGCTGCGGCGTCCTGACGAGCTGAGGAAGCTGTGGGCGTGGCCTGGAAAGAGCGCGAAACGGGCGCTCACACTGTGCACGGTGAGGGGAGTGGAGCATGTAAATCATACTCCAGCCCTCATTGCTGCTCGCTCCGTGCAGCGTCCCGCCCTTCCCCTGCCTGTCAGGGCTGAGGGCGGGAGAGAAAAAAGGGAAACTAGGCCGCAATGAAGCCGGGGACCGTAGTAATAAACGCGGCCGCCGTAAAAGCGCGGTCGCGTGAAAGTCCCCGGCGAACTACAAGTCCCAGCCGTGCCGCAGTGTCCCGTGGCAACGGCGGTCAGTGCGGTAGCCCTTACATATAAACACACTCAGCGACGCTGAGTGTGTAATGGCACATATAGACCCGGTCAGCGCCGCGGTCCCCAGTGCACTAGCACACCCAGCAAAGCTGAGGTGATGCCGTGCGCGGTCCCCATAGGGATACAGAGTACCTTTAAGATGCAGGGCCATGTCCCTGAACGGTATCGGCTCCTATCCATCAGGCTCCACAGGAGTTGTGGATGAAGCCCGGTCTCAGTGCCTGGAGACCGATAAGATCCCACTTCACCCAGAGCCCTAAGGGGGATGGGGAAGGAAAACAGCATGTGGGCTCCAGCCTCCGTACCCGCAATGGATACCTCAACCTTAACAACACCGCCGACAAAAGTGGGGTGAGAAGGGAGCATGCTCGGGGCCCTATATGGGCCCACTTTTCTTCCATCCGACCTAGTCAGCAGCTGCTGCTGACTAATCTGTGGAGCTGTGCTTGCATGTCTGCCTCCTTCGCACAAAGCAAAAAACTGAGGAGCCCGTGGGAGCACGGGGGGTGTATAGGCAGAAGGGGAGGGGCTTAACACTTTTGAGTGTAATACTTTGTGCTGCCTCCGGAGGCATAGCCTATACACCCAATTGTCTGGGTCTCCCAATAGAGCGAAAAAGAAAACAAATATTTAAACATAACTTTAAAAACAGTAATACTTTATATTTTTTCAATTATTGAAATTTTTTTCACCTTAACAATTGACATATATGAGGCATGAGTATAGACAGGAAAAGAGTGTGAAGGAACAAGGCGATCAGGAGACCTGGAGATAATGTGCAGTATATTTATACTGCTGATCTGATGTATTTGTGCCCTTCCTTACATCTCAATAATCATACTGATTGATATACTCGTTACAGTCGCAGCTATAAACATTTCATGAGCGCAAGGTTTAGGGAGAATAATGGCCGACGTATCGCCTTATGCTCATTATAGAAGGATGAAAGCTCTCTAGCGGCACACGATGGTTCACAAACCGGCCATTTTTTCCAGACTGTAATGGTCTCTGACTAGTCAACTAAAATAAGGAAAAACATTTGGAACGCCATTCTATGTCTGAACTGGGTGCAAAAACCTAAAAAAACATCACTATATGGAGATAAGGTATGCACACCAGTGACTATGCAAGGGGAATACATGGAATAGCAGAAACTGCTGTGTGAATACTGACATGAAAAATTCAATAGCTAAATGTAAGAATGAAATGTGAAAAATGGAACCTGCATTACTGCCATGAATATATGAATAAAGAGAAATTTAGCTACTGAATTGATCAATGCAATAGAGCCCCAACACTACGCCAAAGTATTTCTCTACGTTGGGGTCCCTAGCTTGTGTGTGTCCTCTCATGCAGTTAAAAAACTTACCGTGTATGGGAAGCTGAGACCCAGGCTATATATACGATGTGGATTGGCAATAGGTGTGGTTGGGGAGGGTTCCCAAACGAAAAACTACTAACAAATAAGGAAAAACATTTGGAACTCCATTCTAAAGGCCACTTTACACACACAGATAAATCTTTGGCAGATCTGTGGTTGCAGTGAAATCATGGACATATTGTTCCATTTGTACACAGCCACAAACCTGGCACTGATTGTCCACAATTTCACTGCAACCACAGATCTGCCGCAGATTTATCTGTGTGTGCAAAGTGGCTTTAAGTCTGAACTGGGTGCAAAAACCTAAAAAAAATCACTATATGGAGATAAGGTATGCACACCAGTGACTTTATTCATATATTCATGGCAGTAATGCAGGTTCCATTTTTCACATTTCATTCTTACATAAAGCTATTGGATTTTTCATGTCAGTATTCACACAGCAGTTTCTGCTATTACATGTATTCCCCTTGCATAGTCACTGGTGTGCATACCTTATCTCCATATAGTCAACTAAAATGACTGTTCATTACTAAAGGGCTTATCTGGGATTTACATATATACTGTGTGCACAATTATCAGACAAGTGTGAATTTTCACAAGATCATTTTTATGCGAATGTTCCTACTCCAAGATGTATAGTCTTGAATGCTTATTGGATGATGTGTATTTGTGTAATGAGGAAATGCGGCCTAAGGCTATCAGCGCCCTTTATTAGGCCGGAGTCACACTTGAGAGTCTCCCATCACTCAGCACGGCCGCACTCTCCTGGCAGGAGCGGGTCAGCTGCATGTATTTCTATACAGCTGAGATGCTCCGGTCCAGAGAGTGTGCGGCCATACCGGGCGATGCGAGTCTCTCACAAGTGTGACTCCAGAATTAAGGTGTGCAGAATTATTAGGCAGCTTGTTTTCCTCAGGCAAAAATGGGACCAAAAAAAAAAAAAAAATGTAAAAGGGGTATTACCATCTCCAAGATCCTTTCCTAATATGTAGTAGACGTAATAATGATAATATTAAAGTGAACCTGTCAGGTATAATATGCACCCAGGACCATGAGCAGTTCTGGGTGCATATTGCTAATCCCTGCCTAACCGTCCCTGTATACACTAGCATAAATAAATAAATCTTTAGAAAAAAGTATTTGAAAGATCTTTTATCGTATGCTAATGAGGCCAGGGACTAGTCCCCTGGGCGTTATTTCCCCTGGCTAGTCCGCAATTAGCAGGTTAGTATACCCTGTGGGCATGCTATCATGCTAATGAATACGCAGCGTCAGAGGATAGTCTCACTCACTTCACCGCCATCTTGTCCGAAGAGAGATTTCGGCTCAGTGTGCATGACCCCGGAGGTTCGGTCATGCGCACTATGAGGCCGGGTGTACGCGTCCTGGCTTCAAACTGAAGTAATGTGCGTGACCGAAAGTCGGGGGTCACACGCACTGAGCCGAAATCCAGTGTCAGACGCAAAAACGGCGGAGAGTGGAGTGAGATCATCCTCTGACGCTGCGTATTCATTAGCATGTTAGCACGCCCACAGGGGCATACTAACATAAGAGGGCGGATAGTCGGGGGAAATAACGCCTAGTTACTAGTGCTCTCGCTCATTAGCATATGGTAAAAGATACTTTTTCTAAAGATCCCTTTATCTATGCTAGTGTATACAGGGACAGTTAGGCAGGGATTAGCAATATACACCCAGAACTGCTCGTGGTTCTGGGTGCATATTGCAAATGACTGGTTCCTTAAATAACATATACCACCAATTAGAAATAATGAGAACAAAATCCCTAATCAACATAATGGTATAGTATCAGCACCAGTATCAAAAATGCACGTATGGTTCGGCATAAATGCCATGTAACACATTGAACACCAGAGAACAAAGGCGTAATCATGCCTGATATGGTAAAAAATTGTAGAAAAATACTTTATTGTACATATACAATAATAGTCAGTGAGCCAAAGAAATCTCAAACAGGAAATGGGGAAGGAAAAGGGGGGGGGGGGGGGAGTGACACCAGGCCAGATAATTCAAAATAGATAAGTAGTAAAGTGCTTCTGATTAGCCATGTCGCTTCCCTCATGTTCAGGGCATTGCAGGATCTTAGGTATCCATGGTTACAACCACGCATGTAGTCAGATAGTTGCTTGTGGTAGTAACCATGGATACCTAAGGTCCTGCAATGTCCGGATAAAGAGATAAGCAATGCAGTGAATCAGGGGAACTATATTACATTTCTAATTGGAGGTATTTTCTATTATTATTACACGTACTACATAGTAAGATAGGATCTTGGAAATGGGAATACCCCTTTTAACTAACTCTAAAAATGTTAAAAATTGTTACAAATCCACAGAGGAATGCAGCACCCAGATATTGGGTCATAATCATAGAACCATCAAATGTTTTGTCACAAATAGTCAAAAGATTTCAAAAAATGTTGAGGGAAAAATAAAAAAAAAGACGTAGATTTACTGCCAAAGATTTGAGAAAATGAAATGGAAAGCGACCAAGAAGCCATCATCATCCAGTGCTGTTACATTCCAGAAGTGAAACCTCCCGGGAGAGCCCAGACGTACAAGGTGCTCAGAGACATGGCCGAGGCAAGGAAGGCTGAGACCTGACCACCCCTGAGCAAGACACACAGGAAACGTGGTCAAGACTGGGCCAAGAAATATGCGAGGACAGATTTTTTTTGAAGGTTTTACAGACTAATGAGATGAGAGTGACTATTTATGGACCAGATGAATGGCCCAAGGTTAGATCAGTAATGACTACAGACCTCCATTTTGTCCCAGACGCCAGCAAGGTGGAGGGTGGGTACTGCTATGGGCTGGCATTAATGCAGATGTATTAGTTGGTTGAAGATTCATTCCTCAAACTCAAGTCCCAAACTAACTGCCAGTTTCTAGAAGACCCTTTCATCAAGCACTGGTAGAGGAAAAAGTCTGCATTTGTCAGGCCCCCTTCACACATCTCTGTCTCCGGTGTGTGTGACGTCAGTTTTCACACTTACTGGAGACAGGGGCACACATAGACCCATTAAAATCAATGGGTTTGCGCACACGTACGTGTTTTCCA
The DNA here is from genome assembly GCF_048569485.1 of Anomaloglossus baeobatrachus. Lineage (NCBI taxonomy): Eukaryota > Metazoa > Chordata > Amphibia > Anura > Aromobatidae > Anomaloglossus > Anomaloglossus baeobatrachus. Next base: position 561,809,132 of record NC_134355.1, on the reverse strand, counting down.
TGGACCATACATGTGTACGTGGGCTACACACATAGACATGTCCGTTTTTCTCCGGCAGCACAGGTCTCACACGGACCGCACGGCTATGATCCACATGACATCGGTGTGACACATACTGAAGAAAACACGCGTCTGTGAAATAAAAATGATTTTCTATACTCACCTTCTCCAGTGCTGCCGTCTCTGCCGCTACTGTCACTCCCATCCCCCACTCATTATGCACACTGCATATTTACTGCACCGAGGAGTGGAAGCAGCAGCAGAGCATGGACAGGTAAGTATAGACGTTCCCGCTGTCCATGTGCTATGCGGATGTCCCACGGATAGCACACGCTGAATGCGTGCACAGATACGCACCTACACCACGGACCGTGCAAAAAAATGTGTGTTTTGCATGGACGTGTGATAGAGACCTTTTATGCAAGACACTGCACCATCACAGCATCAAAGTCTCCACCGCTTGGCCACCAGTTAAGGCCTTAAAACTAGAAAAATAATAACGTGGCGCCTTCCTCACCCGACCAACCCACTATTGAGAACTTGTGAAAATGGTGCTGTGTCAGGGCATGTGCACACTCACCTCCCTGCAGGCTTCAGGAAAATGGTGTCATGTCAGCGCATGACCACATTAACCTCCCAAAAGGCTTCAGGAAAATGGTGCCATGTCAGCGTATGACCACATTAACCTCCCAGAAGGCTTCAGGAAAATGGTGCCATGTCAGCGCATGCGCACATTAACCTCCCAGAAGGCTTCAGGAAAATGGTGGCGTTGTCAGCGCATGCCGACATTAACCCTCTGGCAGGCTTCAGGAAAACAGTGCCATGTAAGCGCATGCGCACATTAGGCTCCCTGCAGGCTTCAGGAATATGGCACCATGGCGGCGCAGAATGAGATCCCGACTCAAAGATGAGGCAATATCTCAATTTGCACCATTCTCCTAAAGCCTGCTGGAAGGCTAATGTGCGCATGAGTTGACAACGCCGCCATTTTCCTAAAGATTACAAACCAGATAGATCTGCACAGCAGCACTCATGGCTTAGGACGGTCCTGAATTGTAAACATGTAGATACTTACACCACAGGAAGCTGAGGGTCCGTGGCAGAGATGAAGACCCCCACAGTCCCACCCTCATGGACAAACTGCTCATTGCAAGAAACTTCTAATATTTATTAAAGAATAACCCGCTGCAGATTCTATAGTGATGGTTCCTATTAGATCAGCCTTTGTGCCCAGACCGTTAGGGCATCGTGCCTGATCCTGGTGACGGGGTCTCTTTAGTCCTCCTTAGGCTGCTTTCACACCTCCGGTTTTTGCAATGCGGCACACTCCGGCACTTTGCAGGAAAATCGCAACCGTTTTTTTTTGCTGCCGGTTGCGATTTTCCTGCATAGACTTTAATTAGTGCCGCATGGCCTTGCGTTCCATCCGGCTTTTGCCGCATGCGGCAGATTTAGCCGATGCGGCGGCCGGATGGAACGTTGCCTGGCACGTTTTTTCGTGCGGCAAAAAAAAAAACGCATCGCGCCGCATTCGGCCGATGCGGCGCATTTTTCAATGCATGCCTATGGCGGCCGGATGCGGCGCGATGCGGCAATAACCGCATCCGGCCGCCGCATGCAGTTTTTGCCACTGCGCATGCTCTGTAGCATGCCGCAAGCGGCAAAAACCGGACTGGCCGCAAAGGAAAAACTTATGCAAAGGATGCGGTGTTTTCACCGCATCCGTTGCATAGCTTGCACAGCCGGATTGAGCCGCACAGCTCAAGCCGGATGTGTGAAAGCAGCCTTAGGCTGTGTGCACACGTTGCGTTTTTTACCGCGGAAACGCTGCGTTTTGAACCGCAGCGTTTCAGTGGCAAATTGCATGCGTTCAGCTTTCCCAGCAAAGTGTATGGGAAAGCTGAAAAATCAGTGCACACGCTGCGTTTCTAAACGCAGCGTTTTTGATGCCAAAAATCGGTGCGGAAAGAAAAGCAGCATGTCACTTATTTTGTGCGTTGTGGCTGCGTTCTCTCCCCCATTGAAATCAATGATGTGGGGTCAGAACGCAGCTACACCGCAGTGACCTGCTTTTTTGTTGCGGTCCGCGGGCTTTGTCGGCACGCCAGAACGCAGGCATTTACCTGGAAGACCTCACTTCCTGGCAAAGTTCAGGAAAGCCCCCGGTGTCGCCAAAGTGCCCGCCCCGACCCAACAAAATCCAACATGGCCGCGCGCACAGTAGCGCACCGGCCGCCCTGCTCCTATGTTATCTGTCGCATGTGCCTTGAGACATGCAACAGAAAAATGCACCCAGGCCCTGCCCGTTCACCCCAATTCCCCCCGGTGTCATACATACCTGTCCGGTCGCAGCGCTGATCCCCCGCGGCTCCCTCCTCCTTCACAGCAGACGCCGGTCACATGTGCCGAGCAGCTGACAGCCAGCACTGTGTTCAGTGTGAGCTGTGCTGGCTGCTCGGCACTGTGCAGCTGTGACCCGGGGAGAGTGGGTGCAGATTTTTGCACCCACTCTCCTCAAATGGAGGGTCTGCCCTCCTAGAAAATGGGGGATACGTTCCCTGAACGTGCCCCCATATTCTAGAAGGTCCAGAGCCGACGTGGGACGTCCAAATGGATTTCTGTGGACCCATTTTTTTTATTAAATTGGAGAACAAGGGAATGATTTGGGGAGTGTTTTTTCTAATAAAAAATTTTTTGTTGTCTTTTTTTTGCTTTTGTTTACTGTCAATTAGTTATGTCTGGTATCTGATGGACGCCGTGACATCACTAATTGCTGGGCTTGATGCCAGGTGACATTACACATCTGGTATCAACCCCATTTATTACCCCGTTTGCCAACGCACCAGGGCGCGGGATGAGTTGGGGCGAAGCGCCAGGATTGGCGCATCTAATGGATGCGCCACTTCTGGGGCGGCTGTGGCCTGCTATTTTTAGGCTGGGAAGAGTCCAATAACCATGGCTCTTCCCACCCTGAGAATACCAGACCTCAGCTGTCAGCTTCACCTTGGCTGGTGATCTAATTTGGGGGGACCCCATGTTATTTTTTTTTTATTATTTTTATTTATAAATAAAAAAAAAAAACCTGGGGAGCCCTCCAAATTGATCACAAGACAAGATGAAGCTGCCAGCTGTGGTTTGCAGGCTACAGCTGTCTGCTTTACCCTGACTGGCTATCAAAAATAGGGGGGACCCCACGCCATTTTTTTTTTGTTTTTGTGATAAAAACTAGGCTAGGCACCCTTTAGTGCCACATGAAAGGTACTAAAGGTGCCAGCTTAGAATATGCAGTGGGGGGTGGGACGTTGTATATATATTTGACCTCCATTGACGCTTTTTAGGCTGGATGCCCACGATCAGGGTTTGCAGCGTTTTGGGCGCAGAGTGTTTTCCCTGCGTCCATGACGCTGCGTTGTGCAGTAGAAGCACAGTGGAAGGATTTTTAGAAATCTCATGCCCACTGTGTTTCTTTTCTCTGCAGCATAAACCGACCTGTGAAGCAGCTTCCCGAGCCTCAGCATGTAAATATATGCTGCGGAGACAAGAGTGTTCTCTGCAGGTAGAATAGAGCTCCACAGCAGCCTGAACCCAAATCGTGGGCATGGGCAGCTGCGTTCTCCCGTGGGAAACACTCACATCTCTGCAGGAAGGCTGGCACTGTGTACTGGACGCCGTGTCGCTGGATCATGGCCACATAGCCCAACAGTGAGAATATTGTTGCTACAGCTACATTTTGGGGGAAGTAACTGTGGATTCAAAATGATTAATATACTCCTGAATAAAATCCTTGAGGGGTGCAGATTCCAAAATGGGGTCACTAGGTACCCAAGTCTTAAAAAACGCACCTAAAAAACGCTTGGAAAACGCATGAAAAACGCATGCGTTTTCGATGCGTTGTTTCTCAAAAAGCATTGTTTACAATTCTCCCCTCTGCCAGAGGGTGCGTTTTTTCCGCGCGGAAAAAAAGCAATGTGTGCACATACCCTTAGTCTCGGTACCTCAGATCCACACAATACAGTCAGACAGCAATGTGTGTGATGGGGAGAGGGGCCCAGACCGCTGCTTGGAGAGGATCAGGAGCTGCGGATGAGGCTACGCTCCCAGGGGGTTACCCTACTGACCCTGCACTGACCCACGCCCCGCCTACCCTACAGCTGCACACAATACTAGGGGATCTCTGAAGGAACCCTACATGGAGCGGGTTACACGATTTCTAATAATCAATTTTTAATAACATAATACATATTTAACCATTTGTGCGATACTGTCCACCCAGAACATGTGCAGCCCCAGGAGAGAACCGCACGCATCACACAGAGCGCTGGGCTGCGGTCACACTCACTGCTGAAAGCGTTAAACGCAGAAAACAAGGCGCGTTCTGCATTTTACACTAGTCTGCGGTATCACAGTATCGCCCTCCGTGTAATGCGCCGCACATGACTCCGTGCCCCTGGCAATGTACCGGCTCTGTGCTCACCAGGAGCCCGCGGCGGCTCGGGCAGCTCATCATACAGCTCCATCCCGGGACCACCGGCCCTGTCTACTGACGGCGAGCACTGTCTCGCGAGATTACATTAAGGTCTCCGAGCAATTTTAACGTCAAAATACGTAGGCGGAGCCATGGAAGCCACCGGCCAATCAGCGTGGAATTTGGTGCGGCTCTAACCAATCACAGTAGAGGTGCTGGAAACGATTACTTCCGTTTTGTGAAGAAACTTTATTAACATCTCGTAAATAGAACAGAAAATTGGTGTAATCTGTAGGGTTTTCTCTTTTCAATGGAAGGTAAAATACAGCGCCCGTTATAGATTATAGTACTTTAGAGAGTAATTACACAATTTAAAGTTTCCCCTTTATACCGCATTAGCACTGCGGCCGGGGTGAGCCTGTCACTACCTCTGCCGTGACTGTCCCCCGCTGTGGTAGGTGTATATATGGGAGGTGTCACGTGACCAAAGCAGCCAATCAGTTTGCCGTTCGTTAGAAGCCTTCACAATCTGGCCGGATTGGCTCTTTTTGCAGTTGATCTGTGGACACTGATTGGTTGCTTTGGTCATATGATGTCCTTTCCGGATGTTGATGACGACTGAAGAGCAGCAGAGGACGTGGTTCTGTGTGTGGAGTAGCCATGACGGCCCGGGCAGAGAGCCGAGGACAGGGCTGAGATCTGTATCACCTCAGGCGCGTTAACATTAAAGGGAACCAATCATCAGCATTTTCGTGTATAAGCTGCAGCCAGTGCAGTACTGGCACTATCAGGCACAGTGTGTACATACCATCAGGGTGCAGCTCGGGTGTTTAGGCAGTGAAATACAACTTTTATAAAGTATGAAATTTCGTGCACTTTTTGATTGACGTGTGCACCTCTGCAGATAATGTCCGGGCGTGTTATGCAGGAGTTCCCCGCCCCCCCACCAGCCTGTTCCTCCCTCTCTCATGATGTCCGGGCGGGTTATGCAGGAGTTCCCCGCCCCCCCGCGCTGCCTGTTCCTCCCTCCCTCCGGCTGAATGTAAAATGCTAATCTTCAGAAACATGGCGCCGGAGTGGGCCTCCGCGCATAGCGCTTATCTCCGGCGCCATGTTTCTGAAGCCCGCATTACACAGCTTGGTGTCTGCAGAACAGCTGATCGGAGGACGCGATCAGCTGTAGCTATGATGACGTGCCGCCTCAGGACACCGGGCCAGGACAGGAGCCTGCCAGCGACATCGGGGGTCAGGTGAGGTAAGTTCACAATGGACTCACATGACCCCGTGACGGCAGTGCTGCGAGACCCGGTCACGGTAGTGATATCGGGTAGCACTGTCTTCACGGGGTCAGGTGAATGAAATTACTAGCACCTGTGATGTCATTGCCCCAGCAGGCACGCACACATTATACACACACACATACACACACTATATATATAAGTACAAATTACCAAAAGACACGACCAATCCCGTGCCATCTTTTACTTATGGAAAGAGCCATATACAGATAATAATAGAACAAGAAAGAACAATACTGTACAACGACTCAGATGCAAAAATACTTCAATTTTATTTATATAAGAAAAAGTTTTTTCATACAAATAGAAAAAGATAAAAAGTAGAGACAGACGGTTTCATGCCACCAGGTGGCGCTCTCGCCACAGCATACAGCAGGTACAAGTACACATGCAACGATAGTATTGTTATTAGTAAGTACACAACCTAGGGCTCGCCTATAAGAAAGCGGCCCATGGTAGGGTACATTACAGAGGTAGTAGTGCAAAGAGCCGCTGATCAAGAAACCAAAGGATCAATATGCCTAGTGGCTAAAAGTGTCCCTCGACCAGCAGTAGTACTGTTACCATACCTGGAGATGTGGTGGGAACCCTGAACCCCGACCTATAGGTTTCGTTAGTTCTTCTTCCGGGGGTGGTCTCTGGATAAAACAGTAACCCCTTTTAAATGAAAACTCACCAATCACAGCCCATAAACGGTCCACCACTTAGGTGATAGAGTGTATAGGAAAATCCCCTGATAGAAGTAACCAAAGCCCTGATTGGAGGATAATCGCAACCTCCCCTCCATACGTCATAGACGAGGGATGCCAGAACGGATGCGGAAGTGACGCGCCAAGCACATCACTCCCATCATGCCCCACGCGTCGTACACGCTACACCGGAAGCGGAAGTGACGCGCTAAACGCGTCACTCCCATCATACCTCGCGCGTCCACATGCCGCACCGGAAATGGAAGTGACGCGCTCAGCACGCCACTCCCATACCTCACACCAACGCTAAACCGGAAATGGTAGTGACGCGACCATCGCGCCGCCCCAGATACACCAGGAAGTGGAGGCGACGCGACGCCACCTCCACCCAACCGTGAACATCTAATTACAGGATGGACATTAGTGCCTAGAAAAAAAGGGGAGGGAAAACGGGGAAATGGAATGTGAGGCTAATACATATTAATGTTAAATCCACCCATACTGGGCCAGAATGGGGTAATGTGACCTCACCACTATAAGAACACATGAATCAAGGGTATGCGACCTACAAATCTAAACGGGGCATGCATGTCCCAAAATTAGTGACCCTTCTACACACGTACCAAAATATATAGTCACTATAGACATACCCCACTTAATGCCAGATCACAGAACAAAGGGCAATGAAAGTCGTGTGACTGCCATCAAAACATATAAATGTCGCTTACAAGAATAAAACACTGGCCAGTATAGACAGCCTAATCTCAAGCAAACATGGCATCAAAACATGTCTAAATATGCCACAATCACCCTAAATCTATCCAAACGTGTCCTATATGTGTTCACAGCATTAACCCCATAATGATAGAAACAAGAATATACTTCCACCAGGAGAACATCTAAGGAGAAAAAGTGCGGTACAACGACAGAGTACATAACACCATCCTCCCACGGTTCACCACATTGGCGCACGGATGAATGTCCAGGAAGCGCCGAACCACAGCGAGCACGTCCAGGCCAAACTCAAGGGCAACCAGGTCGCCACAAGAGTAGCCCCAAAAGGACGCGCAGGCGGCCGCACAGCGCAAACATGGACAAACACCCGCGCGCACTGGTACCGCGAGGGATGTTACACATATTTAAAAGGCCCACTAGGGACCCATACATAACGCATCATGCATTTAATACAAAAGAAAATATGATACTACACAATTTTCCCCAAATACATAACAATTGTATATTCGTATACAGCAAATGAACTCCGTAGAATCTTCAGACGAATTCCAAAGGAAGTAGACCTCACAAGTTCCATATATGATGAACATCGAAATCAGGGTGCGATATAGGTGAGTATAACTAAAAGAAATTAAAAACAATTAAAATCAAGACCAATATGGTGCGAAGCAGAGAACATGGGACAAGATATGTCAAACACATGTGAATTGGATTCTAAATCACACATCCACTGAACGGAGGTCCAGATAGGGCGGCAATAATCAGAAAGTCTATTGATATATACTACTACAGAAAGGACACAAAACTCAAACACTCATTCAGCCCATTGGGCTGTATGGTCTTTAGGGTCCATATCCATTCTGTTTCCCGCTGTGCGAGGAGTCGACTAATGTTGCCCAATCGAACATTGGTCGTAACCTGGTCGATCCCTCGTACCCGTAACAGAGTATGATCACAGCCATGATGTCTCTTGAAATGCCTGGGTATCGTCTTAAGATCCTCAATGTCCACTACATCAATTGCGGCCTGGATGTCCCGCACATGCTCTCTTACACGGACCTTAAGGGCCCGTGTAGTTAGGCCGACATAGACGAGCGGACAGGGACAAATGGCATAATACACGACAGCCTTAGACAAGCAATTAATTTTACTCCTAATGGGAAAGACTTTCCCATCCGACGATGTAAAGTCGGTAGCTGTGTCTATATTAGGGCACGCAACGCACGAACCACACGGTGAGCAGCCGAATCTGGACCTCCGGAGGGGAGTGGAAAGCTGTAGAAAAGGAAGGACACTCCCATCTTTTTTATCTCTCTTATCGTAGTGACTAGAAGTCAATATATCCCTAAGATTCTTGGCCTTACGGGCCGCAACCAATGGTCTATCAGGCAAGTAGTTCCTTAGAATGGGATCGACAGTAAGGATAGACCAAAAATGAGACATCACATCAATCATCCTATCCCAATGTGAGTGATACTGAGTAATCATTCTCACATTGTTTGAGGTTTTCCTGACTTGATTACCATACAATACTTCAACCCGTGGGGAATTCCTGGCTCTGTTATAGGCCTTTTTGATAGACCTATTGCTATATCCGCGTTTGCGGAACCTATCCTTAAGTTCCAGAGCCCTCAATTCAAAGACAGAGTCCGAGGAACAGATCCGTCGCAGACGGAGGAATTGCCCCACGGGAACCGCACGTATGACATGGGCAGGGTGGGCAGATGTAGCGTGTAAAACCGAATTAACGGCAGTGTCCTTACGATAAAGGTCAGTATGTAACTGGCCAGAATTGTCCCGTATGACCAGCACGTCCAGAAACTCGAGGGAAACGTCACTGAATCTATGAGTCAGCTTTAAATTGATGTCATTAGTATTTAACCTCTGAATAAACAAATCAAGTTCATGGGCATCTCCCTGCCAGATAAAAAAGATGTCGTCGATGTACCGCGTCCAAAAAAGGATGCGGTCCACCGACGACAACGTATCTGACAGGAAGAGGTCCCTCTCCCACAGCCCCAGGAATAAATTAGCGTATGAGGGCGCAAATGCCGCCCCCATCGCTGTACCCTGGAGCTGTAGGTATAGGGACCCCCCAAAAAAGAAAAAATTATGTGTTAGAGCAAAACTCAAAAGGCTCACGACGAAATCCCTCTCTGCTCCGGACATGCTGGTCATGGACAGATAATATAAGGTTGCCCGTAGTCCGTCGCGATGTCGAATGCTCGTGTAGAGCGATTCGACATCGCAAGAGACCATCAGGGAACCTTCACCTACATGTAGAGAGTCAATCTTTTGGAGAAAGCTACTCGTATCTCGTGTATACGAGGGGAGAGATTCCACTAAAGGTTTCAATATGGAATCAATATAAATACATACTTTCTCCAAAAAATTGCCCACCCCTGATACTATAGGTCTCCCGGGTGGCATATTCACATCCTTATGCACTTTCGGTAGAAGATACAGTGTCGGTACCTTGGGCTCAACAACAATCAGAGAATCAACAACCCCCCTCTCTATAATCCCACCATCCAAAGCCTCCTTCAGCAAGAGATCCAACTCCTTCATATATTTGCTGAGAGGGTTGAATGTGAGACGTTGGTAACAACTACTCACTCTCAGCTGCCTGAATGCCTCCTTTTCATATAGTGCACAGGGCCACACCACAATATTCCCGCCCTTGTCGGCCGGTTTAATAACAATATCGTCCAATTTCTTGATCCTGTCAATGCAGCTCCTCTCTTCTCGTGTAAGGTTATCATGATGAATATTAGTAGGGAATTTAGAAAATTCACTAGAAACAAGCTGCACGAACAGGTCAATGTTAGGGCAGGCCGACAAGGGGGGGAATTTCTTAGACTTGACCCGAAGCCGTGAAGGAATCTTACCTAGGGCACTGGAGGAATGCTCTTCCGATAGTTCTTCAAGAATGCGCAGAGCAGATTGTTCAGCCTCTGTTGGAAAAGCTTTTTGCAGATCGTCATCATGAAACCACCTCTTCATCAAAAGCGCCCGGGCAAAAATATGTAGATCCTTCACGGCTGTAAAAGGATCAAATCGTGAACTAGGAGAAAAGGTGAGGCCCCGAGCTAGGACCGCATTCTCCAGCCCAGAGAAAGTATGTTGGGATAAATTAATTACCTTGGGGGTGCCACTTGGGTTCCCCACCACCACAGGGGGTTTCTTGTTATAATTGCCCATTGCCTTTGGGCCTCCTTTTCTCTTAGCCCCAAATCTTGTGGTCATGGGGGACATAGATTGATCAGAAGCCTCACCCACAGAAGATGTTGTAGACACCGACACAGATCTTCCACGAACAAAACGTGGTGCTGCCTTACGCCATCGATAAACCTTCAGTTGCTGGTAATCTGCCATATCACGTGTGATTTTTTTGGAGTGAGTCTCCCTTATTGTTTTCTCCCATTCTTCGGAACTAGTAGCCATCAAAGTATCAAAGGCTGCAATCTCCTCGGCCGAAGACATCGTTTTTAATTCCAGATAAGAAGTGTCCAAATCCTTCTCCACCTCCTCAAGGGTCTTGGTGTTGAATCCAACCAATAGCTCCATGAGCTTCAAAGAGCTATTTGAGCAGACTTCTTCCCATTTTTGAATGAACACAGCGTCCTCTACTGGGAAGGACGGAAACACCTGCATCCGCAATCCCCGAGGAATCATTTGTTTAGAAATGTATCCCTCGAGGAAAGCCCTATTCCACCACACCCTGGTACGCCGGTGTAATAGGCGTTTCACATTATTTTGTAAGTCTGCACGTCCCCTCTGCTCCGCACCAGTACCACCCGATAGGCCACCATCAAAGGCCCTACTACAAGTTGCCTTCCAGGTAAGATCCCTGGTGCGATAATCCATTCTTGGTAAAAACAAAGCCTGTGAAAATACACAGAAAATAATATAAGTACAAATTACCAAAATATATAGTGACTATATATTTTGGTACGTGTGTAGAAGGGTCACTAATTTTGGGACATGCATGCCCCGTTTAGATTTGTAGGTCGCATACCCTTGATTCATGTGTTCTTATAGTGGTGAGGTCACATTACCCCATTCTGGCCCAGTATGGGTGGATTTAACATTAATATGTATTAGCCTCACATTCCATTTCCCCGTTTTCCCTCCCCTTTTTTTCTAGGCACTAATGTCCATCCTGTAATTAGATGTTCACGGTTGGGTGGAGGTGGCGTCGCGTCGCCTCCACTTCCTGGTGTATCTGGGGCGGCGCGATGGTCGCGTCACTACCATTTCCGGTTTAGCGTTGGTGTGAGGTATGGGAGTGGCGTGCTGAGCGCGTCACTTCCATTTCCGGTGCGGCATGTGGACGCGCGAGGTATGATGGGAGTGACGCGTTTAGCGCGTCACTTCCGCTTCCGGTGTAGCGTGTACGACGCGTGGGGCATGATGGGAGTGATGTGCTTGGCGCGTCACTTCCGCATCCGTTCTGGCATCCCTCGTCTATGACGTATGGAGGGGAGGTTGCGATTATCCTCCAATCAGGGCTTTGGTTACTTCTATCAGGGGATTTTCCTATACACTCTATCACCTAAGTGGTGGACCGTTTATGGGCTGTGATTGGTGAGTTTTCATTTAAAAGGGGTTACTGTTTTATCCAGAGACCACCCCCGGAAGAAGAACTAACGAAACCTATAGGTCGGGGTTCAGGGTTCCCACCACATCTCCAGGTATGGTAACAGTACTACTGCTGGTCGAGGGACACTTTTAGCCACTAGGCATATTGATCCTTTGGTTTCTTGATCAGCGGCTCTTTGCACTACTACCTCTGTAATGTACCCTACCATGGGCCGCTTTCTTATAGGCGAGCCCTAGGTTGTGTACTTACTAATAACAATACTATCGTTGCATGTGTACTTGTACCTGCTGTATGCTGTGGCGAGAGCGCCACCTGGTGGCATGAAACCGTCTGTCTCTACTTTTTATCTTTTTCTATTTGTATGAAAAAACTTTTTCTTATATAAATAAAATTGAAGTATTTTTGCATCTGAGTCGTTGTACAGTATTGTTCTTTCTTGTTACACTATATATATATATATACACACACCCACACTGCTGTGTGTGCGCCCCTGCGTTGACCTGGGCTCACCTTCTGAGTTCCAGGTCACTGCAGGAAAGCACTCACAGCTGTGTGTGTGTATAATGTGTGTATGCGCGTACGCGTGTATAATGTGTGTGTGTGTGCGCGCGCGTGTATAATGTGTGTGTGCGCGCGCGCGTGTATAATGTGTGTGTGCGCGCGCGCGCGCGCGTGTATAATGTGTGTGCGCGCGCGTGTATAATGTGTGTGCGCGCGCGCGTGTATAATGTGTGTGCGCGCGTGCGCGTGTATAATGTGTGTGCGCGCGTGCGCGTGTATAATGTGTGTGCGCGCGTGTATAATGTGTGTGCGCGCGCGTGTATAATGTGTGTGCGCGCGCGTGTATAATGTGTGTGCGCGCGCGCGTGTATAATGTGTGTGCGCGCGCGCGTGTATAATGTGTGTGCGCGCGCGCGTGTATAATGTGTGTGCGCGCGCGCGTGTATAATGTGTGTGCGCGCGCGCGTGTATAATGTGTGTGCGCGCGCGCGTGTATAATGTGTGTGCGCGCATGCGTGTGTGTGCGCACGCGTGTGTGTGCGCACGCGTGTGTGTGTATAGTGTGTGTGTGTGGTGTATAGTGTATAGTGTGTGTGTGTATAGTGTGTGTGTGGTGTATAGTGTATAGTGTGTGTGTATAGTGTGTGTGTGTGTATAGTGTGTGTGTGTGGTGTATAGTGTGTGTGTGTGTGTATAGTGTGTGTGTGTGTATAGTGTGTGTGTGTGGTGTATAGTGTGTGTGTGTGGTGTATAGTGTGTGTGTGGTGTATAGTGTGTGTGTGTGTATAGTGTGTGTGTGTGTATAGTGTGTGTGTGTGTGTATATAGTGTGTGTGTGTGTGTATAGTGTGTGTGTGGTGTATATAGTGTGTGTGTGTGTATAGTGTGTGTGTGTGTATAGTGTGTGTGTGTGTGTATAGTGTGTGTGTGTGTATAGTGTGTGTGTGTGTGTATAGTGTGTGTGTGTGTGTATAGTGTGTGTGTATAGTGTATAGTGTGTGTATATAGTGTAGTGTGTGTATATAGTGTGTGTGTGTGTGTGTATAGTGTGTGTGCGCGCGTGTGTGTGTATGGTGTGTGTGCGCGCGTGTGTATAATGTGTGTGCGCGCGTATAATATGTGTGTGTGTGTGTGTGCGCGCGCCACTCTGCTGGGGCAATGACGTCACAGGTGGAAGTGAGGGGCTGCTCTCACAATCAATGGGGGACTTTTAGTTCTGCATTAAAGGGGTGGTTCACCCATTTTTTTTTTTCCCCCCAATGATCAGATGATATTGGATCCGGATTGGACGGCGCGGGACCCTAACCCAGGATTACTGCGGAGGGGGGTTTATTTCAATAAAGATGGAGTCACTAATTGTGTTGTGTTTTATTTCTAATAAAAATATTTTTCTGTGTGTTGTGTTTTTTTTTTTTTTTTATCATTACTAGAAATTCATGGTGGCCATGTCTAATATTGGCGTGACACCATGAATTTCGGGCTTAGGGCTAGCTGATAATATACAGCTAGCCCTAACTCCATTATTACCCGGCTAGCCACCCGGCATCAGGGCAGCTGGAAGAGTTGGATACAGCGCCAGAAGATGGCGCTTCTATGAAAGCGCCATTTTCTGGGGTAGCTGCGGACTGCAATTCGCAGTGGGGGTGCCCAGAAAGCATGGGCACCCTTCACTGTGGATTCCAATCCCCAGCTGCCTAGTTGTACCCGGCTGGACACCAAAATTAGGCGAAGCTCACGTCATTTTTTTTTTTAATTATTTCATGAAATTAATGAAATAAAAAAAAAGAGCTTCTCTATATTTTTGGTTCCCAGCCGGGTACAAATAGGCAGCTGGGGGTTGGGGGCAGCCCGTACCTGCCTGCTGTACCCGGCTAGCATACAAAAATATGGCGAAGCCCACGTCATTTTTTTTTTCTTTTTGGGTAAAAAACTGCATACAGTCCTGGATGGAGGATGCTGAGCCTTGTAGTTCTGCAGCTGCTGTCTGCTCTCCTGCATACACTGAACATTTTGAATAAGGAAATGACATCAGACCTTTTTTATTTTTTTCATCAACAATCTTTAATGGCATTGTGCACTGATTAAAAACGCAGTGAGCAAAAACGCAGCAAAAAAGGCACCAAATCGCGGCAAAAACGTGACATGCAGCACCGCAGGTGACAGAGCAGAGCAAGTTGGTGACATGCTCTGCTCTGACACAGTGTGCTGCATGTCACTGTATCCACTCTGGGACTTGTTGTGCAGGTGACCGGATGATACATGTCACTAACTTGCTCCACTCTGTGACTTCTGCTGCATTGTTCCAACTGTATACACTCTCACCTGAACAAGTCTCAGAGTGGGGCAGTTATTGACATGTATCATCCGGTCACCTGCACAACAAGTCCCAGAGTGGTGAAAGATAGTGACATGCAGCACACTATGTGTCAGAGCAGAGCATGTCACTGTCTCCACTCCGCTGACCTCACAGCCCGTACACGCTGCGATGGATGCAGGGGAACACCGAACAAGTAATCGGCCGACACTGGAGTCATCTGATTACTTGGGATGAATTGAGCAGTAAAATGCTCTGGTGCTCGATGGGCGAAGCCCATGCCGATTTTTTTAAAAAAAAATTCATTAAAAATAAAAAACCAAAAAAAATCACATTGTTTTTGGGCTCCCGCTGCATTTTCTGTTGCTAAGGGTAACCAAAGCAGCTACTGGCTGCTAGCCCCCGCTGCTTGGTGTTACTTTCACTGGCAATAGAAATGCAGGGAAGCATTTTTTTTTTTATAAAGGTTTTTCCCTGAAAACGTTTTTAAGAAAATGACGTGGGCTTCGCCATATTTTTGTATGCTAGCCAGGTACAGCAGGCAGCTACGGGCTGCCCCCAACCCCCAGCTGCCTAGTTGTACCCGGCTGGGAACCAAAAATATAGAGAAGCCCTTTTTTTTTTTTTTATTTCATGATTTTCATGAAATAATTAAAAAAAAAAATGACATGGGCTTCGCCGAATGTTTGAGTCCAGCCAGGTACAACTAGGCAGCTGGGGATTGGAATCCGCAGTGAAGGGTGCCCAAACTTTCTGGGCCCCCCGCTGCGAATTGCAGTCCACAGCCGCCCCAGAAAATGGCGCTTTCATAGAAGCGCCATCTTCTGGCGCTGTATCCAACTCTTCCAGTGGCCCTGGTGGCAGGTGGCACGCTGGGTAATAAGGGGTTAATACCAGCTATGTTTTACCCGCTGGTATAAAGCCCGAGATTCTTAATGTCAGGCCAAGGTTGACCTGGCCATTAAGAATCTCCAATAAACGGTTTAAAAAAAAAAAAGACCACACAGAGAAAAATACTTTATTAGAAATAAATACACAGACACAGTAGGGACTCCATGTTTATTACTCCCTCTCACCCCTCCACGATGGAGAGATTTCTGTACTGACCATGCCAGGAGAGAGCGAGGGAAAAGAGAGAGAGCGAGGGGGGGAGGAAAAGAAAGCGAGCGGGGGGGGGAGGAAAAGAGAGCGAGCGGGGGGGAGGAAAAGAGAGCGAGCGGGGGGAGGAAAAGAGAGCGAGCGGGGGGAGGAAAATAGAGCGAGGGGGGAGGAAAAGAGAGCGAGGGGGAGGAAAAGGGAGCGACGGGGGAGGAAAAGAGCGAGGGGGGAGGAAAAGAGAGCGAGGGAAAAGAGAGGGGAGAGGAGAGAGGGATAAGAGGGGGGCAGAGAAGAGGGGGAAGAGGGGAGGGGGAGAAGAGTGGGGGGAGAGAAGAGTGGGGAAAGAACAGGGGGGGGCAGAGGTGCTCTGTCACCAACTGTCTCCACTCTGTGACTTGTGGTGCAGGTGACAGAGTGCAGACAGTTGGTCCCATGCAGCAGGACAGGTGGCAGAGCACAGCGGTGACATGCCTGTCAGTGTCTTGCTGCTGGGAGGAGCAGATGATCACACTGCCTGACACCGGCCGCTCTCCTGACATCGCAGCAGAAAGAGCGGGCGGGTGGACAGTGTGATCAGATACTTACGTGCAGGGGGGATTCAGCTGAAGAACCCTCCCCCTGTACTGCACACTGGCGCCCCGTGCCTCAGCCTCACCATCTGCAGGACGCTTAGCCGGCTCCACACAAACGTCCTCCGGATCCTTCCCTCGATGCTGAGCTGTGACGTGCGGTAGTCACCGCCCACAGCCCTGTCACTCAATCTGAGTGGCGCCGGCATCCTGTGACGTACCCGTCTTGTTTGAGAGCCCGGAAATGCCGGGACGTCAGAGGATGCCGGCGGCCACAGCTCCAGGGGGTCATGTGACCGGCACTGAGCGTGCAGCATAGCGCCGCTCAGTGCCAGACTGGAAACAGAAGCCAATGGAGAAGACGCCTAGAAAGGTAAGTAGAGCTCATACAGAAAATAAAAAAAATGGGTGAACCACCCCTTTAAATTAATTATATCGTGTGGTGAACTTTGATTTTTCACTTGTTGAATGATCCCTGGTACAGTCAGTTCCTTGGTGAACACAGATGAGAAATGCCTATTTAATATCTCAGTCTTTTGTTTGTCCTCTATAACTAACTTATTATATTTTAAGGGGCCAATACTATCCTTTGCTTTCCTTTTGGCATTAATGTATTTCTAAAAGATTTTGGGATTTATTTTAATGTCATTGGCGATTTTTGTTTCAGTAGCTAGTTTTGCTTGTTTGATTTCTTTTTTACATTTCCTATTGATATCTTTATACTTCTGAAATGCTATTTCTGTATTCTCAGCCTTTAAGATTTTAAACACCCTTTGT
This sequence comes from Anomaloglossus baeobatrachus, assembly GCF_048569485.1. Lineage (NCBI taxonomy): Eukaryota > Metazoa > Chordata > Amphibia > Anura > Aromobatidae > Anomaloglossus > Anomaloglossus baeobatrachus. Next base: position 561,792,084 of record NC_134355.1, on the reverse strand, counting down.
TTTTGTTTTATTATACTTTGTACAGTCTTATTTATCCAACGTGGTTTCTTTTTATTCATGGACATTTTATTACCAGAGGGTATACCTTTTTTACAGGACTCTAGCAGTATATCCTTAAACTTTCCCCATTTATGTTCAGTATCCCCAGTTACCATGACTGTCCCAATCTACACATTTAAGCTCTTCCCTTAATTTGTTGAAATCAGCTTTCCTAAATTTTCAGGTTTTAGCATTTCCCCTTTGAAATGTTCTATTGAATATTACGTTGAAGCTTACCATATTATGATCGCTGGTGCCCAAGTGCTCCCGGACCTGTAGATCTGAAATTGTATCCGGTCTATTTGACAGGACCAGATCTAGCAAATTATCCCACTTCGTCGGTTCATCTACCATCTGAGAGAGGAAATTGTCTTGAATAGTAGATAAGAACTTACAGCTTTTAGCAGAACCAGAAGATTCTATGTCCCACTGTATGTCTGGATAGTTGAAATCCCCCATAATAAGAACCCGATTATTATTATTAGCTGCCTTTTCAATTTGTTCCAGCATTTCACCCTCTATTTGTTCAGGTATGTTAGGAGGCTTATAGCAAACTCCAATTAGCATTATTCCCCTCCCCATGTACATTTACCCATACTGACTCTACATTGTTGCAGTTCCCCCCAATGTCATCATTAAACACAGGTTTTAGGTTAGATTTGATGAATATACACACCCCACCACCTTTTTAGTCTTTCCTGTCCTTCCTAAATGTACTATAACCCTGTATGTTTGTCACCCAGTCATGGCTTTCATCCAGCCAGGTTTCCGTAATGCCCACCACATCATAATCCATGGTTGACATAAGTCTCCAATTCATTCATTTTGTTTGCAAGACTTCTTGCATTTTCCAGTAGACATTTAATACTATTAACACCTTTATTACTCCTAGCCTCCCTACGTTCCTTGCATGTTCCATCCCCCCCTAATCCTTCATTGACCCCTACCGTCTCACTGTCTCTATCTGCTCTATCCCCTTTTTTGCTCCACTACCCTCCCTCCCCCCAGATCCTAGTTTAAAAGCTCCTCCATCCGTCTGACCATTTTCTCCCCCAGCACAGCTGCACCTTCCCCATTGAGGTGCAGCCCGTCCCTACCGTAGAGCCTGTAGTCGACTGAGACGTCGTCCCAGTTCTCCATAAATCCGAACCCTTCCTTCCTGCACCAATTTCTAAGCCACGTATTTATCTCCCTAAGCTCCCGCTGTCTTTCTAGTGACGCTCGTGGCATCGGTAGTATTTCTGAAAACACCACCTTGGAGGTCCTGGACTTCAGCTTCTCTCCTAGTTCCCTGTAATCATTTTTAAGGACCTTCCACCTGCCTCTAACTTTGTCATTAGTACCAATATGCACCATGACCTCTGGGTTTTCCCCAGCCCCACCCAGCAATCTGTCTATCTGATCCGCAATATGCTGAACCCGAGCACCCGGCAGACAACACACTGATCGGCATTCACGGTCTCGGCGACAGATGACCCTGTCTGTCCGCCTAATTATCGAGTCCCCTACCACCAACATCTGTCTGGGCTTTGCTGCACTGCTATTTCCCTCCTTCCTACAGCAGTCATTTTCCTGGTTGCTAGGAGCAACGTCCTGCTGTAGTGACCCTAGTCCTGGCCCTTCATTCCTAATATCAGCCAAACAGACATATTTACTAGGTTGTGCCAGGTCAGGACTAAGCTTCCTGATACTTTTCCCTCTACCTCTTCTTCTAACTGTTACCCAGCTACCTACCTTTGGGTCCTGATCTTCCCCACCTCCACCCTCCTCCATATCACTGGCCCCAGCCAGAGAAAGCTCAGTGAGCTCTAAACTCCTCTCCAGGTTTGCAGTGCCCCTGAGTGTTGCAAGCTGCTTATTTAGATCAGTTACCTTGGCTTCCAAATACGCAACATGCTTGCATCGAGTGCAGACATATTCACCCTCGAACGGCTGCTCAAGGCATGTATACATCTGACAAGATACACACCTGGTAGCATTGTCCATGGAGCACCTATTAAATGGGGATAAACAGTAAAGTAGAAAAACAAAGAAAAAAAAAACAATGGGAAACGTATAAGGATAAATTCAAACTATGTTCTTGTGTCAAACTATGAAATTGTGTTTAAACTATGCCACACTTATCTGCAATCCCCGCACTTTGCTGCAGTACCTCGCACGCTCAGAACCTCGCTTGTTCTGGCTGGTTTATATAGTTCCACAAGGACTACCAGAAGCTTCTAGAAACAGGTGTGGCTAAAGCCTGCTTTACACCTTGCAATTAAGCAGACGATATCGTATGCGATCGTACCCACCCCCATCGTATGTGCGGCTTGTTCAATTTGTTGAACGTGTCGCACAAACGAATAACCCCCCGTCACACGTACTTACCCGTCCATACGACCTCGATGTGGGCGGCTAACATCCACTTCCTGGAGTGGGAGGGACGTTTGGCGTCACATCGACGTCACGTGGCAGCCGACCAATAGAAGTGGAGGGGCGGAGATGAGCGGGACGTAAACATCCCGCCCACCTCCTTCCTTCCACAATGCCGGCGAGAGACGCAAGACATATGTAAGATCTGTTCATCCTTCCCGGGGTGTCACACACTGCGATGTGTGCTACCCCGGGTACGATGAACAACCTGACGTTCAATTTTTATGAAATGAACGACGTGTATGCGATGAACGTTTTACCGTTTAATCGCAATCGCACGTAGCTGTTACATGCTACAATGTAACTTATGATGCCGGATGTGCGTCACTTACGATGTGACCCCGCCGACACATCGTAAGATATATTGTAGCGTGTAAAGCGCCCTTAATACTACTAATTAAATCACAAGACAACTTTTTTTTTGCTTTTTCACAGTATCACAAACACAGGTACACAATTCCCTATTGAAATTAAACAATTACAGTTATCACCACTATGAAATTGTGTTTAAACTATGCCACACTTATCTGCAATCCCCACACTTTGTTGCAGTACCTCGCACGCTCAGAACCTCGCTTGTTCTGGCTGGTTATATAGTTCCACAAAGACTACCAGAAGCTGCCAGAAGCTTCTAGAAACAGGTGTGGCTAATACTACTAATTAAATCACAAAACAACTTTTTTTTTTTTTGCTTTTTCACAGTATCACAGACAAACACAGACACACAATTCCCTAATGAAATTAAACAATTACAGTTATCACCACTATGAAATTGTGTTTAAACTATGCCACACTTATCTCCAATCCCCACACTTTGCTGCAGTACCTCGCACGCTCAGAACCTCGCTTGTTCTGGCTGGTTTATATAGTCCCACAAGGACTACCAGAAATTGCCAGAAGCTTCTAGAAACAGGTGTGGCCAATACTATTAATTAAATCACAAGTCAACTTATATGAAACCCATGACCCCCCCCCCCTCCCAAGCATTGAATGCTGGTCACGCATATGGCGCTCATTTAACTTTGATGCTCAAAGTGGCCACCGTCAGCTGCAATGCACATCTGGACTCTGGACAGCATACTGTATCTTGCTGCACGTTGTGCAATATGGTAGGTGACACAGTTGAACAAGCATCTGTGATACGTCGTCGTAGGTCCTGCAATGATGGTTTAGGGGTCGCATACACCTGCTGTTTGATGTGACCTTACAGAAAGAAGTCCAATGGGATCAGGTCAGGTGAGCAAGGAGGCCACCAGTTACTTTAGGTGTTTTTAATTTTCCTTTTGCAGGTTCTATTCTAGCCCATATAATAGTTCAGTTTGGACAACAGAGGCATAGCATTTTGAGTAGGACCCAGATGAGATTTACACCTTGACGTTGGTAACTGGGCACAAGTAAATTTGGCCACCTTTATTTGTTAAGTAACTCATATTTAAAAAAAAAATAAAAAAAATCATGTTTTCTTAGCTGTAATACGTATTGCCATAAGCATTAAAAAGAAGGCAATCTAAAACCACACCACGGACAGCATGAAATCCTTCCTTACAGAAAGCCCTTTTGGGAGAAGTTTCCAAAAAACAGTGTGGACAGAAAATCTACTTACAAATTACAGAAGCAGCGTTGTGCAGAAGCTATATGTGCACACTGCAGAGAATAACCCCATCTGGCATGTAATATTCGATATCCGCGCCATGTCAGTTCATGCTGCAGATGCAATCCAAAAGGGTGACACACGCAACCTAACCAAATCATTTTATTTTGGCAGTGGTAGTTACCAATGTGAATTTAGAAACACAATGACAATTTTCTTGTGTGTGACTGTACGATAACAATGAGGTGAACAAGACATCTTAAAGGGACTGAGAAGCAGACAAAATTTGGACCCTGAAAATTATTAGTTGATGGAATGAGGAGCCATGTTTCTAGGGGAGAACACCTCAGTAGTACTGCACTTTTCAATGCCAGGAATTTTGAATGTGGAAACTGTGAGACCTGTTCATTACGGCCAATCCATTGTCCAGGGAACATGCTAGTTTCTAAGGTGTCTGGTGGTGAATTAATAATTCCCCATGTCTCATAAAATGATATTGACTACTTTGTCAATAGGAGATCAACAGATATAACAAAAGGAGCGTTTACCATTCATATCATGATGGGTAAATCTGAACCAAAACTTAGATCACAATTGGTTTCAGAAAAACTCCACACACATTGGTCCTAACAATGTTCAAGCAAAGAAGCTGGATGACTCAAAACATCTTAAAGAGGACCATCCACCAGGATTTTCATGTATAAACTAAAGCCAGTGCTATTCTGGTGCTATCGTGCTGATTCTATACATACCTTTAGTTGTGAGATCGGATGTATACTTTCTGAAATACAGTGCCTACAAGTAGTATTCAACCCCCTGCAGATTTAGCAGGTTTACACATTCGGAATTAACTTGGCATTGTGACATTTGGACTGTAGATCAGCCTGGAAGTGTGAAATGCACTGCAGCAAAAAAGAATGTTATTTCTTCTTTTTTTTAAAAAATGTGAAAAGTTTATTCAGAGGGTCATTTATTATTCAACCCCTCAAACCACCAGAATTCTGTTTGGTTCCCCTAAAGTATTAAGAAGTATTTCAGGCACAAAGAACAATGAGCTTCACATGTTTGGATTAATTATCTATTTTTCCAGCCTTTTCTGACTAATTAAGACCCTCCCCAAACTTGTGAACAGCACTCATACTTGGTCAACATGGGAAAGACAAAGGAGCATTCCAAGGCCATCAGAGACAAGATCATGGAGGGTCACAAGGCTGGCAAGGGGTACAAAACCCTTTCCAAAGAGTTGGGCCTACCTGTCTCCACTGTTGGGAGCATCATCCGGAAGTGGAAGGCTTATGGAACTACTGTTAGCCTTCCACAGCCTGGACAGCCTTTGAAAGTTTCCACCCGTGCCGAGGCCAGGCTTGTCCGAAGAGTCAAGGCTAACCCAAGAACAACAAGGAAGGAGCTCCGGGAAGATCTCATGGCAGTGGGGACATTGGCTTCAGTCAATACCATAAGTAACGTACTCCACCGCAATGGTCTCCGTTCCAGACGAGCCCGTAAGGTACCTTTACTTTCAAAGCGTCATGTCAAGGCTCGTCTACAGTTTGCTCATGATCACTTGGAGGACTCTGAGACAGACTGGTTCAAGGTTCTCTGGTCCGATGAGACCAAGATCGAGATCTTTGGTGCCAACCACACATGGGACATTTGGAGACTGGATGGCACTGCATACGACCCCAAGAATACCATCCCTACAGTCAAGCATGGTGGTGGCAGCATCATGCTGTGGGGCTGTTTCTCAGCCAAGGGGCCTGGCCATCTGGTCCGCATCCATGAGAAGATGGATAGCACGGCCTACCTGGAGATTTTGGCCAAGAACCTCCGCTCCTCCATCAAGGATCTTAAGATGGGTCGTCATTTCATCTTCCAACAAGACAACAACCCAAAGCACACAGCCAAGAAAACCAAGACCTGGTTAAAGAGGGAAAAAATCAAGGTGTTGCAGTGGCCTAATCAGTCTCCTGACGTTAACCTAATTGAAAACTTGTGGAAGGAGCTCAAGATTAAAGTCCACATGAGACACCCAAAGAACCTAGATAACTTGGAGAAGATCTGAATGGAGGAGAGGGCCAAGATAACTCCAGAGACCTGTGCCGGCCTGATCAGGTCTTATAAAAGATGATTATTAGCTGTAATTGCAAACAAGGGTTATTCCACAAAATATTAAACCTAGGGGTTGAATAATAATTGACCCACACTTTTATGTTGAAAATTTATTAAAATTTAACTGAGCAACATAACTTGTTGGTTTGTAAGATTTATGCATCTGTTAATAAATCCTGCTCTTGTTTGAAGTTTGCAGGCTCTAACTTATTTGCATCTTATCAAACCTGCTAAATCTGCAGGGGGTTGAATACTACTTGTAGGCACTGTATAGGCAAATAAAGTTTGTGAAATGCACTGTTATTTAATAGGTCCCGCAGAATTTCTAATAGGTGGGTCAGGTTTTCCTAGTTATTCCCGCCTCTGTCTGCCTGTCTGTCCTTCCTCTCCCCTGTCCTTCCTCCCATTGTAATAACAGAGATAGGGGGAGGAAGGACAGGCTGGGGTGGAAATAACTGCGCACTATGAAGCTGGGTGTATGCATCCCGGCTTCAGTGAGGTCTGGTCTGCATAGCTGGAAGTGTCGGGGACTTCTGATCATGCGCACTGCCCGGCATCTGAGGCAGTGACAACAGACAGGTACGCACATCACCTCTGATGATGCTGGACAATGGGCATTGAATAGCATGTTACCACGCCTCTGTGGGTGTGCTAACATGCTAAAAGGGATTGACTGGTAGTTAAAAGAGCAAGTGGGTTTGTGAGAAGTGTCTGGAAACAAAAAGGATATTGTCTGTCACATGGTTTATGGTTGCCTGTGATATGGTTTTTTTTTTTTTTTTTTTTTTAGTGCCAAGCTAGACTGAGTGCAGAGCGTTTTTTTTTAGTGCCAAGCTCAGATTAAGTGCAGAGCCAGATGTAAGTACCAAGATCAGCTAGACTTAAGTGCAGAGCCATATGTAAGGGCCCAGCTTTAGATAGACTGAGTGCAGAGTCTTACGTTATACATAAATCTAACCTTTTTAAAGTGTTTTCCTGGAGTGAATTGGCTGGTATAGACACCTTGTAGCCAGGGGTGACACCATTGGTGTCTTTGTGAACTACAGAACGCAGAAATCAGGCAGGGACCACGTGACAGAGTAAGGAAGGATTTGGAAGTGTGTGCTGCAAACCCTAGGCTTTCTTTAGTGTTTCAGTTGTCTCATCTCCCCATTTCTTTGTCTGTTATTCTTATCTTGGTCTGCATAGAGAAAGATTGTTTGGTGTTGTTTATCTTGGGAGAGGATGGAAAAATTGATGAAGTTTTGTCGTATTGGCAGTAAGCCAAATTCAGATGGCAAATTAGACCCATGCACATTAGTTGCAGCTCGTGAAGGGAAGAGTCATATAAAACAATGTAGAAAACTCATGAAATTGTGTGGGATGCCAGCAGGAGGAAGATTGCAGCCTTTAGAGTGGAAGCTTGTGTTAACAGAGAGAAAAGGTGTTTTGGAAGACAATGGATTGCTATCTGCGGCTTGTGCATGGGGAAGAGTTTCTGAAAGATTATATAGAGAGAACTGGGTAGAAGAAGTGAGGAAAAAGAAAGACAAAGTTTTAAATTATGTGTATTACAAGACTATACCTTGTGAGCGACCACCTCCATATAATGCTGATGCTGTGGTATGGACCTGTTCTGGTTGTAGTTGTAGAAATTCGGATGAGGATAAATTTTGTTGTGGATGTGGTGACTCTAAGCCGCAAAATGGTGGACAAAAGCCATGTGCTGAATCTGCTGGTGGCCATCTTGGAGGAGGAACATGTGCTACTTCCAATGTTGGCCATCTTGGAGGAGGAACATGTGCTACTTCCAATGTTGGCCATCTTGGAGGAGGAACATGTGCTACTTCCAATGTCGGCCATCTTGGAGGAGGAACATGTGCTACTTCCAATGTCGGCCATCTTGGAGGAGGAACATGTGCTACTTCCAATGTTGGCCATCTTGGAGGAGGAACATGTGCTACTTCCAGTGTCGGCCATCTTGGAGGAGGAACATGTGCTACTTCCAGTGTCGGCCATCTTGGAGGAGGAACATGTGCTACTTCCAATGTTGGCCATCTTGGAGGAGGAACATGTGCTACTTCCAGTGTCGGCCATCTTGGAGGAGGAACATGTGCTACTTCCAGTGTCGGCCATCTTGGAGGAGGAACATGTGCTACTTCCAGTGTCGGCCATCTTGGAGGAGGAACATGTGCTACTTCCAGTGTCGGCCATCTTGGAGGAGGAACATGTGCTACTTCCAGTGTCGGCCATCTTGGAGGAGGAACATGTGCTACTTCCAGTGTCGGCCATCTTGGAGGAGGAACATGTGCTACTTCCAGTGTCGGCCATCTTGGAGGAGGAACATGTGCTACTTCCAGTGTCGGCCATCTTGGAGGAGGAACATGTGCTACTTCCAGTGTCGGCCATCTTGGAGGAGGAACATGTGCTACTTCCAATGTTGGCCATCTTGGAGGAGGAACATGTGCTACTTCCAATGTTGGCCATCTTGGAGGAGGAACATGTGCTACTTCCAATGTCGGCCATCTTGGAGGAGGAACATGTGCTACTTCCAATGTTGGCCATCTTGGAGGAGGAACATGTGCTACTTCCAATGTTGGCCATCTTGGAGGAGGAACATGTGCTACTTCCAATGTCGGCCATCTTGGAGGAGGAACATGTGCTACTTCCAATGTCGGCCATCTTGGAGGAGGAACATGTGCTACTTCCAGTGTCGGCCATCTTGGAGGAGGAACATGTGCTACTTCCAGTGTCGGCCATCTTGGAGGAGGAACATGTGCTACTTCCAGTGTCGGCCATCTTGGAGGAGGAACATGTGCTACTTCCAGTGTCGGCCATCTTGGAGGAGGAACATGTGCTACTTCCAGTGTCGGCCATCTTGGAGGAGGAACATGTGCTACTTCCAGTGTCGGCCATCTTGGAGGAGGAACATGTGCTACTTCCAGTGTCGGCCATCTTGGAGGAGGAACATGTGCTACTTCCAGTGTCGGCCATCTTGGAGGAGGAACATGTGCTACTTCCAGTGTCGGCCATCTTGGAGGAGGAACATGTGCTACTTCCAGTGTCGGCCATCTTGGAGGAGGAACATGTGCTACTTCCAGTGTCGGCCATCTTGGAGGAGGAGCAGGTGCCACTTCCAGTGATAGCCATTTTGTTGAAGACAAATGTGCTCTCCCTGGTGGTAGCCATTTTGTTGAAGACAAATGTGCTCGACTCGGTGGTAGCCATTTTGTTGAAGACAAATGTGCTGTCCCTAGTGTCACCCGCCCAGATTCCCTCTACCCAGTAATGACCATTAACGGTCAGTACTATATCCCTCTGGGAAGTGAACAGACATTACCCACATTTCCTGTCACAACGATTTCCAGTGAAGCATCAACCCTTTCCCCCACCACTTCCGCTGTGAATCCAGCTATCCTCCCACCTGGATCATCCCCAGCACCGACACTTTCCACTGTCACTTCCGCTGCTAATTTAGCTGCACAACCACAGGAATCACTCTCAGCACCAACCCTTTCCACTGTCACCTTTGAGGTCGATCCAGTCACACACTCACGTGAGCCACTCCAAGCAGCAACCTTTCCTCCCAACACTTCTGATGCAACAGCACTCTCACGCTCACGCAGTCTCTCTAATACTGCTCCCAGCGCCTCGAGGGTCCTTTCACAACCAAGTGCACATCTATATGGGACGGTAGCCACTGTATCAGAGGAAGGCACATTTTGGGAAGGGAACACTAATACCACAGGGAGCATAGGGGGAAGGGAGTACTGGCAACCAATTCTTGAAAAAGAGATTCCAGAAGGACCTTTATTGGTGGTGGGTAAGGGGGATATAACAACAATGGAGACAGATGCTATTGTCAATGCTGCAAATTCTCATTTAAAACACAATGGAGGTATAGCTAGAGCTATAGTGGAGGCAGGAGGGGCGACTATTCAAGCTGACAGTCGAGTCATTGTTGAGTCACGTGGGCAGATAGCTATTGGGGACATAGCAGTGACTAAACCTGGCAGTCTTCCCTGTAGATTGATTATACACGCTGTGATATCTACTTTTGACCCCATGCATCCAGACGTTAGTACACAACAACTTCGCACAGCAATAACTCGCATTCTAGAATATGCGAATACTAGTCAGCAGATTGAGACCCTGACAATCCCCGCTATTGGTTCTGGCATTTTTGGGTATCCCATTCATGCATGCGCAAGAGAGATAGTAGGCGTTATAATGAACAAATGCAGCCCCCCAAACATTTGCTGTCTCTCTGAAATCAGGTTAATTAGTAATGAAGACAGGATTGTAAAGGCTCTCAAGACTGCCTGCCTCACCTGGACTCCACCTCATGATATAGGAACTGTTCAGTCGGAAACTCTCCTTCCAGGCTTACAACCTCCTCCTGCTCCTCTCATACAAGTGTCAATGCCCACATCCCCGCTGCCACCTCCAATCCCACCGCTGGTGCCACTACCAATAACAGGAAAGCTCACGCCTGGGGAGCCCACCCTCTATGTCAAGTTTACACCACAGCAAGCTGCTACTCTATTGAACCAGCTTCCAGATCCAGAAAAGCACCCGATGCCTTTCTACAGAAGTATGCTTCAAATCCAGAGAAATTACTCCGCAACGTGGCAAGATCTCATTTCCCTGACAAATCTTAAAGCGGGCGATGCATATTGGCCTGTTATGGAAACTGCATTCAATGACGCCACACTTGTCAGTGACACCACGTGGGACTCCGGTGTTGAGTTCTGTCAACAACTAAAGACATGGGCCTCAGATAAGCTGGCTGATCAATCAACATCTTTCAAGGATGTCACACAAGACTCAGGAGAATCCGTGGAAAGATATCATGCTCGTTTAACTCAAATGTTTAGTGATCTCGGTTTCAGTAACCAAATCAAGGTTCAACGGACACTGCTCGTCTCCTCATTTGTTGAAGGCCTTCGAGAAGTCCTGAAGAAGCAATTTCAACTAATCAGACCTGAGTATGCTACATTGGATCCTAAGGATGTCTTAACAATAGCTAAAGGATTCGAGAAGGCACTTCCTGAAAAATCTACAACAGCCTCGAGTAAGAAGACCCATATCCTATGGACTAACGTACGAGATCAAGACCAGTTATCTCCAGCACTACATAACAAAGATGCCTGCTTCAATTGTGGCAATACCGGACATTATAGACGAAACTGTAAGGCACCTTCTCAAGGACGCAGATTCAGGAACCACAATGAAGATAATCGAAGATTAAGCTATTCTCATCGCAATGATCAATATTATGACCGTCCATCACAAGCTCAGACTCATGCTAACCATACCGCTGCTCTGATGCATCTAAGTAACCAATAGGACAGGGGCAAGCCCGTGTCCACTACTTTGGCTTCTGCATCTGGTCCAATAGCCAAAGTAACCATCAACGTTCAAGGCAAACCCTTACCGTTCCTTGTGGATACAGGTGCAGCCAGAAGTGTTATCCGACTACAGGACCTGCCTTTTCCCGACCTGATATCCTCTGAAGCTGTGACATGCGTGGGAGTAGATGGCAAGCCTACTTCTAACAAGCTCACCCGAGAAGTGCAGGTTGGACCATACGAAGATGTATTTATGCGCCTAGTGGTGTCCCCCACTTGTCCCACTAACCTTCTGGGAGCAGACCTTCTCCAAAGATTGAGAGCGACTATCAACTATTCATCTAATGGTCTTACCATCACCATTACTGATCCGCTCGATCCGAGTGAAGAGTGTCAACTTCAAGCAGCACCGTTGCTTATGATGATGGACGAAGTCGTTAATGCTGCCTCGGGTATTCCATCAGAAGTAATGTCGCAAGTCCCATCTACTCTATGGTCCACTGGTCCTGAAGATATTGGACGTCTTGCTGTACCTCCTGTACGGGCCATTCTTAAACCTGGAGCTCAACTCCCCAGGGTGCCTCAGTACCCACTTAAATCTGCCCAGGAAGAGTCCTTGGGTACTCAAATTAAGACTCTCTTGGATAATGGGGCACTAGTCAAGTGTACCTCTCTCTGTAACACGCCTTTGTTCCCAGTCAAGAAGAGGACATTGAAGGGAGAAGCCCCAAAGTACCGTATGGTTCAAGATCTCCGGGCTGTTAATGCAGCAACTGTATTGGAAAGTCCCATTGTGCCCAATCCACATACATTGCTGTCTCAGATACCATCGGATGCTACACGTTTCACTGTCATCGATCTAGCCAATGCTTTCTTCAGCGTACCATTGCATCCAGAAGATTGGTACCTGTTTGCCTTCACTTACCAAGGATCACAATACACCTGGACGGTCTTGCCACAAGGAGCACAGAATTCACCAAGTCATTTCTCTCAAGCCCTTGCCTCTTGTCTGAAGCCTTGGAGAGAGATGAACCATCAGGTTGTTCTCCTTCAGTATGTCGATGATATTCTATTGTGTTGTCCTGATCAAGCAGTAGCTGAAAAATCAAGTCTCAGTCTTCTACTTCACCTCGCACAACAGAACTGCAAAGTGTCCCTCAACAAAGTTCAATGGTGTCAACCCAAAGTTGTGTTTCTAGGACACTGTCTCTCTCCAGGGTTAAAACATCTCACAAGTGAAAGAAAAGACGCAATTGAGACAGTTCCTCTACCAAAAGGAACTAAGCAGCTACAAGCTTTCTTGGGACTTATCACCTACTGCCGGCAGTGGATTCCAGACGCCTCCAAGTTGATGCAACCATTGTATGATGACCTCAAGATGTCTGCTTTCCCACTAAAACCAGAGTCTGTGGAGCTTTCTATGCTCTTAAACAAGCTATACAATCTGCACCAGCCCTTGGAATCCCGAATTATCAGCTGCCTTTCTACCTGTTTATCAGTGAAGTAGCAGGACATGCCTCCGGAGTCCTAGCCCAGAAACATGGGGGAAAAACAAGACCCATCGGTTATTACTCTGCCCGTCTGGACACTGTGTCTCAAGCTTCACCAACTTGCCTTAGAGCCGTACATGCTGCACATATGCTCCTGGACAAAACTTCAGACATCATCTTAGGACATCCAGTGCTCTTGATGGCTCCACACGATCTCAAAGCTATACTTGACCAGACTCAACCTAAACATCTGTCACTACAGCGTCATATGAGACTCCAATGTTCCCTCCTAATTCCGGATAATGTCACTCTTGTCCGCTGTACCGTCCTTAACCCGTCCACATTGCTTCCTCTTTCCAGGGGGGATGTAGATGATGACAGTCATGCTCCAGGAGAAGAGGCCTATACGTACTCAGATGATCATGACTGTCTACAACAGATGCAGCAAGAAGCAGCCTCAAAGAAAATTGTGTCCGAAGACCCACTCCCGCACGCTGACCTGACGTTTTTTACCGATGGTTCCAGATTTGCAGATGAAACAGGAAGGTTCCATACAGGATATGCCGTGGTTACATATGACCAGGTTATCTCAGCAGGATCCCTACCACCACACATGTCTGCACAAGAAGCGGAACTTAAGGCTTTGACGCTGGCCTGTCAAGAAGCGGCAGAGAAGGTGGCCAACATCTACACGGATTCAAGATATGCTTTCGGAGTGGCTCATGACTTCAGCAGTATCTGGGCAGCCAGAGGATACCTAACGTCCAGTGGAAATCCTGTAAAACATGCTGCTGCCATAAAAGAACTTGTGGCTGCTGTGGACCTACCTTCAGAGGTTGCAGTGATCAAGATTAAAGCTCATGGGAAATTAAATTCTCCAGAGGCGAAGGGAAACTTCTTTGCTGACAAAATAGCGAAAACGTATGCTGTGCACCCACTTGGGAAAGAAAAAGCAGTGGTGTACGTGTCTCAAGATCCTGAAGAGGGACTCCAGAGCTCTCCTATGAAGTTTATTCATCTACACCAAGACAAGGCACCTGATGATGAGAAAAAGCATTGGCAAGAAGCAGGAGCAAAAAAGGATGAAGATGGAGTTTGGAGGAAGAACAAAAAGATCTGTCTACCCCGCAACCTATACCCCTCGGTGACAGAATGGGCACACGGTGTCACCCATAGAGGCAAGAACCAGATGAATGACTTGATTTGGAAGATGTATCTGGCACCGGGGATCTCTACTGTCACCCAAAACTATTGCAAGTCCTGCCTTGTGTGTGCAAAATGCAATCCAGCACCACCCCAGAAAGTTACTCAAAAACATTTGGCCAAACCACTCTATCCTTTCCAAAGAATTCAAATTGATCATATTCAAATGCCAAAAGTAGGGAAGTATGAGTATGTACTGGTAGTGACTGACATGTTCTCAGGATGGCCCGAAGCCTATCCGGTAACCAATATGACTGCCAGGGTGACTGTTAAGAGACTGATAACTGAGTTAGTATGCAGATATGGGGTCCCAGAGGTAATTGAGAGTGACCAAGGACCTGCATTCACGGCAGTATTGACGAAGGAGCTATGGACGTTTGTAGGAGCGGATTTGGGTCTACATACCCCATATCACCCTCAGAGCAGTGGAAAAGTAGAAAGACTTAATGGTACCTTGAAAAACAAAATCCTGAAAGCTAGTCAGGAGGTCAAACTTCCCTGGACAGACATTTTGCCTATTGCCTTATATTCAGTCAGAAACACTCCAAGGGGTCCCACTAAACTCACACCATACGAGATTCTTTTTGGGGGGCCTCCAAGGCTGGGTCAATACTTCCCACAACAGCTAGCTTTAGGAAGTGATACTCTTGTGAATTATGTTGTTGCCCTTGCTAAAGAATTGTCAATAACACATGCACGAGTTTTATCATCCATTCCAGATCCAGATTCCAGTGAAGGTGTCCATAGTTTCCAACCTGGTGACTACGTGCTGGTAAAGAAGTTCACCAGAAAGACATCCCTGGAACCGAGATTTGAAGGTCCCTACCAAGTGCTCCTGACTACTCCCACTTCTGTCAAACTTGAAGGAAGGCCAACGTGGATACACGCCTCCCACTGCAAGAAGTTCACGCCTCCATCAGAGCCTTCTGCATAATGCCGCATATCTTTTACCTTATGTGTTACACAGTTCTACACTCCTTTGTAGGAGCACAACAGGCCGCGATCACCCAAGCAGGGGGGGTGATTACGTTCTGGTATAACACCACTACACATGTTGCTTCTTTTAAATTCGATTATTGTGATGTAGTACAGTGTGACACTCAATGGGCTTCCTCACCTTCCTCAATGAGTCAACCAGCACAATTAAGATCAGGACAACAATATATATGTGTTACAGGTGATGGTTGGGGACAAACATGTGGTTCATGGAGGGCAGTCGGGTGGAACACTGGTGAAGATTGGGGGTATAGACCGAAGACAGCCCTAAATAAACTATACTCCCATGGCAAATCCCTGCTCAACAGGATGACACTCTCCCGTACAAAAGTCATCAAGCCCTGTGTTACTATTGGCCAATGTAATCCACTAGTCCTTAACCTGGAGAACCCTCAACCTGGTGATAATGGCACCTATCTACTGGGCACATATGTATATGGTGGGTGTGCTAGTTGTGCCCATCTAGGGGTGTTCAGATTAGCGGACATAAGAGAAATGTCGACAAAAGATAGAAACACACACTCAAACTCCCTAATGTTCCGTATTCAAAAACTTAATAAAATGATGGCCATTGCAAACCCCACATTTGAAGATATCCTTGCCGTTGAAACAGGGTACACTGAGACCAACTTATGGTTGAAGTGGATGAAATATACCGCCAATCAATATAATAAGTCTAATTGCTTTGTCTGTGCAGGGGCGAGACCCCATCTAGGATCTGTCCCTCTAGATCTCCCCCCAGATGTGGAAAAATGTTTCCTGAGTCTGTTCACTAACAAATCCCTTAGTGAATTAAATTGTGAAAACTGGAAAAAGAAGTACCCCATAGTCACAGACACACCTAACCCAGGTCAAGGCATCACCATATATCCAGGAAAATACATCTGTTATACTAGCACTGAGGGGAACACATTTGTGGGTAATTTCACAGAGGGATATTGCAGCAGATATAGTAATGCCACCAGAGAGGACCTGGTCAACCAGACCCAGTCCATTTCTGATGTCTTCTGGATATGTGGGGACATGAAGATCAGAACTCATTTAGAAGGTGAATGGATGGGGGAATGCACACTAGCCAAAGCCATAATGCCCTTCTACATAGCAGCAGAAGGAGAGGAAGCCCTAACGTCAGAAGAACTACACAGAACAAAAAGAGAGACAAATCCCGAACCCAAAGGCAGTTTTGACCCCCATGTTTACATTGATGCTATAGGAGTCCCAAGGGGGGTACCAGAAGAATTTAAAGCCAGGGATCAAGTCAAAGCAGGTTTCGAGTCATTCATACTACCTCTAGTGACCATAAATAAAAACGTAGACTGGATCAATTACATCTATTATAACCAACAAAGATTTGTCAATTACACTAGAGAAGCTCTTCAAGGTTTGGCAGATCAGCTAGGCCCTACATCAATAATGGCGTTTCAAAACAGGATGGCCCTTGACATGATACTGGCAGAGAAATGAGGTGTTTGTAAAATGGTGAAGTCCGCGTGTTGTACCTACATTCCAGATAATACAGGTCCCACCGGGAAGGTTACAGTAGCCATAAAATAGCTAGCTTCCTGTCTTTGGATGCTGAGAAGGCTTTCGACAGAGTCTCCTGGCAGTCGTTATCACAGACCCTAGACCATATAGGCCTGGGGCCAGTTTTCTCGTCTAAAATTATGGCGTTATATCACTCCCCGACTGCTCTCCTTAGGATTAATGGCACTCTGACGAAACCCTTCTCCATCCGAAACGGGACATGACAGGGTTGCCCCTTGTCACCGTTACTATATGTATTAGTCATGGAACACATGTTGTCAGCCATCCGGGCTAACCCAGACATACGGGGAATTAGGATTGCCAATCGGGAGCATAAATGCGCTGCTTTCGCCGATGATCTTCTGATATATTTAAGTAGCCCCACCACATCCCTCCCGTCCTTAATGTTGGAACTAAACCGGTTTAGTAAGTGGTCCAATTTTAAAATTAATTTTGATAAATCAGAGGCCCTAAATATCTCCTTGCCCCAATCGACTGTAAATGTTATAAAACCAAACTTCCCCTTTAGATGGCCACCCCATGGTAGCATCGGATACTTAGGCATCAAGATTCCATCTGACCTATCCAGACTCTTTCAATTAAACTACCAGAGTTTTCTGTCACGGCTCGAGGGGGATCTGACTCGGTGGCATGGGGGCACTCTTTCATGGTTTGGCAGGATCAGTGCACTCAGGATGACGGCCCTCCCGAGATTGCTATATTTGCTGCAGACGGCCCCGGTCTATGTACCGGCAACCTATTGGGCCAAGATGCAGCGCATGTTCGGTAGATTTGTCTGGTCTGGAAGACGCCCTCGTATTGGAAGTGGCGTCTTGACTAGGACCAAAGGTGCAGGAGGAACGGGGCTGCCCGATTGTAGGCGATACTACTTGGCGGCAGCTCATGCCAGGGTTTTGGATCTTCTACATAATTCTAGCTCTAAACTGTGGGTTAGCCTGGCACAAGAAATATGCCCCTTATCAATTCCGACCCTGCCGTGGACCTGGCCACTCCTCACCAAACATAAGATTGAGATGTCTTATAGCACCAAGCAGACTCTGAAAACGGTGCACTCTGGGCCGTCACGTAATCTCCTGATCCAACCTAGAGGGCCCCTTATGCCACTGACGGACAACCCGGAATTTCTGCCGGGGGCATCATCCAACAATTTTCTAGGAAGCACGAAAGTGAACCCCTTGAGGCTAAATCGAGTGATTCCGAGGGGGTCCATTATCCCACTTCAGGAGATAGTAGAGAGTTGTAATTTTAAACTACGTTTTCATTTTGAATATGCCCAACTCAAGCACTTCTTGACTTCCCAAGATACTATCATGACTCACCCCTCACCCCAAACCCCTTTTGAAAATCTATGCACTGGTTCCTCTAATACGCGCCATGCTATATCAAGGGTATACAAGCTTCTGACGAGTACAGTAGAGGCGTCGCCTCCTCGCTTCTGTAAAGCTTGGGAGTTAGAGCTCAACCAACCGATTACCGGGAGCCAATGGGAACGTTGTTATCGCCTGACCCACAGGTCCGTGATTGCCACTAGGATGCAGGAAACTAGCTATAAAATACTTTCCAGGTGGTACAGGGTTCCGGCGTCTCTACACGCGTGGTGCCCCGAAATACCTGACTCTTGCTGGCGATGTGGAGCCTCGGGAGGCACCATGTCCCACATCTGGTGGCACTGCCCGAGCCTGTCGGTCTTTTGGAGCAAGGTACTGGCAGCCATACGGGGGGCCACAGGAATTGTGGTCCCCAGTCGCCCGGAGGCAGTTTTACTGTATATCTTTGACGTATCAGAAAAGGTTTTTAGGAAATCGATCCTAGGCCACCTTCTCCAGGCCGCCAAGACCGTGATTCCTCGGCGGTGGAAAGATCCTAACCCCCCGACAGTAGATGAGTGGATAACAGAGGTAAATGTTATTCACCGCATGGAAATGGTGATGGCCCAATCTCGAGGGCAGACGGTGGAAACGGCCTCCAAGTGGTTCCAATGGGACTCCTTCTTGTCTAGTAAAACACTTCTTGAACTACTTTAACCTCCGGATGGGGGGCACTCTGGCCTTTTCTTTTCCAGATAGTTCACACCGCACTTTTGACAAAGTTTCAGCTCAACGGACGTTGCATCAGTCCCGGTCGCCTCACTCTGCTTTCTATTCTCTCCCTTCTCTGCACTACCCCTATTTCTCTAGACTCTGTGACTTCCTCTTGTTTGAATATCTTCTCCTTGATTTATCGTTTTATTGTTTTGTTTTTTTTTAAGTGATTATCTATGTTCCATTTATACCATCCATAGAATGTTGCGAAGCCGGCGAAGGCTTGGTTTAGCATTAACTTCTGATCTGTTTCATTTGCAATAGTATGGTTGTATGTTCTAATTTTGTATTTCCTGGAAAAATTAATAAAATCTTAAATTGGAAAAAAAAAATAGCTAGCTTCTCTACAAAAAGAATTAAAAAGGAATTCAGGTGTAGAGGATCCCTGGGACCAATACTTTTCATGGATGAAGGGATGGCAGAGATGGCTAGCTCAGATAGGCATAGTGGTCCTTGTTGTCTTAATTGTTGTAGCTATTGTTGTTTGTTGTGTTTTTCCCTGTATAAGGAAGATGGTCGAGAAAGGAGTAGAAACGTCAGTCCCCACTTTCCTAGCTCAGGAGGTTAGCTATTCTGTAGATATAGAGCAGCTAGGCCCCCTTCAGTCTTTCACAGTCCCCAGCTAGGCAGTCAGAGTAGGGCGAGTACATCAGGCTCCAATCGAAGTCTGTACCAATGGGGGCAAAGGCTTAGCATTGCTCGTATAGCGGGCAGCAAAAAGAAAAGAGTTGCAGCCAGGTATTGGAGACTGATGGGTTAGCAGTAGGGTCAGAAGGTTAATAAAGTATTTAGGGGGGACTGTTGAGGAGGACCTTTACATCAAATACTTAATTAACCTTTTGATAAGGGATTGTGGGAAATGTATCATTTTGCCTTACATAATTCAGGTTTCAGATCATATACATGACAGATATAAAGATGGCCGCTATTTCCTGTTATCCACACCTTGCTTGGAATGCAAGGAATGTCCAGATGAAAGAAGACCTCCATATAAGGGAAGACCCCTGGTCAAGCTGGAAATCACAGACCAAACCATCAGCATGGATGCACCAGATGACGTCCCTCCCATCGTCATGGTTTTATCCACTGGAGTCAGACCCGCCCATCAACAGCAACGCGGATCTCCCCATTGGCTAGCCCATGAACTGTCCCACCAAATATGCATATCTGAACTTGTGTACGCCCCTAGCCTATATCAAGGGGACGCATGAGTCTCTTCAGTCTGTTTTGGTGCCTTTTCTACTGTGACCAAGAAAAGATTACATATCCGACTGTGTCTGGTGTGGATTCTTTTACGCATGCACTTGGCCCATATCAATTCGGCCAGGCAGTAGGCAACTAGTGATCTCTGATTAAGAGTTCACCTTAACACTAGACCCTGTGCTCATTAGCGTATCATAAAGTAGCTTTAGAAATACTTTTCTCAAGATCTCCTACTAGATGCTGGGACAGTTAAGAAGGGATTAGAAATATGCACCCAGAACTGCTCGTGGTTCTGGGTGCATATTGTACCTGACAGGTTCCCTTTAAAAGGAAGTTCCTGCACCTATAGCACTGACAGAATGCTGCCGAGGTGAAAATACTCTATCTAAAAATGTGGATGGAAAATTACAGAACAAGAGAACTGGGACAATTACTGGAGATATTAGACCGGTATGTGCCCCAAAAACAGCTTTATTCTATTGTAGGTGATGAGAGCAGCAAGCCATGCTTTTCTGTAAGTTTTGTATAAAAGGACAAGTACAGTTTAATTGTCCTTTCTTCTTTTTCAACCTTATGAACTATAAAACTAAGTTAAAAAAGACAAAAAAATCATTAATTGCATAACTGTCACATTTATTAATGCAGTATTTATTTCAGAGCCTGGCAACTCTAGATTTTTAATCCTTTCCTGGTCAAAAATGATTTACGGTCAGATTAATAGAACGTTCTGAAAGTGAAAGGATTAGAAAAATCAGAAAGCCTCATTTTGTACAATCCTGCACCCCAAGCTTTACACATCATAGATACAAGATAGATAACAAGGCCAGTGGTGGTGACTACAATGGCGGGGCGGAGAGAAAAGTACAAGATGACAGGGGGCAGTACACACCGAAAACCCAGGGAGAAAAAAAGACTTTGGAGAAAAGACATTTTTAAAACTTTTTGTTCAAATATTTATTTTTCATACTTTGATCTATATCCATGAATTATACTTTTTTTTAAAGAATTATTTGGCCCAAAATACATTAAGTTTCAGTGGTTACAGTACCATCTAACGTAGCAGTACTAACACAATGAGGCACTCGGGGGTGCAGTTATGGTACACAGTTCTTATTGTCCTATAACATATACATATTTCTTGTATACTGAGCGCCAACATCTCGTATACTGAGCGCTGACATGATTTAATGGTGCTTACTGTTAGACACTTTACACTGTGTATTGTGATGTCTTCTATACATCGTGGTCATCCATGCACTATACAGTGATTACAAACAAATGAGCGAAGGGCGAATCCTACCAGAATAGCTAAAGATCTAGGCAACTCCTGCCCTCTGCCATTGCCATATACAGTAGGGGATATAGCGGCAGCGCACAGCCAGAATTATTACTGTACTAAATGCTGATAGGATTTTAACCAAAGGAAATATAAAGGGAACCTCACAGAATAATTGTACTAAACTTGTCATATAAAATAGTAAATGTGACACCAGTCTTGTAGTAGTCGGAGTCGCCATCACTGAGAAATCAAGCTTTGAAGCCACATGCAGATTAGCCTGGGCATATCGATGCACCCAAAATATATGAACATTGAAAAAAGATGAAGTATAGACCCATAACAATCCTGGCACATCTGAATGTAGGGGTGGAGATATCATTGGGGCAACCTGTGCAGCTGCACAGGGGCTCAAGAGGTAAGGGGGCTCCATTACTACCTCCAAAGCAGGAGGAATTGTGTATTATGATGCGTTATTGGACCACAAAGGGCCCATATACTGTTCTTGCACTGCGGCCCTCTTCTGTATGTGACCTCCAGTGTCTGAATCATTACATTTTATAAAAGTCACCAATCATATTAATCAACATGGATAATAACCCAATAAAAAAAAAGTTAAAACAACAAAAAAGAAGAAATATAGCCACATTAGGATACATAGAATACAATAAAGCGAGAGGAGTGCCCCACTTTTAGCTGTATTGTACGCTAATGTGATTACATTTAAACTTTTTTGCTGTTTTATTTGGGTTATTACCCATGTTTGTTATTATTGGTGACTTTCATTAAACGTAATTATGTTTTTTATTAATGTAATATTTTTATATGCCCTTTCTTGTGCACTATTTTTGCATTTTGTCATGGTGCCCGCCTAACTTCTATATTTATTGATGCAGAATATATGAACACACTCCTTATGCACATCCAGGCTAATTTGCATGTGGCTTTAAAGGGAACCTGTCAGTAGATATGGCGACTAAGCTGCGGCCACCACCAATGAGCCCTTATATACAGCATTCCAGAATACTGTATATAAGAGCCCAGGCCTCTTTGTATAATTTAAAAGACACTTTTATAATACTCACCTGGGGGGGGGTGGTCCGGTCCAATGGGTGTCACTGCTCTCAGTCTGGCGCCTCCTCTCTGCGGTTATCGCCATCCCCCTTCTTCTGAGGCCTGTATGTATGACACATCCTACGTCATCCACACTAGTTGGCATTGAGGTACTGCGCAGGTGCACCTTGGTCTGCCCTACTGAGGGCAGATAAAACTATTGTAGTGCACATAATGTACACGAGCAATCTTTAACCTTTCCTCACGCCTGCGCATTACAGTACTTTGATCTGCCCTCAGCAGGGCACAGAGACGTGCGCCTGCTCAGGACTGCAGTGTTGACTGGGCTGGGTAGAAGCAGAACAGAGATCGCAGAAGAGAAGAGGCGCCAGACCGAAGAGAGAAGGCACCGGACCGGAGAGCAGCAATGCCCATCGGACTGAACCAGCCCCCTAGGTGAGTATAATAAAATTATTTTTTATGCTATACAGAGCGGCCTGGGCTCTTATATACAGTATTCTTGAATGTTGTATATAAGGGCCCAATGGTGGTGGCCGCAGCTTATAAGAGACAAATCTGGTAACAGGTTCCCTTTAAGGGGTACTTTGCACACTACGACATCGCAGCTGCGATGTCGGTGGGGTCAAATCGAAAGTGACGCACATCCGGCGTCGCTGTCGACATCAGAGTATGTGAATCCTTTATGATACGATTAACGAGCGCAAAAGCGTCGTAATCGTATTATCAGAGTAGTGTCCAACATTTTCATAATTTCGCTGCAGCGACGGTACGATGTTGTTCCTCGTTCCCCTGAGGCAGCACACATCGCTGTGTGAGAAGCCGCAGTAGCGAGGAACATCACCTTACCTGCGTCACCGCGGCTCACGCCGGCTATGCGGAAGGACGGAGGTGGGCGGGATGTTTACGTCCCGCTCATCTCTGCCCCTCTGCTTCTATTGCCCGCCTGCCGTGTGACGTCGCTGTGAAGGAGGCGGTTCGCCGGCCAGAGCGACGTCGCAGGGCAGGTATGTTCATGTGAAGCTGCCGTAGCGATAATGTTCGCTACGGCAGCTATCACAAGATATCGCTGCTGCGACGGGGGCGTGGATTATCGCGCTCGGCATTGCTGCCATCGGCTTGCGATGTCGTAGTGTGCAAAGTACCCCTAAAGCGCAATTTTTCAGCAGATTTCTACAAAACAAATTTTTTTTTAGATACTATAGAGCCACTCCAATAGTTTGATTAGTAAAATCATCCTGACGGACTCCCTTTAATATTCTCTTAGTAATTATGGCAAGTAATGAATGTTAATGCAGCACAATGTGGAGCAGTCTTTGAAAGATCCTAATTACTGTTATAATATTAAACACTTGATAAGAGACTTTACATCTCCGACTCTGTACTCCATACAATGCACTCCTACATCTTATACCCTCACCATGCGACTCTTGCTAGAACGGCTCCTTTTATCGCCTATCATAGACTTTTGTCATTTTCATATCTAGATTTTGTATGTTTTATCTGGGATTCTCCATTGAAGTTGGATAGATAAATTTTACATTTAATTATTTTCTACCTGAACTTAGAACAATTGGGGTTATCCAGAATTAGAAAAAATAGTACATTTTTTTTTATGCAAAATATTTTCATGTCTGGTTTTTAGGAATTATATAGTGTTGGAGTGAGTGTATCTCCTAATTTACTTGATGTTGCAGTTCCAGGCATAAACCGTTTACACAGATAGCGCTATCTGTGGGGAAAAAAATGAATAATTTATTTATTTCCAGACAGCCTCTTTGCCTATAACACTCTTCCTTCCATTTTTCTTTATATAAACTAATCCATCACCATTCCTTTGAAAATATTTTCCTGTGTTGCCTCTTTTGGGACCTATTTAATTTGGATCAAATAACCATGGAGAACATATTTCTCAGTTTATAGAAAGAACTGATACTTGGCTATAACAACCTCTATGAAAAATAAATAATATTTTTTGCTTTAAATAGAACTTACCAGCTCTCATGATATGTAGGTTTTAATAAAAAGTTGTTTTCTCTATACGATAATTTTGAAGCACCTTTACTTAGAAATCTGTGTTGTGCTATTCCTCTAAATAGACAACTGGGAGCTACCATTCACCAGGACAAAAAGGTGTGTTCCCACATAGTCTGGTATTGTCAGTGCTGAAGGTGTGCCCCTATATAGTCTGATATTGTCAGTGCTGAAGCTGTATCCCTACATAGTCTGAGATTGTCAGTGCTGAAGTTGTGTCCCTAAATAATCTGATATTGTCAGTTCTGAAGGTGTGTCTCCACATAATCTGATATTGTCAGTGCTGAAGGTGTGTCTCCACATAGTCTGGTATTGTTAGTGCTGAAGGTGTGTCCTCACATAATCTGATATTGTCAGTGCTGAAGGTGTGTCTCCACATAGTCTGGTATTGCCAGTGCTGAAGGTGTGTCCCCACATAATCTGATATTGTCAGTGCTGAAGGTGTGTCTCCACATAGTCTGGTATTGTCAGTGCTGAAGGTGTGTCCTCACATGGTCTGATATTGTCAGTGCTGAAGGTGTGTCCTCACATGGTCTGACATTGTTCGTGGTGATAGGTCAGTCTTAGAATTTGCAAAGTCACATGCCCAACTGGTAACACACACTTGTCTATTTACCGTATATATTTCTCATAGGAATGATAGGTGAACAAAACAGCATTGTAAAAAAGGAAAAGTATTTTCTAAGAAACATGTTAGGAGAGGTGACAGAAGATGACAAACATCTATATACGGTAGTGATGCTGACATCTCTTAATTGTTTTTATAGAGATAAAGAACAAATAGTTAGAATGAAGCACTTCAAAGGCTATCAAATTAAAACATCAATGCTTTCCACACATTCAGCTGGATTTTGGCATCTAATTCATTACATTGACTTTACCAAGGATAACATGATAAGATGCATAAAGAAAGCACGGTTGTTCTATAGTTAGTAAAATACATTTTTAAATAAATAACATTGACTAATTGTCCAGGTGGAAGGTGTAGCGACCATACGTCTTTGAAGAGACCCGATGTGCGCTCTGTTTAATAATTGTGTTAATTTTATTGGGAACTTCATGACACCTGTTTAAAATAAAAAATTGAGCATCCATCTGAATCACTGGCAGGAATGTATTGGTTTTCCTTGATGTCCAGTTATACTTGATGATGGATCTTTTTTCTTGCATTATCTTGAATTTCACTGTTCTCCATATCACATATGTTTTCGCACAGGGGCCCTCTTCTGTGTCCGCCCCTGACTAACACTATAAGTAGACACTGTTTATTGCCCTCCTCACCTTGTAATTCCCAAAATAGTTTCCGCTTCTAGTCGTAAAAACGGTTCAATACCAGTTTAAAGGGAACCTGTCACGTGTAAAAGCGCTATTAACCTTGCAGTGGGTGAGCAGACCCCCTGCAAAAGGGAGCATAGTTAACCCGGAAATGTTATTAATAAAAATGTTTTATTTGTATGTGCATGTGTATAGTGTTAGGGTACCCCTAGTGGCCGGGTGGGACGGCTGTCACCACAGTGGGGAGGAGGAGCCGGCAGAGACAAGGGGAGGAGAGAGCAAGGGTGTGAGGAAAAGATTAGATCAAGGGAGCAGTCGTCTCGGGGACAGGAGCGGAGCAGCAGAGCCGGGGCAGAGTGTGGGAGCTGGAAATCAGGGAAGCCGGTGAGAAAAGGAGCGGGCGGAACCTCATAGTGTGAAGCAGTCCGGTGTGGGTCCGGGCTGTGGGTAGCCAGAAGTGGGAGCCGGGCGAAGTGGAGTAGCCAGGCACATCCCCACTGGAGGGGACGCAAGGACAGGCTTCCCCCAGCTAAGAAAGCGTATCATCACCTTTATTGCTTTGTTTGGGACTTTGTGAAGAATAAAAGAATGTTTGTTCATTGCATCGAACCCTGCCTGAAGAGTGTTTGTGCGCCGGATAACATCTGCATCACCACCACACTCTGCCCCACCAAGTCATCTCCTGTCCCCATAGTGACGGTGGAACCAGGGGTAAGCCTGATTGCAAGGGCCACGACTACAAGGCCAGAGGCACCCCTGGCGCCCCGTTACATGTGGCGTAGTCGGCAGGATGCGATTCCCCTGCCAGGAACCCAGGAGGCTGGAGATCGGGTCGTGCCTGAAGCACAGGATCCGGACCGTGATACAGGATTTCCAGTCCCGTGGTGGGAAGAGAACCTAGTACCCGTAGCGTTGGACCGGGTACAAGATGGCGGCAAGGAGGCCGTTATCTGTGGGGAAGAAAAGGCGCGGAAAATTGGCGCCAAAAGAAGAGCCTGGGGCTGGCCGGTGCCGAAGAGAAAGCATGGAGTACTCCGCCCAAAGAGGGGAGGCGCCAGCTCCAGGGCATGGAAGAAGAAGAAAAAGAAGTACCTCAGCGGAGGAGTCAAGATGATGCGTGGGGCTGGGGGTGGAGTCTGTTTAAGAGCGGGAAACGAGGACCCGTCTCCACTCTACCCAGTCTCAGCATT
This sequence comes from Anomaloglossus baeobatrachus, assembly GCF_048569485.1. Lineage (NCBI taxonomy): Eukaryota > Metazoa > Chordata > Amphibia > Anura > Aromobatidae > Anomaloglossus > Anomaloglossus baeobatrachus. Next base: position 561,765,236 of record NC_134355.1, on the reverse strand, counting down.
GACACCGCCGCCGCTACCAGCAAGATTGTCAGGGGCAGCGACACCTTCACCACCGAGAGGAGCTGCAGCAGCTGCGCCTGTGGAGCCACCCTACGCCCCTGCGTCCTTCCAGAGGATCCGTCAGCAGCCGGGACAATCCCTGGGGGCATACATCCAGGCCCAAGCGGAGGAATGGAAGAGGGCCTGGCCCCCAGAGTAAGTCACCACTGCTGATCTGTTGTTTAAGTCCGGCGCCGTTTAGCCGGCAGAAGTTCTTTTAAAGTTTCACGGGACGAGCTCCCTTCTGTGTGTTTGTACGGGCAGTCGCCCCATCTAAGACCGGGAGCGCTGTTGCCAAGCCTCCGGGCGCCCATCTAAGACCGGGAGCGCTGTTGAGCCTCCGGGCGCTAGTTGAAAGAAGGACCGGGAGCGCTGCAGAAACCGCCGGGCGCGGGACTGGTGGCCGTCCAGAGGAGGAGAACTGGGCACACTGGTGGCCGTCCAGAGGAGGAGAGCTGCGCACACTGGTGGCCGTCCAGAGGAGGAGTGCTGCGCGGGACTGGTGGCCGTCCAGAGGAGGAGAACTGGGCACACTGAAGGCCGTCCAGAGGAGGAGAGCTGCGCACACTGGTGGCCGTCCAGAGGAGGAGAGCTGCGCACACTGGTGGCCGTCCAGAGGAGGAGAACTGGGCACACTGGAGCCCTCTGTGTGGGTGCTGCGCCTATTGTGGACGGTATTGCAGACTTTACGTGCTTCTGTGTGTTTTAAGTAAGAGCCGTGCCGGGAGGCTCGGGTTTTAAGAGGGGAGGTATGCAGTGGGTGAGCAGACCCCCTGCAAAAGGGAGCATAGTTAACCCGGAAATGTTATTAATAAAAATGTTTTATTTGTATGTGCATGTGTATAGTGTTAGGGTACCCCTAGTGGCCGGGTGGGACGGCTGTCACCACAGTGGGGAGGAGGAGCCGGCAGAGACAAGGGGAGGAGAGAGCAAGGGTGTGAGGAAAAGATTAGATCAAGGGAGCAGTCGTCTCGGGGACAGGAGCGGAGCAGCAGAGCCGGGGCAGAGTGTGGGAGCTGGAAATCAGGGAAGCCGGTGAGAAAAGGAGCGGGCGGAACCTCATAGTGTGAAGCAGTCCGGTGTGGGTCCGGGCTGTGGGTAGCCAGAAGTGGGAGCCGGGCGAAGTGGAGTAGCCAGGCACATCCCCACTGGAGGGGACGCAAGGACAGGCTTCCCCCAGCTAAGAAAGCATATCATCACCTTTATTGCTTTGTTTGGGACTTTGTGAAGAATAAAAGAATGTTTGTTCATTGCATCGAACCCTGCCTGAAGAGTGTTTGTGCGCCGGATAACATCTGCATCACCACCACACTCTGCCCCACCAAGTCATCTCCTGTCCCCATAGTGACGGTGGAACCAGGGGTAAGCCTGATTGCAAGGGCCACGACTACAAGGCCAGAGGCACCCCTGGCGCCCTGTTACAACCTGACGATATGGGGTTAATCCGCAGGTTAATAGAGTATAAAACCTGCCCGGCGCCTGCAGATTGAACCCTATTGCCAGGAGGAAATGAACTTTAATTCCCCTGGCAGCATTCAGGTTTCAGTCATGGGGGCGGTGTTGGCGCAGGTTCTGTCACCACTCTGTATACAGAGAGCAGCGGCTGTAACCATTGTCCCCTGCACTGACTGACAGCTAGTTCTACTGCTGAACGGCTGTCAGTCAGTGCAGGAAGTGTGGTTACAGGCTCCACTCTCCATACACAGAGCAGTGACTGAACCCGCATTGGCACGGCCGCCATGACTGGAACCTGAATGCTGCCGGAAGCAATAAAAGTCTCTTCCTGCTGGCAGCGGGGTTCAATGTGCAGGCGCTGGGCAGGTTTAACACGCTATTAAACTACAGATTAACCCCATATATGCAGGTTTATTGTGTTTTTAGAAATTCATATATTTCCTTTGAAATAACAGTTCTGAAGCAACTTTTATTATAGCCTTGAATTGTTCGATTCCTCTATTATTCCTCCTAAAAAATGTATAATTTTCTTAATACAATCCTTCTTGTCATGGGGAGCATCACTACAATCTATACTATCAGTCAGTGCTATTGGTAGTCTTTCCAAGTACAAACCTCAAATTAGTAACACTCAGATGTTAATTTATTCAAACATTTATAAAGGGAACCTGTTACCAGTTTTGGGGCATATAAGCTGTGGCCACCACCACTGGGCCCTTATATACAGCATCTAACATGCTGTATATAAGAGCATAGGCCGCGCTATAGAACATAAACACTATAATACTCACTTAGAAGGTCGCTCCGGTGCACAACAGTCAGATGGGTGTCTCCGTTCTCCGGAACCGGCGCCTCCTCTTTCGGCCATCTTGGTTTTCCATCTTCTGAAGCCGGCGTGCATGATTCGTCCTGCATCATACACAATCGCCGGCACTGAGGTCCTGTGCAGGCGCAGTTTGATCTGCCCTGCTCAGGGCAGATCAATGTATTGTAGTGCACCTGCGCAGGACCTCAATACCGGCCTGTGTGTATGACGTAGGATGCATCATGCACCCAGGCTTCAGAAAAAGGAAGACCAAGATGGCCAAAAGAGGAGTCGCCAGTCCCGGAGAAAGGAGACGCCCATCTGACTGTTGTGCACCGGAGCGACCTTCTAGGTGAGTATTATAAAGTGTTTTTTATGTTCTACAGTGCAGCCTGCGCTCTTATATACAGCATGTTAGAATGCTGTATATAAGAGCCCAGTGATCGTGGTCGCAGCTTATAGGCCCCAAAACTGGTGACAGGTTCCCTTTAAGAGGAATAATTGTGGAACAGCACAATGCGACGTGCTCCAGAATTTTTATTTTATAAAAAAAAATAAATTATAGGTCTTTACTAAAATAGGTTGGTAGTAATGCAGCCAGAGGATTTTTAATAAATTGGAAACTTGCTTGCTTTTTACAAGGACAATGCAATTCTATTAATGATCATGAAAAATCCCTTTATCAGATATCCCAATTATTATATAATAATATGAATCCAGCCAAAGCTCTGTTCATATACGGAAGATCTTTAATGCTCAATGTAATGTATACTGCGTGAGAATGTATTTAATAGTAAATCCCCACCCAAAAAAATTCTATCATATAGTCATAAGATCCACCATACTGTACTGACACGGTGTAATAAATAACATTTACAGAACATGTAAACCATGACATGTATGAAACACGTCTCACATACAAAGTTATATTATACAACGGGTGATCAGAATATTATCTGCCAATCACATACACATTGTAACATAACCGCGGTCATTTCAGTTTATTTTCTGTACTTTCCATTTGTTCCATTTAAGGCATATTAACAAGCACAAATGTTTCCGCTACAACTGAGAATAACTTGTTCCACAGTAAATAGAAAAGCCAGAAATCGACATACTATATAGGTAGAGGACTGAGACTCATTTAGATATTCAAGGAAGTGATTTGGAAAGTATTGTTGTTCTGTACCAATATACAATCAAAATAAAAAGTGATTATACACAATTGGGTTATAATCTAATCACTAGCTATACTGTGTATATACATTCTTCCACTACTGTGTGATACATAGAGATTTAGTCATGTGCAGCAGCACTAAAAGAATATAAAGGGTATTATGACGCCTCCTTCAGACCCGGCTATGATGTTGTACAGTTTAATTTGTGTAAGGTCAAGTTCAGAAGGCTATATTTTATGGTTCATATAGGGAACGCAATGACCGAACTGAGCGCAGGTCTCCTGCCTCATAGGCTTACGTGAGGTTGTTAGTTTGTGTCAGGAGACTTTACGGCCATGGCCAGCATTGCTTGTGAAAGAAGGGCATCATTTGATGATATAACAAGTGGATTGTTTGCTTCCTTTTACACAAAGCTATTATCGGCACTATGGTCAGACACATGACTACTAATGTGACATTTCACCCCTAAACACTTTTACTAAAGTCAGCAGCACCTCCGTTGCTTGCATGAGAGTATATGCTGCTGACAACGATGATCTTTATGCTCATATAGAGGATACAACCAAATAGTTGTCATTTGATCGGTGAACATGTTTATACTGCCTCGTAGTAGGAAATGTCTAATCATATGGCCAATTATATTTCCATATAAATGGACCTTTATACCAATGGGGGACCTATGGGTTCCCATAGCTGTTGAGTATAAAGAAGGTGCCCGATTATTTAGCCTACTCCTCTCCTGCACCTGATAGCAATTTCTGAAGATGCGTTATCATTCTGTACTACTATTGTTTCATTTCGCATAAAACACTTCAGTTTACAATCTTATGGCCGAACGATACAGAAAAAAAGATGCAAATAAAATGCTCTTCATGTAGCAAGGGCCGATGCAAACTAACATCTTTGTGTATCAAGGAGCAGCGTTATATATTGGTGAATATGGATCCTGCCTGTTTAGTCAATTACCAAAATTGTACGCTTCCAGTATTCTGATCTACTGGTGATGTCGTTGTTCCTGCAGTGAAGAAGGAAGCTGACAAACTGGAATGGTAAGTGTTAAACCAATCAGTTTTCACATTCATTTATTTTGCAGATAAACTTCTATAGAAACATGTACAGTGACGTCTTGGTAATCCCGTGCTGGCCCGACAGATCTGACTGCTGATAGCATACTCTAACCATTACAGCGTACACAGTTCTGTATTCTACAAGGCGGACTCCCACCGATCATCGACATGACATAACAGAATATACAATACGGCCATTGTTCGAAAGCAACATGATTCTCAACCAAGCAGCAAAGCAATAGTGCATGTAGCCATTCTTCTGGGTACATTTTAGGACGATTCTTCATTGTTCCGGAAGGCTGCACTTCACACGAATGCGGCAATGGTTTTATAAAATTCATGAGATTGTTACAAGTAACTCAGTGAAAACAGTAATGACTCCAATATTGACAAGTTACATCAGTGGATGAGTGTACTATAAAGGTAGACCATGTACAGTAGCTTCTATGAGGGCCCTGTATCCCTTATATTAATAGGTGGTGATAAACTATACAGGGATACTATTATCACCACAGGCCCTATAATATCAAATAAAAATTCTGGGAAATAATCCAAAAATTATGGAAATAAGATGAGCCAACAAGCACCAAGTCCTGCTATACCGTGTGCTAACCAGCACCAATACAAAGCCCAATTTGTGTATGAGGTCTACCTACTGACTTCTAATTTTATCGAACTCAGTTCACATAGTATATCCCTTCTTTCTGTATTAGGTAGAAGTTATGGAGAATATTAATAGGGTTGCTTACCCCTCTATTTAGCAATTGCAGGCGATGGCAAGATCTCATGCATCTTGGACTGTATCATCTATAGGTTTGCTAGCCTAAGATATACATTTGTCCATGTCTGAGAAGATCGGACTTAGTGGTCTCTAAAGCTGGTTGACCCTGAGACTATAAGTCCTCTCAACTAAAACAATGGCATCCCAAAAAGCATGACATATACCAAAGCTTACATCCAAACAAAATTGAGACAACGCACAACCATCGATTTGCCAAAGGTACTACTCTACTTTGCTCTTCTCCAGTTTCTACTGGTTGGTGAATATTTTGGGTTTTTCTTTTTTCTCACTTCGTACTATCAGTCTATGCATATGGCAGGTATTAGGGGACGCAGAGTGCTATATACACTCACATCTAAGAGCACAGGTGGTTAGTGGGCTATAAGACACGGTTTCTTATGAATTTACTTAAAGTGCATAAGAATGGGGAAACCCTTGAAAATTAACTCTGGTTTTTACCTTTCTTTGGCTTAAATGACCTATCTTTGGATTGCCTTAGGATATTGGTGCATTCTATTTTCCGGATCATCATCATGAGATTAAAACATGAAAATCCATAGACTGTAATGATGGATTAAAGGAAATACAGTAATCTAAGCGAAATGTCTACATAACTTTAGGTAGTGCTTATCTTTTCTGAAAATCACTGACATAACCATGCATGAATATCACCAGTTAGGACACTAGGCTTGTGACAATTTACAATAAAATCTAAGAACATAATGTCCCGTAATCTTTTTCTTTTTTTCTTTTTTTTTGCGTAAAAGGATAACAGCTTGTATAAGTCCCTTAGTTTACATTAATTTTAAATGTAAGTTTAGCACATACAGCAAATGCGTAATTATTTTCTAGTACAACATAGCATTGTATTATTATACTGGCCAGCAGGGTTCTAGCATCATCTCATCATTGAGCCAAAAATTCTAAATGTTTTACTTCTTGTGCCTCTTGTGTATTACGGGATTTATTTGTTAGTTTAACCCTGTAAGCTCGCTTCCTTATATATCCACATAGGAAACTGTTAAGCTGCAACCTGTCCCTAAATGCCTGGAAGGGTGTAGATGAGGAAGTTTTGTGTTGGGTGAAAATATATACAATGCTGTGGGCAGACATGCACATACTGTATATGTATGTCTCACCTACAGCCAGGGTGGATATACTATGATTAGGCAACATGAATGTTCATGGGTATAGAGCTTAACAATACTTATCAATTACTACTGGGAAACCATTCTAAATTTAGTCTCCGACTCAAGAATATTTAGACCTTGCTTTGCCGAGCATAGGTGATGAAGGGTGCTGTTTAGGCATTTTCAAAGAGGGTCTCTAATTCCATTGATGGTAATTTCTTTGTAAAATTGCATTGCTATTATTATGGTAAGTAGCACCAATGGTGGAATTCTGCCAATTCCTTACTGATATTGCTCTTCTCTATCACTGGTGTCATCACATTCTAGAACCTACAATATCTTGACTGTTGAAACCAGACATTGCCTAAGAGCTGAATATAGACATTGGACCACACTATTGCCTGCCCATGGTATAGTTGGGAAAGACAGGGAAAATAGAGAGTGCTGCACATCAAGATTCCCTATCCCCGGATGGGGGCATCTTGAGATTCCCTACATATTATTACGGTAGACCTCCCAGGATGACAAGAGCTATTTTTCAACCACAACTGGAAGGTCAGCAGAAACTTCCCTAGGCAAAAGAGAGAGCTGCAGATCGTTAGTAGGAGCAGAAGTGGGAGCATGAGCAGGGAGTATACCGGAGAGGGTTGCTGTAATGTGAAGGTATGGAGAGTAATCATAAATGATTTAACAAGTTGATAAAAATAAGGAAGAGTGCAGGTTTCCCATTAAATTCTCATTTGAGCTGTTCTGCGTCGAGACAGTTTGGACCTAAGAGAGGAGCAGAGAAACAGAAAAAGAAAGAAAGAAACTTAGAAATGTGTCTCTTCTATTGGACAGAGTAAACTGAAGACAAGAAAGAATCACACATCAGAAAATAGGCTTCTATCTGATTGACCCAATAGATCCTCATAAATGATTTCTGCTAGGAAAGAAGGCAGTTGGCTTCATCTATATCTAGTTCATGTCCTCCACATCTGTATCCAGGTCATAGTACCTGTTAGTACGGGGCCAAATGACAAAATATCTTGTTGGCTACTAATAAGTTGTGAAATGGATAATATGCAAAAAGATTTTATCACAGATGAAATAAATAGATTTTTCTAAATATTAAAATGTGTTTCATTGAGCAAGACTGCATCCAGTCTGAGCCTCAAATTCCTGAAGATATTTGTAAAAATGTTCAGAAATGATCATCTCCACCCCTGCAAGGTAGTGGACAATCCTTCCACTTGTAATCCATCACAAATCCTCACCGAATGGAGCCAGCCAGCAGAGGGTTAAAGGCGTAGAGCCAGTCATGCATGTCCTTATCATTGCTGGCCTGCAGCAGAATGCCGCGGTGTTGTGTGCATACAGCAAAAGTATTGGGGGTCTGCAAAAAAAAATATATAAATTGTAACCGGTATTTCAGTATATTCAGTGTATACTGGATATAAAAGTAACAGAGGTGTCTAGATAAGTATATCTGGATGTTTGTACTTCATGAATATTTCCGAGACCCATACATTGCTTAACCAAGATTCTGCAAAAACACTAGTGCATACCCTCATCATCTCCCACCTCGACTACTGCAACCTCCTGCTTTGTGGCCTACCTTCTAACACTCTTGCACTCCTCCAATCTATTCTAAATTATTTTTCCCGACTAATCCATGTCTCTCCCCCAGTAACGTATATGCCCCCCATAACGTGTATGCCGCTCCAGTAACATGTATGCCCTCAGTAATGTGTATGTCCCCTAGTAATGTGTATGCCCCCAGTAACATTTATGCCCCTTGTTTACGCAGGACGTTGCATTGCTGAGAATGAGAATGATGATATTAAGCTGCCCAAAAGATCAATTCAACTGATGAATGAGCATTTTACTCATTCATCGTGCGATAAGCAACCTGAGTACACTTCAAGATAATCAGGAAACAAGGTTTTTTAAGAACACTCTTTCACAAAGATTTTTTCAGTGCAATTGCAGATTTGCACAAGTGTTTTTAGCACAATTAGAGGATTTGTAATACTTGCAATTTGCTGTAAATCAAATTTTTGGGAAAAATTTGGCGAAGCTGGCGAATTAAAATTTTAAAAGATACCCACATCCCAGGTCAATACAGATGGCCTTACCTTCAGCATGGCCTGTTGATCCTCACTGTACTCCACTTGAGCCTGTGAGAGGTTAAGAATGGCTCTCTCCACTGGATCCCGATCGCTGTTATAGATGTAGACATATGGACGTCTTACCACCACATACCTCTTAACCCAACCGCCTGTATGGGGTTCAAGAAAGTGTAGGTACCCCTTCTTAGAGACAATGGGGCTGTGAGAACAATGTAAGAAAAAAAATTTTGTTATTCATAAAATGTTGAAAAGTGAATAAAATAATAAGATTAATTGTTAAAACTAAGTCAATGACTATTAGACCCCAGTGTGATTGAGCAAAAGAGACTTGTGCTGTCCTTGTTTAACATCTAGTCTGGTCCACCAGAGCAGTCTTCACTTCTGCAACCAGCATTCTAGGCCGGTGCATCCTTGCCATCTCTTGTGAGTATTAGTCCCTGCGACATTACGACATTGCATCATTAGCCTAGTAATCTAGTAAGTCTAATAAGTGGGAGAGGTACTCAGGATGCCGGCTGTAAAAGTGAACACTGTCTTGGTCCAGCTGCCATGGAGAATCAGACTGGATGCTGGACTAGGGCAGCATGAATATTTTCGCTCAACTCCAATCTGCATCCAGACATCAATATTCACTAATTGATTATTGCATGTGTTTTTAGTAGAATTCTGTAACTATATTTCATTTTAGTCTATTCTAAATACATTTCCATGGATGTAGCACTAAACAGAGAGTACAAAATGAAATGAAATGAAAATGAAAACATTTTACAGGGTTGAACAATTTCAGGATTATTAATTTCTGCATTTTGCTGGTTAAATCATTTGTATCTTGGACAAGTATCTTGGTCCCTCATGATAAATCTCAACATATCTGTTCTTTGGAACAGAAAGGGATAGATTTACTATGAAAAGTGCACTTTGGCAACAAATGTACCAAATTTTGGTGCAAATTGTCATATCTAGATAGGACACAAGCAGTATATGTTAAATATACTGCTTGTGTCCTAAAGTCCGGTCCTCCTTTTATTCTGCACTGACAATTTAAAATGTCAATACAGAGAAAGCAGTTTGCATGAGGTTGTGCAGCTGTGGGGGCACGGAGTGGGCTGTCAGACACAGCCAGACTCCCCCACAGAGAAGGTAAAGGTAATTTATTACCTCTTTCTTGCCTACACAATGCTGATGCTGAAACAGTGCTTGTACATACATTTTAGGAAGCACTGACCATGCTACCGCCTGAGGACCCAGTGATATCTGATCACTGGCTGTAGGAAGAGAGCAGGAGCTGCTTGATGCTAGGAAACCTGCCAGCTCAGCTATGCAGCCAAGAATGAAAAAAATGCATTATGTTAAAATGCGACCTAAAGGTCTTGGGGGAAAACTTTTCTCCTTGCAGAGACTGACAAACCAATCTGACTGTCAGTGGTGAGAAGTCTTATAGCTGCAATGCTCCTCTGGGTAATATTCAAATTGTCTCTTCAGGGAGGAAGGAGACAAACTCTAGTGCCACCTATTGGAAGTAGCAATCCTAAAAGTCAAAAGTGCCCTTTTAACAAGCCTTTTCATATGACCTTGCATTTATGCCAGATCAGAACCTCATTTTGCAGACATAGTGTTTTGGGATGATTGTCCCTCATCAGTGCAAAGTATGAGATCTGATCTGGCTGAATAAGAAGCTCCACTGGGGTCTAAGGGGAAAATGTTTCTGCTTGCGGAGACCGAAAAACCAATCTGGCTGTCAGTGTTGAGGTGTCTTTTAGCTGCAATGCTCCTCTGAGTAATATTCAAATTGTCTCTTCAGGGAGGAAGGAGACAAACTCTAGTGCCACCTATTGGAAGTAGCAATCCTAAAAGTCAAAAGTGCCCCTTTAACAAGCCTTTTCATATGACCTTGCATTTATGCCAGATCAGAACCTCATTTTGCAGACATAGTGTTTTGGAATGATTGTCCCTCATCAGTGCAAAGTATGAGATCTGATCTGGCTGAATAAGAAGCTCCACTGGGGTCTAAGGGGAAAACGTTTCTGCTTGCGGAGACCGAAAAAACAATCTGGCTGTCAGTGTTGAGGTGTCTTTTAGCTGCAATGCTCCTCTGGGTAATATTCAAATTGTGTCTTCAGGGAGGAAGGAGACAAACTCTAGAGTTTGTGGCTTACCCTCCTTGTCAAGTGTGTTAATGGCTGCCTTCTGGACATCTATCAAGTCAGCAGACTTCCTCATGATTGTATAGACTATTGAACCAGACTAAGGTACCATTTTAAATGCTTAGGAAGCCTTTGCAAGTGTTTTGTGGTAATTATTCTAATTTTCTGAGATAATGACTTTTGGGTTTTCATAGGCTGTAAGCCATTATCCTCAACATAAACAGAAATAAACACTTGAAGTACATCACTCTGTGTGTAATGACTCTATATAATATATGCGTTTCCCTGTTTGTATTGAATTACTGAAATAAATTAACTTTTTGATGATATTCTAATTTATTGAGAAGCACCTGTATATAAACATATCAATGTCAACGCAGCCATTAGGTGGAAAGCTTCAAGAGGAACCTTAAGACCCATCTCTTCCAACAAGCCTACAACCTACAATAGCCCTCAGTCCAGTAGACCACTGCGCAACCAGCTCTGTCCTCACCTATTGTACCATCACCCATTCCCTGTAGACTGTGAGCCCTCGCGGGCAGGGTCCTCTCTCCTCCTGTACCTGTCTGTTATGTACTGTTAATGATTGTTGTACATATACCCTCTTTCACTTGTAAAGCGCCATGGAATAAATGGCGCTATAATAATAAATAATAATAATAATAATATTGGGAATGGTGGATGTTACCCCGGTCCAGTTTCATACATACCTGACCCGTATTTCTTGTATGTCAGGAATAAACAGTCTAAGAGGTGTCTTGAGTCCACCATTGGGTGACTTCTGCAGCTCCCCTGAAGGGCTCAGAGGATCCCTCTCTGGGCTAAATGTGCGGGAGAGAGGCTGGGGGCTGGAAGTTTTAGAAATTAGTGGTTACATTAGTGCATAGGTATTAGGAAATCCTGTATAGTAAAAGCTTTATATATTTTATTTACAACTCAACCTGATTAATGTGAATAATGTGCACATCAGAAATAAGCACTTTATATATTATGTGTATAAATATCTATAATTATGAATATTATTTCCGTTAAACATTTAGATTTCATACAGTTGTTGAAGAAAGATATACAGTTTTTCCATTATTAAACGGGTATTCCAGTTGGAAGAAGTTATCATCTATAAACAGAATAGGTAATAACTGTTAGATTGGTGGTGATCTGATCACTGGGATACTCACCAGTCACAAAAATGAGCTACTATTATCTCCATTGGCCTAAAACGAGCTCTCATCTGCTGTATCCATTCTATATGGAGCTGCCAGAGGATGCTGAAGACATCACTCCAGAAGTCCCATAGAAAATGAATGGAGCATTAGTCAAACGTGCACTGCTGCACCATACTAACAGCACGTGACCCATCCTGCTGATCATTGGGGGTATAAACGATTAGACCCCTATCAATTTGAAAGTCATCTATCATAAATAGGTGATAACTTGTTCCAATCAGAATAGCCCATTAACATCTCATCACCACAATGGTATCCCACAAGTAGCTTGCTTGAAATAATTGAACAGGGATAGTAGGAGATAATAGGAAGTCCTGCATTAATATTATTCCCACACAGATTAAACAAAATGGTACAGGGCAATAAAACTATAATAAAAACAATTCCACTGCAATGGATTCATAACTGAACAAATAATATCTCAGAACGGTCATCTTGATGTGTGCCTCGTGATTTTCTGCCAGCTTGATGCATTAGCAAACAGCTATGAAAAGAAGGTCTCTATCTAGGTAGTGACCTTTGAATAGCCCCGCACACAAGGAGAGCAGATCTGAATATGCATATACTGGTAGGGGGCAGTGGTTGGATAAAAAAATGGTAAATTGAGATAAGATGATACTGCCAGTTAGAGAGGTGCATGAAGCTAAATGCAAAAATGTATTGAGTGTGCTTGATGTGAAAATACTGAATGGCGAAAAAGTGGGAACCTCCGGAAGTAAGTATGCTGCCTATAAGAGACGGAGGCACAAGATCTTGGTGGGGTTATTGTGGTGAAGCTTTGGTTATGATTATACCAATAATAGGTGACTCTGGATGTCACTTCTAGAGGGCCTGGATATGGCTCGCGACCATCTCTCAGACCTAAATGTGGCTCTCAAGGTAAGAAAGCCTGAAGGCCACTGATCTACAGCTATCCTTGTCCCTTCTGATCTTAGATCTGTTAGATCCAGTTCCTATCACCTGTAGATTATATAAGGCTGACTTACAGCCATTTATCATCATCCCCTCTAATTGTCAGACACTGTCTCATTGCATTATGATATTTCACTGCTTGGTCCAAACTGACCTGGTTTCTGGGCTGCAGTATCGTCCTTCTACCAATGAGGGACAGGTACTAGATGGTGTAAGAGTTGAAACCCCCAAACCAGGAAGAGAGGGGTCACGTAGGAGGGTTACTGACATCTCAGACAGCTGTAAATACACATTTTGACAAGTTACACCTTTTAATCAGTTAATCTTTATCTGTTAAGTCTACAGTACCATCTTATCATGCATCGATATACAAGATATATTCATGCACAAGAATAATAATCCACATTGGTTCTCAAAGTCTATGCTCTATATCTCAGGTATACAGAAATATACAACGATTAACCTATAGTTATTTTCGAATGTGGGAGAACCCTGTAGACGCTGGTGTATTGGTTAGATTGGAAGCCTTAGCTGTACAGCTTTGTTGCAAAAGTACTAAATACTGGGCTATGATCAGTGTAGAGTGATTTTGTTTTTAGCAATTCCTCACCTTGCTTTCACTGGCGCTCACACACACGTGACTATAAGTGTATTCTCTGTTGAAGGTATGGGTCAGAAGACGAAGACACTGTAAAGCATGTGAGATTACCAATATAAATATCGGCATTAGATTCAATGAGAAGACAACAGTAAAATACTATGTAGTGATGTCAAGAAATATTCTCATCATTTTTGGAACTTCCATATGAATAGACAATGCGGCGCATGTGCAGCCCTCTATCCTCTGATAGTGGTGTACCGTGGGGCACCATTCATAAGCGGCGATACCATACATGTAAAATGTAAATTACCCTTTAACGAGAGAATATATTTATTTAGATTTCTGCCTGTCCCAAAGATGTCCCTGCATGGGGTTGGGTAATTTTTGTCAAGTAATTCTGATGGCTTTTCTTCTGCCATATCTATCTAACAGGCATAGATCCCGGAGAGTACAGCATACTGACATGTAGGGGACTGGCAGATAATCATGTCCTGACACTTTGTATACAAGGCTTTGCTTTCTATGCCATCTGTATGCTCTTTTAAAACACATTAAAAGCAGCTGTACAGATGGACAATTCCTTCAATAAAATTACCGTACTTATACAAAATACAAAGGGACTTAGTGATGTCTCTTGATTTTACGATACCAGACACATCTATGTTGTTATGTTGGACTAGATCCTGGACAGCCCAGTACCTTTGCGGCCAGCTCTTTTTGTCTTTCACTGGCCATCTCCAGAGGGTTTTCCTCCACATTTGGTGAGCCTTCTTCTTGGGGTGGCGCCATATGACATGTGGGACTGAGTGGAAGCATCTCATCAGTAGGGGAAGGAGTAAGACTGTCTGTTGCACCCCGCAGTGTGGCTTCCAGTTTCTCACGTAGCAGTAGGTAATGCCGAGTCCTTTCAACCTAAACAAGTACAGTAAAAAGAAACATTTTAAACAACCACTATAACCATGAAAAAGCCATGTTTTTATTTTTTTCTAGAATTCATTTCCTGGCAAAGGATTATCGTAGCTTTGCCAATCACCAAGGCTCCAGTAATCTTTTATCATCTTGACAGTCAATTACTGATTACAAGGTTGACCACAATGGGATCAAATCATCACCCCTAAAGCCTTTGATTGAATGCAGTGGCCATCAAATGCTTGCACACTCTCTAATAACCATAGCCGGGTAAACAGAGACCATCAAGGGATTAAAAAAGTGTTGACACGGGATTGGTGAGAATTACTATTTGTGTTATTGTATATCATTCAAAACCTAAGATAAAAACAATGAGCAAAACCCCTGCTATAAGTAAGTAACTAAATAGTAATATAAATAATATAGGGTACTCAGTGGACACTATTTTGATCAAAAGAGTAAAAGCGATCCCACCGCTACAAGGTGTACCCAATCAGGATGGTCCTGATTCACCTCCCTAAGCATGGCTTAATAGGTGTGGGCAGAGCAGGACCCAAGAGTGACATTTTGGGCTGTTCATATACAGTGCCTACAGGTAGTATTCAACCCCCTGCAGATTTAGCAGGTTTCCACATTCGGAATTAACTTGGCATTGTGACATTTGGACCGTAGATCAGCCTGGAAGTGTGAAATGCACTGCAGCAAAAAAGAATGTTATTTCTTTTTTTTTTTTTTTTTTTTTAAATTGTGAAAAGTTGATTCAGAGGGTCATTTATTATTCAACCCCTCAAACCACCAGAATTCTGTTTCGTTCCCCTAAGGTATTAAGAAGTATTTCAGGCACAAAGAACAATGAGCTTCACATGTTTGGATTAATTATCTCTTTTTCCAGCCTTTTCTGACTAATTAAGACCCTCCCCAAACTTGTGAACAGCACTCATACTTGGTCAACATGGGAAAGACAAAGGAGCATTCCAAGGCCATCAGAGACAAGATCGTGGAGGGTCACAAGGCTGGCAAGGGGTACAAAACCCTTTACAAGGAGTTGGGCCTACCTGTCTCCACTGTTGGGAGCATCATCCGGAAGTGGAAGGCTTATGGAACTACTGTTAGCCTTCCACGGCCTGGACAGCCTTTGAAAGTTTCCACCCGTGCCGAGGCCAGGCTTGTCCGAAGAGTCAAGGCTAACCCAAGGACAACAAGGAAGGAGCTCCGGGAAGATCTCATGGCAGTGGGGACATTGGTTTCAGTCAATACCATAAGTAACGTACTCCACCGCAATGGTCTCCGTTCCAGACGAGCCCGTAAGGTACGTTTACTTTCAAAGCGTCATGTCAAGGCTCGTCTACAGTTTGCTCATGATCACTTGGAGGACTCTGAGACAGACTGGTTCAAGGTTCTCTGGTCTGATGAGACCAAGATCCAGATCTTTGGTGCCAACCACACACGTGACGTTTGGAGACTGGATGGCACTGCATACGACCCCAAGAATACCATCCCTACAGTCAAGCATGGTGGTGGCAGCATCATGCTGTGGAGCTGTTTCTCAGCCAAGGGGCCTGGCCATCTGGTCCGCATCCATGGGAAAATGGATAGCACGGCCTACCTGGAGATTTTGGCCAAGAACCTCCGCTCCTCCATCAAGGATCTTAAGATGGGTCGTCATTTCATCTTCTAACAAGACAACGACCCAAAGCACACAGCCAAGAAAACCAAGGCCTGGTTCAAGAGGGAAAAAATCAAGGTGTTGCAGTGGCCTAGTCAGTCTCCTGACCTTAACCCAATTGAAAACTTGTGGAAGGAGCTCAAGATTAAAGTCCACATGAGACACCCAAAGAACCTAGATAACTTGGAGAAGATCTGCATGGAGAAGTGGGCCAAGATAACTCCAGAGACCTGTGCCGGCCTGATCAGGTCTTATAAAAGACGATTATTAGCTGTAATTGCAAACAAGGGTTATTCCACAAAATATTAAACCTAGGGGTTGAATAATAATTGACCCACACTTTTATGTTGAAAATTTATTAAAATTTAACTGAGCAACATAACTTGTTGGTTTGTAAGATTTATGCATCTGTTAATAAATCCTGCTCTTGTTTGAAGTTTGCAGGCTCTAACTTATTTGCATCTTATCAAACCTGCTAAATCTGCAGGGGGTTGAATACTACTTGTAGGCACTGTAGCTTCCCAGGGGAGGTGTAAGAGAGTCCCGGTCACAGTGTGGACATTGACCAACACTTTACACTAATACCAACAAGTGTGCCAGCCCATGTTTTAGGTTTTGCTTTATTGTATGCCATTGCAAACTGTTTGTAAAAATATATGGGTCTGGAAACCCCCTTTCAGCCCATAAGTGTTAATAAATTAATTATTTGAAATCACCAAAGTAGGACATGCAAGTGTGACGCCCTGAACCCCCAGGGGTCACAGTACATAACAAGACACCCCCCCCCCTGGTCAGGTACACCAGTCAACCAAAACCTTGTTGCCTCCCTCCAGGGTCTGATGTCCACACCAGGTGGGGCGGAGCCAGGCAGTTGGCCCCACCCACTGAGGAGTTCACAGGCCTGGAGGCGGGAAAAGCCAGTTGGTTGAATGGTTGAAGTGAGGAGTTGAAATGGAGAGGTGGTAGTGAGAGGAGCAAAAACTGTGAGTGTCTGGGTTGGAGCCCAGGCACTATCAGCAAGGTAGGCAGACGGTGGTGGCCGTCTGCAGGAGTTGGTGGAGGTCAGTGGAACCGTAGGACTGGGGTCAGGCGGTGGCCCGCCGGTACCAAACCGGGGAGCAGATTGAAGCCAAGCACCAAGGCAGGGTACTCAGACCCCGACTAGGCTCAAAAGCCGCCGTAACGGTCAAATTCTCTGATTGCGGTCTGGACCTCAGGGGTTAATTCCCAACCAAGTCCCGTCAGAAGTCAACAGCACAACCCGTCCAGATAAGTGCCACCGCTAAGGGTCAGAGATCCAAGGGCCAGCGCCTGCGGGCAAAACGAGCTCTCCCGACACGTACACGCCGGGGAGCAGACTACCCGTGGGAAGCCATAGGAGTCAAACACACACACATAGGTGCAGGGAACGACAGCCACCATCAACCCGTCCGGGAGGAAAGTGAAGACACCGCAGCCGACCGTGGGCCCCGTCCATCCAGCCGTTTGGTTTACCAGAGACTCTGTCCTTTTCTACCTGAGTGAGTACAACAGTGCCATCCGGCCCCACGCTGCACCGCAACATTGCACCCGCGCCCACGCTTCTTCCCCGCATCGGCAGCTGCACCTGTACCTAATCCTTGCCCTCCCGAACCGGGGCCCCGGGACCAACAACCCCTACCCACGGAGGGGCTAACACCTCAGCTGCTCTCCGCCATCGCTCCCGGGAACCCCCGTCACCAGCAGCGGTGGTGCCCAACCGTCACCACAACCCCGTGGGAGGCATCACGACCGACATCCCACCACTTACCTCCCCTTTTCACTCGTGGGCGAGGAGGCGCTGCTCGAGCCCCGGGTCCGGCCCCGTGCTCAAGCCACTGAGGAGCAGAAGCACCGGACCCGAGCGCCAGCGAATCCCAGGCGAGCGGCATTCCCGACTCCTCCGCCCGTGACACAAGAACTGAATTTAAATTATTGATATTATTTTGGTGGCAAACATGGTATAATAAGATCTAGAGATGAATTACCTCCTGAAGTAGGCTGAGTTTCTCCAGTTCCCACTGATGATCAAGAATTAGACTATCACTTCTTGGCCTCCATCCTGCGAGGTTCTCTTCACCCCGCACATATGCCACTGAGGTGTCAAGCACACGTCTACGTCTTCTCTGCATCCCTAGGTAAACATAAGAGAGACATTAAAATACAAATAATAGTATTGGCTTCAGTGTTGGAACATTTGGAAATTTTGAATGTTTCATCTCTGACAGCATAACCACGGTTAGATGATACTAACAGATCACTTTCTTGTAGCTTTCAAATACCCCATCCTAAGACAAACAACAGTCTAGGATTCCGTAGTAAACTCAATTACATGGACATTTGGTTTTGACATATTTTGACCTTTTTTTTGTTTAGTCTCTATGATGATGATGGGCTCACTGGGTAAGGCATTGTGTCCAAAATGGTAAAATGTGGTGTGAGACTTCTAAGAACAGAAACTTTTGAAGAGTGTCATAAGGATTAAAACTTTCTATAGAGCAATTTTATCTTTGAAATCTATTATGCTCTGAGATGACTTTCTGAGGTACAAAAATACCACTCACCTGGACTGCTGGCTTCTGCAACTCGACAAAGACTAAGCTCATATACGCCAGTCACACGGTTACTGTAAAATCAAAAACATAGGGTCAAGGTGTGAAGCCACAGTAGACATACAGTCATGGCCAAAAATGTTGGCACCCTTGAAATCGTTCCAGAAAATGAAATTTTTCTTGGAGAAAAATATTGCAATAATATGTTTTCTTGTACACGTTTATTTCCTTTGTGCGTATTGGAACAACACAAAAAAACAGAGGAAACAAAGGCACAATTGGACAGAATTTCATACAAAGCTCCAAAAATGGGTCCGACAAAATTCCTGGTACCTTCAATTAAATATTTGGTTGCACACCATTAGGAATAAATAACTGCAATCAATTGCTTATAAATAACCTTCAACAAGCTTTTTGCACCTCTCAATTGCAATTTTGAACCACTCTTCTTTTGCAAACTGCTCCAGGTCTCTCATATTTGAAGGATGCCTTCTCTGAACAGCAATTTTAAGATCTCTCCACAGGTGTTCAATGGGATTTAGACCTGGACTCATTGCTGGCCACTATAGAATTCTCTAGTGCTTTGTTTCCATCCATTTCTAGGTGCTTCTTGAAGTGTTTTTGGGGTCATTGTCCCAATGGAAGACACACGATGTAGGATGCAGGATTACACTGGGCACTACATTGCAACCCAAAATCCTTTGGTAATCTTCAGATTTCATGGTGTCTTGCACACAGTCAAGACACCCAGGGCCAGAGGCAGCCAAACAACCCCAAAATATCTTTGAACCTCCACCATATTTGACTGTAGGTACTGTGTTCTTTTCTTTGTAGGCCTCATTCCATTTTTAGTAAACAGTAGAATGATGTGTTTTACTAAAAAGCTCTATCCCAGTCTCATTTATCCACAAGACACTCCCCCAAAAGGATTTTGGCATACTCATGTACATTTTGGTAAATTGTAGTCTAGCTGTTTTAAGTCTCTGGGGTCAGTAGTGGGATCTCCTGCCATAGCGTTTGATTTCATTCAAATGATGACAGACAGCTTGAATTTCTTTGGAAATTGATTGGGGATACTTATCTACTATCTGGACTATTGTGCATTGCAACCTTTCATCAATGTTTCTCTGCCGTCCACATACAGTGCCATGGGTTGTAAACTCCTTGATTATGTTGTGCACCATGGACATAGGAACATCAACATCTCTGAAGGTGTACTTGTAACCTTGAGAATGTTAATATTTTTCAACAATTTTGGTTCTCATGTTCTTTCTGTTCCACATGCTTAAGGCCCCGTCACACTAAGCAACATTGCTAGCAACATCGCTGCTAACGAACAACTTTTGTGACGTAGCAGCGATGTTGCTAGTGATGTCGCTGTGTGTGACATCCAGCAACAACCTAGCCCCTGCTGTGAGGTCGTTGGTTGTTGCTGAATGTCCTGGGCCATTTTTTAGTTGTTGCTGTCCCGCTGTGAAGCACAGATCGCTGTGTGTGACAGCGAGACAGCAACAACTAAATGTGCAGGCAGCAGGAGCCGGCTTCTGCGGAGGCTGATAACCACAGTAAACATCGGGTAACCAAAAAGCCCTTACCTTGGTTACCCGATATTTACCTTTGTTACCAGCCTCCGCCGCTCTCACTGTCAGTGCCGGCTCCTGCTCCTTGCACATGTAGCTGCAGGACACATCGGGTTAATTAACCCAATGTGTGCTGTAACTAGGAGAGCAAGGAGCCAGCGCGAAGCGGTGTGCGCTGCTCCCTGCTCTGCGCACATGTAATTTAAGACAAAAATCTGAGTTTTTAAAGTGCAAGTGTACATTATTTATTAAACAATTGGTGACAATTTCAATAAAAACTTTCTCTTAAAAGCATGAACGCCAGGGCTGGTCCAGGAAAATGTGTATGGGTAAGACAAAATCTCCCCTCAAGGTTTACAAGGCACAAAGACAGATCAATTGTACATAACCACAAAGTCAAATAGCAGACCACCAGATTTACACAACCAAGTATGTGCGAATTATACATATGCACAAGTAAATTACAGGACAAGACAATAACATGGATATAAGCACCACGGCACCTCGTCCCCTGAGGAAGATTCTTCACATTCCAAGAATTGAAACGTACGTAGGGCGTTATGGGGGCCTTCCCAAACGCCTGGACTGTCCGGTGTATCCTCCACCTCATGGGTCTCTCTGGGGTTTATTTATAGGCACGCAGTAAGCACTGTCTTCCGGATTAAGAACCACTTTACTTAGTGGATTCTTCAGGACTTCACAATATGGAATGACACAATATATTGGACCATTGCTTATATCCATGTTATTGTCTTGTCCTGTAATTTACTTGTGCATATGTATAATTCGCACATACTTGGTTGTGTAAATCTGGTGGTCTGCTATTTGGCTTTGTGGTTATGTACAATTGACCTGTCTTTGTGCCTTGTAAACCTTGAGGGGAGATTTTGTCTTACCCATACACATTTTCCTGGACCAGTCCTGGCGTTCATGCTTTTAAGAAAAAGTTTTTATTGAAATTGTCACCAATTGTTTAATAAATAATGTACACTTGCACTTTAAAAACTCAGATTTTTGTCTTAAATTGCTATGTTCATGAGTTTGTGCTACCCGAGGGATCTCTGTAGATACAGGACCCACGGGAATCTGTTGAGTATGGTTATATGGAACCCTTTTCTAATATCTCTGTGCACATGTAGCTGCAGCACACATCGGGTAATTAACCCGATGTGTGCTGTAACTAGGAGAGCAGGGAGCCAGCGCTCAGTGTGCGCTGCTCCCTGCTCTCTGCACGTGTAGCTCCGTGCGCTGGTAACCAAGGTAAATATCGGGTTGGTTACCTGATATTTACCTTAGTTACCAAGCGCAGCATCTTCCACGCGGCGCTGGGGGCTGGTCACTGGTTGCTGGTGAGCTCACCAGCAACTCGTGTAGCGACGCTCCAGCGATCCCTGCCAGGTCAGGTTGCTGGTGGGATCGCTGGAGCGTCGCAGTGTGACATCTCACCAGCAACCTCCTAGCAACTTACCAGCGATCCCTATCGTTGTTGGGATCGCTGGTAAGTTGCTTAGTGTGACTGGACCTTTAGTGTGGCATACACAGACACACAATGCAAAGAATGAGTCAACTTCTCCCCTATTTATCTGGTTTCAAGTGTGATTTAATATTGACCACACTTATTACTTGTCACAGGTAAGTTTGAACGAGCATCACATACTTGAAACAAAGTTGTTTACTCCCAATTTTGGAAAGGTGTCAACAATTTTGTACAGCTCTTTTTTGCGGTCGTGTGTGAAATTATGTCCAATTTGCCTTTTTTTGTGTTGTTCCAATATACACAAAGGAAGTAAACATGTGTCTAACAAAACATGCGTAATTGCAATTATCTTCTGGGAGAAATACATAATTTTCTGGAACAATTACAATGGTGCTAACACATTCGGTCCATGACTGTATTAAACCAATGCAACTATGAATGGTGTTATGACTCTAAGGCGGGCTTTGCACGTTGCGACATCGCAAGCCGATGCTGCAATGTTGCACGCGATAGTCCCCGCCCCCGTCGCAGGTACAATATCTTGTGAAAGCTGGCGTAGCGAAAAATATCGCTACGCCAGCTTCACATGCACTCACCTGCCCTGCTACCGTCGCTCTGGCCGGCGACCCGCCTCCTTATTAAGGGGGCGGGTCGTGCGGCGTCACTGCGACGTCACACGGCAGGCAGCCAATCGGAGCGGAAGGGCGGAGATGAGTGGGATGTAAACATCCTGTCCACCTCCTTCCTTCCGCATATTCTACGGAAGCCGCGGTGACGCCGGTAGGAGATGTTCCTCGCTCCTGCGGCTTCACACCAAGCGATGTGTGCTGCCGCAGGAGCGAGGAACAACATCGGACCGTCGCGTCAGCGTAATTATGGATTACGCCGACGCTGCACCGATGATACTATTACGACGCTTTTGCGCTCGTTAATCGTATCATCGAACCTTTACACACTACGATGTCGCATGCGATGCCGGAAGTGCGTCACTTTCAATTTGACCCCACCGACATTGCACCTGCGATGTCGTAGTGTGCAAAGCCCGCCTAACTTTGTGGTGCAATTTTGTGGACATGTTTTTAATATTTGTATCAAACATTGCACAGGGTTTACTACAAAGAAAAAGGTTTCAAAATGTTAGAAATTAGTGACATGCCTTATCTCTCCTAGACAGAACCCAAGACTCTCACATACATAATTCAATATTATCTAGGTGTATATTGCACTGAAATGAGTACCACCATGCAGGTGTAAAAATATGGCCTTCAGGGACATGATTAGTTATGCCATGTATTTCCTAAACTTAGTATTGAGATTCATCCGTTGCCAACATGGGGAAACAAAATAATCTCTTTAAGCATGAACTCACCTCTCAGAAGCTCGGAGACTGCCTGTACCAAACAGGTTTCGAATGGAACGACATGCAGGCAGTTTGGCATCCCGGGAATAAAAGACCATGCAGAAGTCCTTTGTGATGACAGCAGGCTGTGTACAGTTCTCCATCTGTGAGGAGCAGATTTAATTGATTTATGATGTTATCCCTTTGTCCAAAATACATTAAATATGTTCGACATTTAAAGGGACACTGTTAGTAGGATCAACCCTCCTAAGCCGTCTTTATGGGCATGTAGGTCATAGAAAGTTTAATAAATGATATCTGTAATCCGATGTCTTTTTCCAGAGAAATCCTTAATTTCTTAAAATCTAAATGAGCTGTTACAATCTATAAGCCGGATACTGATCTCCTGAAAATCTGCTTCCACAGCTTATTTTAAATGAAAGAAGGCATTACCAGTGTGCGACATGTAGATCAGAAGAGCACGCTGTCAGTTATTACATGTCTCACAAAGATAATGCCACTGTCAGGCTGCCACCAGGGGTAGCTGGAGCCCTGCAGGGAAATACACTACACGGAGCTAAATAAGCAAGGAGGTGGACGCACAGTGTGTGCTATTGCAGTGCCTCGCAGCATCAGCCGGAAAAAAGAAGCCGCGGGGCATGCGGGGGATGGTCGGGCAGGCCGGGTCATACACAGTACAGGGAGAATGAAGACTGGAGGAACGAGCAGAGGCGGGGTCGAGGTCAAGCCGAGGTCAGAATCAGAGGAAGCAACCGAGTAGGGAGGTAGGAGAGGGGGGAACAACCGGGGCTATTGTGGAAAGGAAGGAGGTGGGACAGAGGATTGGAGGAACGACTAGGGGACGGAACACAGGCAGAGAACGAGGGCACAGAGAGGGAACGGATCAGGATCACACTTACAGGCACCAGCAATCACAGGCAACGCAGCGCTAAGCTTATATCCGACACTGGTTCACCGGAGATAACAGTATTTAAGGCATCCAAGCTCCGGAAGTGAGGCCCGAGAAAAGGCTCCGCCCCCTAGCCATGTGGACGGGGAGGCGAAATCGTGACAGCCACCTTTAATTTAAAATAAGATATGGAGGCAGATTCTTGAGAAGAGCCATGTCCGGGCCATAGACCTTAGCAGCTAATTTACATATTAAGAAAAATGTGGATTTCTCTGGAATAAGACATCAGATAGCAGATATGAAAGTATCATTTTATTCAACTTTCTATGACCTACATGATCATATAGATGTCTTAGGAGGGATAATTCTACTGACATTTCCTTTAATAATGCCTACAACCCACAATAACACTCAGACCAGTACACCACTGCGCAACCAGCTCTGCCCTTACCTACTATACCCTCGCCCATCCCCTGTAGACTGTGAGCCCTCGCAGGCAGGGTCCTCTCTCCTCCTGCACCAGTTTGTTTTTGTAAAGTTCATGATTCTTGTACTTGTTTTTATGTATACTTTTTTCACTTGTAAAGCACCATGGAATAAATGGTGCTATAATAAAAAATAATAATAAAAAATATTTTATTGTGTCCTTAGAAAAATGATAAATTAATTTCTGTCTAAGATATACTATATTTTAAGAGTGTTAATTGAACTGGCTTTCACTGCATTACAGGCAGACCTTATATAGTGTCTGTACGGTATGTCATCTGTTATACAGCCACGTGACTGATATTATTTATACCATGTTCTGAAGCAGAGGTACACTCCTCCCCAGCCTCCTGTTTTCCTGCCTGTTGTCGGGTTGGAACTCCTGCTTGATTAACAATTTAGATCAGCTGCCTTGCAGCCCTGAACCTTGAGCACTCTGTTATATAAGGCTATGTGCCCACGTAGCGTATTTTCATGCAGTTACGCTGCGTTCTGCACCGCAGCGTAACTTCATGCGTCCTGCGTCCCCAGCACAATCTATGAAGATTGTGCCTAATCCATGCCCACGTGGCGTATTAGAACGCAGAGCTTCGGCTGCTACCGAAATTTCTGCAGGGACAGAACGCAACGTGGGTACATAGCCTTAGACTGCTTTGCCTCTGCAAGTGTGATGCCCTGGACTAGCCAGGTAGTTACAGTTAGAGCCCTGCACAACACCTGTCCCCTAAAAAGGTGTGATCAGCCAACCATTAAAACCTAGTCACCTCCCTCAGAGCTTAATGGACACACCAGGGGGCGGAGCCAGGCGGTTGGCACGCCCACCGAGGAGTTCAGAAAGCCTGAGGCAGGAAAAAGAAAACAGTTTAGTCTGAGTTCAGTTTGAGAGTGCAGTGGAGGAGGACAGGCTGTGTGACAGGCCTGTAGCAAACTGACAAGTGCCAGGGTTGGAGCCCGGGCACCTTTGGCTAGGAGGCATACGGTGGTCTCAGCCTGCAGTAGCTGGGAAGACGGCTCGGTGGAACCGTGGTGGACCGGGACAGGGTAGTGGCCCACTGGTACCGACCTGGGGAACCGACTCGGAAACCGGAGCACAGAAGGGGGTACTCAGACCCTGAAACGAGGTCCAGAAGCCCCTGGACTGAGTTAATTAACTGATTGCGGTCCTTTCCCACCCAAAGTCACGACTGAAGACAACAGCCCAGCGAGGGGGATAGAAATCCACCGCACAGGCAGAGAGATCCCACGGGCCAGCGTCTGCAGGCAAAAGGGCTCTTCCGACATCCACAAAGCCGGGGAGCGGACTTCCGACGCTGAAGCGCAGGTAGTCCACAAATACACAAAACGGTGCAGGAGAAGGGCAGAGACCACTAACTGGGTGGGGGACCAGACGCAGCCGGCTGCGGGCACTGACCACCATCAACTTGGTTTACCAGAGACTCGTGTGCGTTACTAACCATGAGTACAAAAGTGCCCTCCGGCCGCGCACCTCCCTGCACCGCCCAACAAAACCCCAACGGGTCCCGGGCCACCACCCCTGCCCACGGAGGGGTTAACATCTTGCTGCGTAACATCTTCCCCTGGGTGCCCAGTAACCGCAGCGGTGATGTCCTTCTTCACCACAACCCGTGGGTGGCGTCACAAACTCAAACACGGCTGCGGCCGTACACCTACGTCCCCTAAAAGCACCAGCCCCCCCCCCCTTTCAGATCGCAGTGGACCACGGGGCCCTCGGGCCCAGAGACGCTCGAGCTACCACCCGGCGAGTCCGGATCCGAGCGGCTCGGTTGCCGCCGAGCACGGGGCGGTACACAAGCACAAGAGTGCAGTGACACTGAAGCTTGCTGGTAGCTACAGTTAGGTCCAGAAATATTTGGACCTTGACACAATTTTCGCGAGTTGGGCTCTGCATGCCACCACATTGGATTTGAAATGAAATCTCTACAACAGAATTCAAGTGCAGATTGTAACGTTTAATTTGAAGGTTTGAACAAAAATATCTGATAGAAATTGTAGGAATTGTACACATTTCTTTACAAACACTCCACATTTTAGGAGGTCAAAAGTAATTGGACAAATAAACCAAACCCAAACAAAATATTTTTATTTTCAATATTTTGTTGCGAATCCTTTGGAGGCAATCACTGCCTTAAGTCTGGAACCCATGGACATCACCAAACGCTGGGTTTCCTCCTTCTTAATGCTTTGCCAGGACTTTACAGCCGCAGCCTTCAGGTCTTGCTTGTTTGTGGGTCTTTCCATCTTAAGTCTGGATTTGAGCAAGTGAAATGCATGCTCAATTGGGTTAAGATCTGGTGATTGACTTGGCCATTGCAGAATGTTCCACTTTTTTGCACTCATGAACTCCTGGGTAGCTTTGGCTGTATGTTTGGGGTCAATGTCCATCTGTACTATGAAGCGCCATCCGATCAACTTTGTGGCATTTGGCTGAATCTGGGCTGAAAGTATATCCCGGTACACTTCAGAATTCATCCGGCTACTCTTGTCTGCTGTTATGTCATCAATAAACACAAGTGACCCAGTGCCATTGAAAGCCATGCATGCCCATGCCATCACGTTGTCTCCACCATGTTTTACAGAGGATGTGGTGTGCCTTGGATCATGTGCCGTTCCCTTTCTTCTCCAAACTTTTTTCTTCCCATCATTCTGGTACAGGTTGATCTTGGTCTCATCTGTCCATAGAATACTTTTCCAGAACTGAGCTGGCTTCATGAGGTGTTTTTCAGCAAATTTAACTCTGGCCTGTCTATTTTTGGAATTGATGAATGGTTTCCATCTAGATGTGAACCCTTTGTATTTACTTTCATGGAGTCTTCTCTTTACTGTTGACTTAGAGACAGATACACCTACTTCACTGAGAGTGTTCTTGACTTCAGTTGATGTTGTGAATGGGTTCTTCTTCACCAAAGAAAGTATGCGGCAATCATCCACCACTGTTGTCATCCGTGGACGCCCAGGCCTTTTTGAGTTCCCAAGCTCACTAGTCAATTCCTTTTTTCTCAGAATGTACCCGACTGTTGATTTTGCTACTCCAAGCATGTCTGCTATCTCTCTGATGGATTTTTTCTTTTTTTTCAGCCTCAGGATGTTCTGCTTCACCTCAATTGAGAGTTCCTTAGACCGCATGTTGTCTGGTCACAGCAACAACTTCCAAATGCAAAACCACACACCTGTAATCAACCCCAGACCTTTTAACTACTTCATTGATTACAGGTTAACGAGGGAGACGCCTTCAGAGTTAATTGCAGCCCTTAGAGTCCCTTGTCCAATTACTTTTGGTCCCTTGAAAAAGAGGAGGCTATGCATTACAGAGCTATGATTCCTAAACCCTTTCTCCGATTTGGATGTGAAAACTCTCATATTGCAGCTGGGAGTGTGCACTTTCAGCCCATATTATATATATAATTGTATTTCTGAACATGTTTTTGTAAACAGCTAAAATAACAAAACTTGTGTCACTGTCCAAATATTTCTGGACCTAACTGTAACAGTGTTCTCCAGCAATCTAGCTGTCACGATCCCACCACTCAGTGTGTCTTTGATGTGGTGAGTAACAGTTCAGCTGTTCTTTTAGAATTAGAGTCATGCTGAGCTGTCAATATTGTGAGTGACAGTCCATTCGCCCAATCGGGGCCGGGGTGTGCTGGGTTTCCTCCAGGTGTCTCCTGCTCTGAGTGATTACCTGGCTGTCAGTCTTTGATTACTGCCAGTCAAAGCCTTAGCTCGGTGGTATGAGGGGCTGCTGATAAGACTTTGGCTTTACCCAGAAAGAAACGAGACAGGATGATGAAACTTTACATTTATACCACATACTCTCCACTGATGTCAACACACTTCTTACATCCATATTCCAAGTTCTATAAGCCTAGCAAAAAGAAGGATTTCAGTTGTGCCTCAAACAAGGCATCCGTAGCAGCCATGGCATCAAAAATAGCGTGAAATTTGGTACCCTTGAGGTGTTTCTTCAGGTTTGGAAACATGATAGTCGGAGGGAGCTAGCTCTGGTGAATAAGGTGGGTGGTCAACCAGCTGGAAGCCCAGCTCTGCCAGTTTTGCCATAGTCACTTGTGCAGTGTGAATGGGGGCAATGTCTTTCAGGAACAAGACTCTTTTGGACAGCTTGCTGCGCCTTTTGGCCTTCAGAGCTGCCTTCAATTGGTCCAAAAGTTCAATGTAATACCTTGCATTGATGGTGGAATCCTTTGAAGGTAGTCCACTAGCAGCACACCCTCCTTATCCCAGAACACAGACACCATCATCTTAGTGGCTGATTTTTGCACCCTGAGCTTCGGATGAAGAGAACCACTGTGCCTCCCCTCTTTTGACTGCTACTTGTTTTCAGGGTCATACAAATAAATCCAGGTCTCATCCATAATGACCAGTCCATCCAGGAAGTTCTTATCAGTCCGGAAATGCTGACAAATGGATCAGGATGTTTTCACTCACTTGCTTCTTTGATCTGTTGTTAAACATTTGGGGACCCACTTTGCAGATAGCTTCCTCATGTCCAAATGTTCATGGATAATGACACAAACACGTTCACGGGAAATCTCCATGATGTCTGCTATTGCTTTAGCTGAAATTCGTCGATTCTCCAGTATGAGGTTGTGCTCAGCATTGACGATCTCCAACCATTCTCGATCATCCAGGACGTTCCTCATCATTGGTGCTGAATTGGCCCGTTTTAAATTTGGCAACCCAGTTCTTAACTGTTCCCAATGTCTGCGACTTATCACCATGAATATCCTTTGCGGACTTTCCTTGCAGAAGCAAGAATTTTATTACTCCTCTACTCTCAGTTGCTGTGAATATCGCAGTAGACTCCGCCATTTTGTTTTCCCGCGTGCGTACAACACTATTGCTATAGGCAACTGTGCCGCTCCCCCGTGCCAGCAGCCGGGCTGCTGCTCGGATCCGGATCTGTGGTGGCTAGAGGGGTCTACTGGGAGTATGTACAGGGGGATTGGAAGTTCGTGACGCCACCCACGGTGCGTGGTAAGTTAGGAGGGTACCACCGCTGCTGTTGGGGACACCCGGTGGCAGTGGTTTGGCAGCTGGGATGTTTTAAGCCCTCCGTGGGTAGGGTTTTTTTGCCCAGGGAGCCCGGTGATGGTGAAGTGGGGGTGCCGCGGGGGTAGGAGAAGGGTTTTCCCACTGTACTAACTCAGTCCATAAATAATCACACCGACAGCTTGTAAACCAGAGTTCTGAGCACCGCTGCAGCTGGGAGGGAGTACGCTTGGGTCCGTGTTCTTGGTGTTGCAGTTAGTCTGTGACCCTTTTCCTTGGCACCAGTGTTTTCCTCTTTGGACCCTCAAGTCTGAAACTGTTTGGGTACCGCTCACCCTTGTGGCTAACGGAGTGAGCTTGCTCTCAGGGTTCACGCGTAGGATTTCTTTGGACTGTATTGGGAAAGTCCTATCCCATCGGTGCCCTAGTACCCCGATTTTGGAGTGGGTTGGGGATGACACTTGAAGTTTTCACCCCCGTCGGGTAAATTACCAGGACGCATGAAGCTACTTCCTGGCCTAGGATCCACGTACCCCGTCGTGCCCTGGCCCCTGCCCGGTGATAGCTCAAGGCTGCCGGCCGCCCTCCTCTGCAGTCCGTGCCCCATGACACTATCCCCTGCGACTGGGGTTCCAGCTCCTACTAGGCCCAGACCAACGTCTGCCACCTAGTACTCAGGAGCCCTGCTACGTGATCTCTCTTCTCGAGAGTCACTTCCTTCCCCTTCCACTGCTACTTCACTTCTCCTTTCACTTTTTCACTCTTCTCTACCAACCCCCATGTGGGCGGCCCTATTCCCTTCAGGCCCCCCCAATGGTGTGTCTGGTGGGTACAGTGCAAAGTGTTCCTAGGGTTTTGATTGGCTTAGCTGTTGGCAACACCAAAGGACCAGGACTCGAGTCGTAACCAAGGAGGGTGGATACTGTGCAGAAGGGCAGATTGCACAATACCCTGTGACGACCTGATAGGCCAGGGCGTCACACAACAAACACAAACTTTTGAAAACATATATCAGACATATAGGCTTTCATGTGACGTAACATTCGTTACCATAGAAACAAAAAAAAGATCAGAAAACCAAAGACTTATCAGCAGCCCCTTGTATATGAGTGCCTTGTTTTCCTGTGTTCTGTCTCCGATCTATTGCTGCTAGACCTTAACATTAGTTTTGCCTGGCCCCTTTGCCTTAATTCACTACCTTTCTGGAATTCTGACCTTGGACTGTGGCCTGACTACACATTTGTCTTACCCCTTTGTTTATGACAAGCTCTCTTGGCATATGATGTTGAATCTCTTGACAACCCTGCCTCACAGCTTGTCCAAGAGTAGTGACTAGCCTCACAGTATGACTGGCACAATAACTTTTTTTTCACACCAGTATGGATCCAATTCGTACACAGTCTGACCCAGTTGGTTCAGGATCTGGCCAGGCAGCACCAGGAACTAAAAGCATTGCAGTTTTAGCTGCAGGGTCAGTTTTGAAGCCCAATGATTGCTTTTAAGAGCCCTCTGCTGCTGGTGGCAGCTATGACGATTGTACCTCCTGATGTGCAGTTGGTCTCCCCCAAACCAGTGTTGGCCTTTGTGAATACATTTTCAGGGAAAATAACACACTGTAAGGTGTTCACAGAGAGCTGTACGCGGTATGTGCCCCCCTAGAGCTGTATTGGCCCCCCAGAGCTGAATTGGCCCCCCAGAGCTGTATGTGCAGCCCCCCAGAACTCTATGCTGCCCACCCCAGTAATGTGTATGCCCCCCAGAGCTGTATGCCTTCCCAGTAACATCTATACCCCCCCTGTAATGTGTATACCCCTCAGTAATGTGTATAAGCCCCAGAAATGTGAATGACCCTCAGGAACTTGTATGCCCCCCAGTAATGTGTTTGCCCCTCAGTAATGTGTATTCCACCCGAGTATTGTTTATGCCCCTCAGTAACCTGTATGCTCCCCCCCAGTAATGTGTATGTGTCGCGGGCGGAGGAGGGGACGCTGCGCTCTCCCACTGCTCGGGTCCGGCTGCTGCTGCTCGGCGGTGGCTCGAGCGGTGGGCCGGATCCCGGGGACTCGAGCGGCGTTCCTCGCCCATGAGTGAAAAGGGGTAGGGATTGATTGGATGGTGGATTTGAGTATTGTCCGTGACGCCACCCACGGTTGTGGTGATATTGGTGACACCACCGCTGCTCTGGACGGGGATCCCGGGAGCGGTGACAGGGAGCAGCTTTGTTGTTAGTTCTCCCCTCCGTGGGTAGGGGGTTGGTTGTCCCGGGGCCCGGTGATGGGGGAAGGGATGGAAGGCAGGCGGGTTACCGGGCCTGGTGAGGTGCAGGGTCGCAGGGGCAGCGCTGTGCCGCACGGCACTGTGGTACTCACTCAGCCAATGATGAAGACACAGTTCTCGGTAAAACACACGGCTGGATGGACGGGTCCCACTGACGGCTGCCGTGGTTTCTGCTCCCGGCAGGTTGATGGTGACTGCCTTTCCCTGCATATATGTACGGTAGATGGTTACGATGGGTTCCTATCGGTAACCCACTCCCCAGCTTGGATATGGGCTGGAGGAGCCCCCTTTTGCCCGCAGGCTCTGGCCCTGGAAAACGGTTGCCTTGGCGGTGGCGGTGTCTCCCTCTCACGGTTGGGCTGTTGCCTTTTGTCGGGACTTGGCTGCTGGGGAACCCAGGAGGTTCCCTTCGCTGACGGATTCGACAAATTCACGCCTAGCCTTGTCAGGGTCCGTAAACCCCTGCCAGATGGTGCTGACTTCTCTTTGTGTACCGGTCCGGTACCGCCGGGCCACCGCCCGTCCACGGTCCTTACGGTAGACTCCAATCGGTCACTCCTGCAGACGGTCACCACCGTCTGCCAACCTTGCTGTACCGCCCGGGCCACACATCCGGACGCTGTCAGTTAGTTGCTCCACTTCCACTCTCCTTCCTTCCACTTTCACCTCCAAAACTAATCTGTTTGCTTTTCCCGTCTCCAGGACTGTGAACTCCTCGGTGGGCGGGGCCAGCCGCCTGGCCCACCCCCTGGTGTGGACATCAGCCCCTGGAGGAAGGCAACAAGGGTTTTGTGTCTGACTTCGGTGTGCCTGACCGGGAGTGTGGGGTGTGTGGGTGTTGTTCTCTGTGGCCCCTGGCTTGTCCAGGGCGCCACATTCCCCCTTAGTTAAATGCAGACCGTCCGCGGGCTGCCCGTCCATTACCGGTTTTATTTTCACCAACTGAAAAATAGAAAACGGTAACACATAACAATTATAATAACATCTTCTTACATCGGGAGGTACTCTTACTTAAACGTTACGGTTATGGCTTCCGCTCTCTCCCACCCAAGCAACCTGGCCCTGATGCTGCCCCTAAGCAACAGGCAGCACCCCTTGACCCCAGTCCAGCACAAGTTGCCCGAGCGGGTTCTGTCCTTTTCAGGGGACCCACGTCCATGGGGAACCCCTGAAAACCCCATAGGATTGCCACCGGTTCCGGTGGTGGCTGGGCCCCAGCCTGCTCCACTGCGGGCCCTTCCTCCAATCTGCCTCTCCAGAGGCGGTAACGGTAAAGCCACAACAATATTTTTATTTACAAGCCACTAAGTTTGTGGTTGCCCTGCTAGTTCTCGGGCCTGTTCATAAGGAGTCCCTTATGCAACTCTTGTAGACAGTCCCCACAGGGACAACGGTGCCGGCAACGACCGGTTTCAATCAAGCAGCAAATCAGGTGACTTTTCGGTAAATCATTTGCTTATTTCTCAAAACTGTTAACAGCACTCCTGTGGTCCCAACGGGGGACAATGACAACGGTTTTCCGCTGCCCTTACTCCGACTCTTCGGTATCGGCTGGGGGAGGGGACACGGTGGACACCCGGGCCTCCTGGCTGCCCCTCAGCTTGGCATCCAGCGCAAACCACCCCCTCTCCCCACAGTGCCGGGTGTACTGTACCAGGTCCCCTGGCATCAAGTTGCGGCCTGGATGCTCTTCTGGCAGGTGGGCGTTAACGTCCCGCCGGGCTATGAAGACCTCGGCTTCTAGGCCCAGCTCATATATGAAGCCAAAGCCCCGGCGGACATCAAACCGCCTCACCTGCCCTTCATACAGGGGTCCCGGACACGGAAGGTCGCTTGGTGGAGGCTCTCCTTCTCCCGGATCGTTCAGGCTACCATCTCTGCCTTCTTCCTTTCCCTCTCTGCAATCTCCGGGCCCAGCGGTATTGGCACCCTGTCCCAATACGGTGCTGCTGCGAGCTCCGGCGCACGGGTCGGGCCCCGCGAGACCTTCTGGACACTGCCCACCACTGGCAATCTAGGTGGAAGGTCCCGCGGTCCCGCCGAGGTGTGGGGGACGGGCACAGGGGCTTTCTTCCGCTGGGCCTTCTGCACGGAGCGGCCTGTCGGCTCCGGCTCGGGGGAAGTCTCTGTAAATGCCTCCGGTTCGGGCTTCTGGACTTTCCAGGGCAGCACTTCCGGTCGGTCCCGGGCTCCGGCTGCAGGTCGATCCGCCAGGGCGGACATGCGGGGTACCGCTACCGGTTGTGGGGGTAGCGGGCCTAGTGACGGGGGCGCGGCGGCCGGTACGGGTAGCGGGGGAGGTAGTTGGGCGAGCGGGCATGGACCGGGTCCCTCGGCCGCGATGACCGACCCACTAGGGGCACAGGGGCGTGGGTCACTCACCCTCCCTTCCGCAACTTCCTCCTCGCGTCTCCGCACGGTCGCTACAACCTCCGCCATGTCGGCCTCCCACTCCTCCAGGAGGAGCTGCATTTTAACCTGCAGCCGTTGTTGGAGCTGCGCGGTCCAGATCTCCACCCACGCCGCAATTCCAGGCGCGGGGGCCACGGTGCTACGGGACGGCATATACATCTTGCTGGCGGCCTCTCCCAGGAACAAGATGGCCGCAGGGTCCTGGCGTCCCTGCCTTTATAGCCGCGCTCACATGCGACCAGTCGCCATTTCGTCCCCCTTCGTCTTTTACCGGCTCCTCCTCTATAGGGGCGGGATTTTGGCCTTCGCGCCTCCACTACTCGAGGAGACGCTCGAGCGGGAATTCTTCGCGCCCAAGATGGCGGCTTCACAAATTTTCCGGCCGGACACCTCCGGCGGTAACAAGGCCCACCTCTACCAGACGGCAGAGCGGTAAGATCCTGTTCGTGACGCCAAGTTGTCGCGGGCGGAGGAGGAAACGCTGCGCTCTCCCACTGCTCGGGTCCGGCTGCTGCTGCTGCTCGGCGGTGGCTCCCCCCAGTAATGTGTATGTGTCGCGGGCGGAGGAGGGGACGCTGCGCTCTCCTACTGCTCGGGTCCGGCTGCTGCTGCTCGGCGGTGGCTCGAGCGGTGGGCCGGATCCCGGGGACTCGAGCGGCGTTCCTCGCCCATGAGTGAAAAGGGGTAGGGATTGATTGGATGGTGGATTTGAGTATTGTCCGTGACGCCACCCACGGTTGTGGTGATATTGGTGACACCACCGCTGCTCTGGACGGGGATCCCGGGAGCGGTGACAGGGAGCAGCTTTGTTGTTAGTTCTCCCCTCCGTGGGTAGGGGGTTGGTTGTCCCGGGGCCTGGTGATGGGGGAAGGATTGGATGGCAGGCGGGTTACCGGGCTTGGTGAGGTGCAGGGTCGCAGGGGCAGCGCTGTGCCGCACGACACTGTGGTACTCACTCAGCCAATGATGAAGACACAGTTCTCGGTAAAACACACGGCTGGATGGACGGGTCCCACTGACGGCTGCGGTGGTTTCTGCTCCCGGCAGGTTGATGGTGACTGCCTTTCCCTGCACCTATGTACGGTAGATGGTTACGATGGGTTCCCACCGGTAGCCCACTCCCCAGCTTAGATATGGGCTGGAGGAGCCCCCTTTTGCCCGCAGGCTCTGGCCCTGGAAAACGGTTGCCTTGGCGGTGGCGGTGTCTCCCTCTCACGGTTGGGCTGTTGCCTTTTGTCGGGACTTGGCTGCTGGGAAACCCAGGAGGTTCCCTTCGCTGACGGATTCGACAAATTCACGGCGACTCCTAGCCTTGTCAGGGTCCGTAAACCCCTGCCAGATGGTGCTGACTTCTCTTTGTGTACCGGTCCGGTACCGCCGGGCCACCGCCCGTCCACGGTCCTTACGGTAGACTCCAATCAGTCACTCCTGCAGACGGTCACCACCGTCTGCCAACCTTGCTGTACCGCCCGGGCCACACACCCGGACGCTGTCAGTTAGTTGCTCCACTTCCACTCTCCTTCCTTCCACTTTCACCTCCAAAACTAATCTGTTTGCTTTTCCCGCCTCCAGGACTGTGAACTCCTCAGTGGGCGGGGCCAACCGCCTGGCCCACCCCCTGGTGTGGACATCAGCCCCTGGAGGAAGGCAACAAGGGTTTTGTGTCTGACTTCGGTGTGCCTGACCGGGAGTGTGGGGTGTGTGGGTGTTGTTCTCTGTGGCCCCTGGCTTGTCCAGGGCGCCACATATGTCCCCGCAGTAATGTCTAGGCACCAGCCCTCCTGTGATGTATATACTGTAGCCCCTAGCCACACCTGTGATTTATATACTGTAGTCCCCACTATGATATATGTACTGTAGTCTCCAGCCCCTCCTGTGATGTATATACTGTAGCCCCCGGCCCCTTCTGTGATGTAATTACTGTAGCCTCCAGCCCCTCCTGTGATCTATATACAGTACTGTCAATGTGCACTGTGTGCGGCTTTGTCTGTTAGTGACAACCATCATGCAGCATGCCCTGCATAGCCACATGCCCGAAAGGAACTGGACAGAGACAAGCAGGAGAGCTGACTTTGGCTGCTGCTAGCTTCCCCATATTAATAATATCTCTGATGTGTCTGTGTGTGCATATATGATGTGTGTATCTATGTATGTCAGTGTATATGACTGTGTATAGATTTAATGTCTGTTTATATGCTTTATTGTGAATTTGTCTTCAAATATGTATATGTACATATTCCTGTATGTGTACGTATCTGTGTATGTGCATGGGGCCCATTAAAACTTTCGTCCGGGGCCCACAAAAAACAGCCCTGCTTCTGAGATCTACAAAATGGTGTAATATGTTCATAAAAAGGGGCATAACATTTTTACTGTACACAAACACTATTTTATGGAATGAGAAGTAGTGGCAGGAATTGTATGACAGTGGCTTAGTAAATTACAGATGAAGGTGTTAACAGATTGGGTGTGTTCTACAGAATATCTAAAGAAGATACCTAAGCTGACTTTCATGGGTTGTAACCTTTTTGGTCTATGTAGCTACGTTTATCCAGATTGAATAGCAATCAATTGTGTATTCTTACCTCTACATAGGCAGACAGTGTCATGTAGATCTTTTCTCTGTATGGGGTGACACGGTTCAGCAGTAGGGAGTTGTGCATAGAACTGTCCCATGCTACTTCAAAGTGATAGAAGGTCCTGTCAAGGGGGGAAAGGGTTAAGTCCTTGGTGCAATCACCTGCGAACATTAGGTTGTATACACATTGGGACACAAAAACGAACATTACACCGAAGACTCTATTTACCAAGGTTCATTTGTTCCTTTGGGTTAAAAAATGATCCCCAGATTATGGAGGCTATAGAATACACTGCAACTGCTCCACACACAGTGAAGGGGAACAGTGTCTACCAGCTTGGGAACTTTTTCCATATATATCATGAAACAATGCATCTAAGGTTAGGGTCACACAACTGTATTTTCTCCAGAAAAAAGGTCCGAGAGTTTAATCCCAGTGGGATCTGTAATTTTTTGGATGTGGAGAAAAGAAATGAAATAAGTCTCCAACTTCTCCATTCTGTCAGCCCATGAAAATCGGTCTTTTTCTTTCACAGACCTATAGACTTGAATAGCCGAATGTGATTCGATTTATAGAGGCAAATCATACATGCTGAAATTTTTTTTTTTTGGACGACTCAGTCCAAGGAAAAAATTGTACATGTGCAGTGCCTCATTGAATAACATTGGTTCGGGTGCAACTTGATGGTTTGTTAGATAGTACTCGGACTGATAATACTGTCGTCTGCAGATGCCCTTATACTCATTGTTTTCGGGTAGTATTATACAGTATATTATGTGAAACTGCCCTTATTGTTCGCAAGCATATATGGATGGTCCACACAAACAGTTTTTCTGGTGTTATTAAGGAAAACAGGACTTAAAATGTGAATTATAAAAATTATAATTCTGCATTAATAATAACATATTTACTAGCAGTAAATAGAGTCTAGAGCAGGATACTGCTACATATACAACACATTAAGTACTAACACATAGTTTTTCATCGTGTATATCAATACACATATGTACAGCAGTCTATGTGGAAAGTGGTCAGAGTAAACCTCTGAATTATTCATTAGATTCTTTCCCTATGACCGGCGTCTGCGCCAGGAAAGTCCCTCACGTGTATGCTGAGCATATCCAAAGACCACCATTCACCCCAAAAATCATAACGTTCTTATGGTCAGCACTGCAGGATAGGCTCCCTGTTACAGGCCGTGACTAAATTCTCTATTTTTATAAAACAATAACAAAAATTAGGGACAGGACATGTATTCATTCCACAAGAATAAGGCTGCTTTCACACATCCGGTTTGAGCCGTGCGGCTCAATCCGGCTGTGAAACCTATGCAACGGATGCGGTGAAAACACCGCATCCTTTGCATACGTTTTTTACATGTGGCCCGTCCGGTTTTTGACGCTTGCGGCATACTACTGAGCATGCGCAGTGGCAAAAACCGCATGCGGCGGCCAGATGCGGTTTTTGCTGCATCCGGCATCCATAGGGATGCATTGGGATGCATTGCTGGTTTTTTTGCCGCACAAAAAAACGTGCCAGGCAATGTTCCATCCGGCCGCCGCATCGGCTAAATCTGCCGCATGCGGCAAAAAACGGACGGAACGCAAGGCCATGCGGCACAATGCGGCACTAATTAAAATCTATGCAGGAAAAACGCAACCGGCAGCAAAAAAAAACGGTTGCGTTTTTCCTGCAAAGTGCCGGATTGTGCTGCATAGCAAAGCAAAAACCGGAGGTGTGAAAGCAGCCTTAGCAGATTGGGAAGTCACACATGGATTATTTTTTATTGAATCAGTCTATTCCATGTGCCATACAACGACCCAGCAAACAGCAAATCTATAACAGAAATCCAAGGATCCATCTAACATTTCTGCTGTGGATCCACCTGTAGTTTCATGTTTGATTTCTCAGAGTGAAAAATCATATCTTTAGTTTGGAAAGTGTGGGACAGGGGCTATTTCTTCCAAGATTGGGACTTGGTTTGCTCATAAAGCTCTCTATTTGGTCAGAGAGAGAGAACTGTGCAGCGGTTTGTAGAACAGATGAGCTATTGATATTAATATTGATATATCAACTACTGTTCAATTAGACTCTTACGTAGAAAACATAGTCTGCTGAATGTGTATAGTTATACAAGGAATACCCCACAATATAAAACAGTTACTAGTTTGGTACCAGTAAGAAAGGCGATAGAAAGGAGATGAGAAGGAAACTCATGGTGGGAGAAGAGGGATTAGGACCTTGCTCTAAGGACAAAGGAGTCTAGAATAGCAATGGATGGATGGGAGAAGCAAAAGGAGACTCTAGGAACATCAAAAACTGAGGATACATGAGGACCTATATGATAAGATGACATAAACTAAATACCTAAGGGAAGGAGAAAGTGGTGAGAAAAAGAAGAGAACGTGGATTTATCAACTTGTAAATCAGATCTAAATGACTTGTGGCTCTAGCGTAATGCGCTGACAATGGTGATTCAGGTAAGGAGAGAACTCTTTCTGTTAGACAATTTTGACTGAGAGAAGTAACATTATGGGGACAGGAGATTAGAAAGGAATAAAACAAGAGGTAGAAATAACCATAATGAAGGAAAGACAGACAGAGAAACAAGGGCAGAATATCAGAAGTGAGTACCTGGTGCCCCACACGGACTGGCTGCTGAAGGTAGGAGCCCCAAATATATAGAGTGAGAGAGTGCAAGAGGCAGGGGCAATACACAACAATGAGGGGCAGGCAACCCACACACATGAAAGCAGAAATCAGTGCATGGAGGGAGAGGAATATGGAGTAATCGAGCAATGTTTTCTAGGGTCTGAAAATATATTTCCACCACCAACACTTAGTGAATTACTCTCTAAAATATCTACTAGACAAACGAAATGTATATAATACAGACAGCAAGCAATCTGCTCAATTTGGTAAAAAATGTATTTTTCCCAACAGAGCTCAAAATCCATTCCTGTCCTTTGCACAGACGTTGTAGTAGTTAAAAGGGGTTTTTCCATGAAGAAAGTTCATTTTAATCAATAGAACTTGAAATAATAATAATTTCCACAATTGGCTGTATTTAAAAAACATGTTCCTGTGCTGAGATAATCTGACATATGTGTCCCTGCTATGTGCTGTGTAATGGCCGTGTCTGACTGTACAGAGATATACCACATCTCCAAGGCCAGGAAGTAAAAAAGAATACAGACATTCCAGCATGGGATTGCAAATTATTCTTTCTTTGAAGTAAAACATTTAAAAAAATAAAAGGCAGGAAACTATTTTACCTCACAAAAACAATCAGCTGTGATCCTATGGTCCTATGGTGTGCTAGCTGTATACTCTCTTTTGAATCCTCCCCGGCTATGTGGCATGATCAGACCATGTCCTAGTATGGTCAGACAGGGCTGTTACAAAGCAGGGACACATATATAATATTATCTCAGAACAGGAACATTTTTTAAACATCCAATTGTGAAAATTATTATTATTCCAAGATCTATTGATTAAAATCAACTTTAAAATTACCTTTGTTTACATGAAACCCCCCTTTAAATAGGAAACTACCATAATCATATTTATTTAGCTCCCATTATCTTCATTAATAAAGTACCGTATTTTTTTGGTGAAGGAAAAGAGAATTTTTTTTTAATAAATGGGGTCCGTCTTATAATGCCAGTGTCCGTCTAAGAAATTATATAGGGTATATGTCCCTCATAGCCCCCCATCCTAAAATTAGCCCCCTTAATCTGGATATGGCCCCCTTATATTGAATATAGCCCCCTTGTGCTGGCACACGTCCCCCAGTGATGCCACATGTCCCCTATTGCTGGCACACGTCCCCTATGGCTGGCACACATCCCCTATGACTGGCACATGGCCCCCTGTGGCTGGCACACGGCCCCTATTACTGCCCATGGCCCCCTGTGGCTGGCACACGGCCCCTATTGACATCTCTGTGTGCATGATCACAGCGGCAGGAGGGAGACACCGGGAGACACGCTGGAGGAGGTAAGTAAAGAGTTTTTTATTTTACTATGGGCAGCAGCATGGGGGCCATTTCAAACACAGGGGGGCATGTGCCATCAAAGGGGAGCACAGGCACATATAATATGCGCCGCTCCCCCAGCCCATCACCACTGTGCGGTTTCAGCACCACGGTGATGGACAGTGGCAGTGCATATTATATGAGCGGGAGCAGGAGATCTCCCGCTGCAGCCTTCACCAGCTCACCAGCCTCTACCAGCCTCCCTCAGCCTCCAGCACCGCTCCAGAGCTGCCCCCACCTCCCCTGGACCCTGCAGTATATAATCCGTATATTCGGATTATAAGACGCACCCCCTACTTTCCCCCAAAATTTGGGGGAACAAATGTGCGTATTATAAAGTGAAAAATACAGTAGCCTACAGCCTCTATAAAGATATATTATGCACAGAAAGGTTGTCTTCAAGTACAATATAACCCCCCTCCAGAAAATAACAATCTATTCCAAAATAGTGTAATATTATCCATAATGATTACTTTGTATACTCACTAAGAGGTGAATACCTCCAATAAGAAGTGAGCAGAAAACTATTCATAATCTATAGAGGAGTCTGGTCTCTTCTAAAGTATGGAAACCCAAATCATATTCATTTTACCAACTCGGTTTCCCCTATGGTCAGGGGCCAGTGAGACCAGATCCACATAGAAGTTATTCCATCCAAAAGTTAGCTTGATGAGTCTACAATCCGTGAAGGTCTCCAGCAGTATGGCTTTATCGGATGTACAGGCAGATGACATCATCTCTCCTCTCTATTTTTGACATGCACAGTTATGCTGGAAACCACACCATTCGGATAAGTCACAAAGTGGAAGAGCTCCACGTAGTATAGGTACTTCAAGCTAACCCCTGGATGAAATACCTTACTGGTCTGGCTCCACTGGTCCCCTGATGAACCCAAACAATGAAAAATGTGTTGTGACGGTAAGTATGATTTGTGGTTACCATACTTTAGAAGGGACCAGTGTAATGGGAGCACTGTCTGTGGACACCTGGCATCTCTAAAGAGGGCTACCATGAATACGCTTGCACAAGCTACTCCATTTTCCAGGGGATCTTTCACTCTTAAACCTCTATACAGGGATCTGGACTGAACAGGGTCCCCTAGGCTGGGGCCACGTTTATAGCTGCTGTTCGATGGTACAAGCTAGCAAGAAGAATGGTCCAGTAGCCAGTTCAGAACAGGTACAAAATCACAAGGCAGAAGAGTAGTCCAAAAAACAAGCCGCCATTAAAATTAGGAATCTCTACAGGGAGCTAAAAGTAGGATACTAAAAAGTTCTCAAGGAGCAAGTCAGACTATAACTGGCAGTCGACAACAGGATTTCAGGATCTTAAATAGCCTCCAGTCCCACAAAAAACACACAACAGTTAACTCTATAACTCCCAGTATAGATGAGACTACAAGTCCCAGAGGACACAAAATACATTACAACTGCCGCCCCACGTCACCCATGATGGAAGTGCAGGGCCGTCTGGAGACAGAAGCAGGAAGGGCAGGCACCTATACAGATGTCATAACCAGACTCCTCTATAGGTTATAAATAGTTTGCTTCTCATTTCTTATTAGAGGTATTGATCTCTTAGTGAGTATACAAAGTAATCATTATGGATATGATTAAACTATTTTGCAATAGATGGTTAACTATTTTGTTGGTAGCAATTTCTGTATTCTTGAATTGCATCTATTGTAAAGGGACAAACCAGAGACACCAAGGGAAAGCCATTGAAAAGCAGAGGTGTCAGTTTGGATTCAACACTAAGATGCCAAACTCGGCAGAAAGCTAGGGAATAATCTACAATATTCCACAGGCAACAAACATTTTCAACCATAATGTCAATATTCTATTTCTCCATGTATTATGGGGAGTGTGCTGTACATGGGCTGCCACTTATCAGGCAATGGCATGGACTGAAGACCAGGGAAAGGCTTAGGGAACGGACTGGCAATGAAGGGTACAGGTCCCCAATGGTAATAGGGTTGATAAGAACAGTAAAGCCCCAGTAGATAAATACTAAAACAGTTATAGTAGATATTTTGAACGAAAAGCAGAAAAGGAGAAGGAACACGACAGGTGGTGGAAATGGCAGCATGAATGGGAGAAGGAAAAGATAGGTAGCTGGGTTGAGGAATGAAAAAAAATAAAATACCTAGGTGTGTCAGAATCAAGAAACTGCCTGAAATACAAATAATGAGACGTTAGTGCCGGCACCAGGGTAACGGGAATCATCAGCCCCAATGTATCCCAACACATTCATTCAGAGGTCTGCATATCAGTCAATGGAAAAGGTGTTAGTAAATTGAGCTGTACTATAGCAGTTCTTGCCTGGAAGCAGTTATCAACCTCAGTCATAAAGGGCAGTGTAGTAGTGAGATTGGGGGTGCTTGGAGCGGGACTTTGTGAAAACTAATAAAGGGGGTTCATGTGGGTTAGAAGGAGATATGTGTTATAACGAGATTTTACTCTCAAATGGTAATAATGTGACGGGTGGAAGGAGTCGAATGGACAACCTAGGCATTTGCAGATGGCATGTAAGAAAAAAGTTCAACATGTATGGTGGAAAGAACTATGCATGATAGAGGGTAGGCTGTGAATAGGGTATGGAATGACTGGGGTTACTGGTGGAGGAGGTGGATCTAATGAATACGCTCAAGTGAAAAGTACAAGGATGATGATACGAGTCCTGAAATGTTGTGGCTGGGGTTTGAAGATATGTGGGGTAGAAAGGAAAATTGGGTTAGGGTGTGGGGAAGCTCATGCTAAAGTTCCTCTGTTTCATGCTTAATGAAAAGGTCAAAAGCAGAGTAGGAAAGCTTTGCAGCTGAACCAATCCAGCTGTTCCTCTATAAGCCAATAAGATTCCAATCTTATGCACCCGGTATTATTAACAAGACCACATACCTGTCACCCCCCTCCGGGGGACGATAGCCTGCAGACAAAATGTTCAAGGACAAAATGTTGGGGTCAATCAGTGACTCATCAGCCTCTGGAGTATTCCGGATCCTTCCTAAAGTGACAAGAGGAGATTTTGGTTCAAGAAACATGTTCAGCAAGATAGAATGTAAATAATGTAGTCTTGTAGTGGTATATTCACACATAGCAAGGGTTAATATCACCGGCCCATTCATCTAAGTAGCTCTTACAGAAATCCATGTGTTTGTCAGGAAAACAGCTACATGTGTGAATTCATACATGGGAAAAAAAAACCCAGACTGTTTTAATCTGTGTTTTGGATCAAATTTTCATCAGTGATTCATCAGTTTTTAAAGTTTTTACCATCAGTGAATTTCTAATACAACGTTCAACTCAATGTTAAAGATGGACAACACATGGACTGCACATGGATGGCATCTGTATGCTGCCAGTGACTTTCATGGACCCATAGACATATGTGGGTGATCCGCTTTTTGGATGAAAAGTAGATACATTTCCATAAAAATCCAAGAAAAATCCAGCCATCCCAAACGATAAAAAATTCCAAAACTTTATTTCACATTTTAAAATTCCATGGTTAGGACTTCATTAAAAGGGAAACAGATGACGCATTTCGGATATGAGTAAGGATCTGTTGGAACCGAAACGTGTCATCTGTTTCCATTTTGATGGAGTCCTAACCATGGGATTGCTAGATTTTTCATGGATTTTTTTTTGGATTGCTTCTTCTGGTGGCCAGCTGGACTCTGACCCGTGCATCCCTTTCTCTATACCAGGAATTGCAGATGGTGGTGGAGTGGCTGATAAGTATTTTGTGTTTTTAGATACATTTCCATGCTTTATGGACAGAGTCTGCAAAAATTATGGACTTGTGAACCTATAGAAAGATTATAATGGGTATATTTTCTGTCTGAAAAACTTGGAAAGAACACATATATGAAAAATGGATGTCTGAATGAGGTCTA
Organism: Anomaloglossus baeobatrachus; assembly: GCF_048569485.1. Taxonomy (NCBI): domain Eukaryota; kingdom Metazoa; phylum Chordata; class Amphibia; order Anura; family Aromobatidae; genus Anomaloglossus; species Anomaloglossus baeobatrachus. The sequence goes on along the minus strand of NC_134355.1, from coordinate 561,720,623 downwards.
AGAGAGAACCTGCTCTTTAATCCCTTTACGAGCTAGGATGTACCTATACGTCCTAGGTCACCTGCCTTCCTTCCTTTAATGTGCGCTCCCGTGGCGAGCCCACATTATTCACTGTACATGTCTGATGATCTGATCAGCAGACTATACTGAAACCCTAAGTCTTTTACAAAATGTTTAGTTACTGGTACTTTTATACAGGTACCATAGTTCAAGTATTTCTAACTTAATGGGAGCATGCGAAAGAAGTTACTTACCAACTACTAGCTCCCGCACCTCCAGCCATTTCAGCTCGGCCCCTGCTTCATGAACAAGAGTCACAGATATACGTCTTTGAATGCCCTGTGCGGAAGACATTATTGAGCAGAAAAATTTATCCCCTTAGTAAATAAGCCCAATTTTTCAAGTCTGATGTGTTATTTTACACTGTAATAACATTGAATGCCTCCACATATCCCAGTGATTTTTTTTTCCATGACACATTATACTCTGTTATTATTTCATTTATGAAAATATCAGAAATTGGATGAAAAGTTAGAAAAATTAGCAATTTTCAAACTTTGAATGTTTATACCAGATAGTTATACTATGCCAAAAATATAATATAACTAACATTTACCACACAGTAATAGACCCGTTTAACTTGCCACATAACGCATCATCTTGATAACTTGTCACAGAAGGTTATCTTATTTAAAGGCTACCTATCAAAAGTTAGTGCTCTTAGGCTATGTGCCCACGCTGCGGAAAATGCGCGGATGTTGCCGCGGATTTCTCGCGGAAATGCCGCGGATTTTTCAGAAATCTGCAGCACAGCTACTCCCCAGCCATTTCTATGGCATTTGGGAAATGCTGTGTCCACGCTGCGGATTTTTCCGCAGCGGAAATCATGCGGATTTCCGTGCGGAAAAATCTGCAGCATGTCAATTATTGTTGCGGATTTACCTGCGGATTTTGCCTATTCAATTGAATGTAAAAAAAAAATAAAACGCAAAATCCGCAACGAAATCTGCGTCAAATCCGTGACAAATCCGCAACAAATCCGCACAAAATCAGCACCTATGAAAAGGTGCGGATTCCGGGAGAATGCTGCGGATTTAGCTGCAGAAAAATCCGCAGATACAGAGTCTCGTGGGCACATATCCTTATTGTATTCCTGCTGCTTCCCTAAGTATTCATTCTTTTGTTTTTCTTAAATCCGCCATCCTGTTGCAGAGATATGCGCATTTGTTTTAAAGGTGTTTTCCCACAAATAAAATTCATTCTAATCAATAGATCTTGGAATAATAATAATAACTTTCTCAATTGGATGCGTTTAACAAAAAGGTTCCTTTTTATAAATGTGCCATGTGCTATGTACTGTGTAATGGCTGTGACTGACCGTGCTGGGTCATGGTCTGATTATACCACATCAGCTGGGCAAGGAAGGAAGTAAAAAACGTATATAGACATTACAGCATAAGATCGCAAAAATTTGTTTCTTTGAGCTAAAACATTTTTTTTTAAAAAGAGGCGGGGAAATGTTTTACCTCACAAAAAGAATCAGCTGTGATCCAGTGCTGTAATGTTTGTATACATTTTTACTTCCTCCCAGGAGATGTGGTATGATCACACCATGTCCCTGTACAGTCAGACACGGCCATTACACAGTACATAGCAGGGACACATACAAGGTGGCCATAAAATAACTTAAGGTGTTTGGAGCCGTGTACAGACTGACCCAGTAAACAGAACCATGAAAATCAGCATTGAATTAAAAAAACTCTGTATCTCTGGAACTGAATGGCGGATTAAATAAAACAAGTAATGAAAACTGAAAGGAACAGCGGGAATAAAAAAAAAAAAAGGTCACTATTAAGGATTAAGATAAACTAATATTGCACAAGTCATTGATTGTACCATGTGTCAAATTCTACTTTTTTGTGCCATGATATCCCAGTGCTATGGTTTCATTGTTAAGGTACACTTGGTTTCATCTCTATGTCTACTTTATGCCAGTAACATTTTTTATATGTCCTTTCATTTTGTTAAGATGTTAGCAAAGTTAAACGTTTAGCAGTAATTTTTCATTTCTTCAAGGAAATATATAAAATGTATTATTTTAGGCATCTATTTAGCTTCAAAGTGACTTTAAAGGGAACCTATCGGGTCCAATATGTACCCAGAAGACCACGAGCAGTTCTGGGTGCATATTGCTAATCCCTGCCTAACCGTCCCTGTATACACTAGCATAGATAAAGAGATCTTTAGAAAAAGTGTTTCTAAAGATCTTTTATTGTATGTTAATGAGCATGGGGACTAGTCACAAGGGCGTTGCTTCCCTTGCTAGTGGGCTCCATTAGCATGTCAGTACACCCCTGTGGGCATGCTATCATGCTAATGAATACACAGCATCACAGGATGATCTCACTCACCTCTCTGCTGCCATCGCCGTCCGACGCTGGATTTCGGCTCAGTGCGCATGACCACGGAGTTCGGGAATGCGCACTTTGAGGTCGGGAGTACGCATCCTTGCTTCAAACTGAAGTAGTGCCTATTACCGAAACTCCGGGGTTATGCACACTTAGCTGAAATCCGGTGTTAAACGGCGATGGCAGCAGAGAGGTGAGTGAGATCATCCTCTGCTGCTGTGCATTCATTGGCATGTTAGCACTCACAGGGGTGTACTAATATGCTAATGGGGCCGACTAGCAAGAGCAGAGTCCCCTTGCTCATTAGCATACTGTCAAAGATCTTTAGAAAAACTTTTTCTAAAGATACCTTTATCTATGCTAGTGTATACAGGGACGGTTAGGCAGGGATTAGCAATATGTACCCAGAACTCGTGGTTCTTGGTGCATACTGGACCTGACAGGTTCCCTTTAAAGGGCTTATACCTTGTAACCCCCCCAAAAGTGACACCATTTTAAAGACTGCACCCCTCAAAGTATTCAAAATGGCTGGCAAGAAGTTTGCTAAATGTTCAAGTGCTTCACAAATTATAGTTTTTCAACTAAATTGTTGTTAGCATCCTAACAAGCCACCACATACGGTAGAGCAGACCTTGAGGCTATTACTTGGCCTTGGGGTGCCATGGATATCATCGGGACTTCAAAATCCTACTTGTGGGATGCTAACAGGGGTAAAGAGGGAGCCCACTCTCTCTGTTAAGCATCCTGATGCCTTTCGATTGACAGCAGCATTTTGGGGGCTAAATGTCACTGATCTATGCTAGCACTGATCATGGCCAATGCAGCAGTGTCTCAACGATAGTAAACACCTGCTACATTTCTGCCTGTCAGGTAGCATTGTTTTCTTATTCTTCAAGTCATTAAAAGGAATATTGATGTCATTAAGGGGTTAAAACTGCAGCGTTATAATTTCAAAGGATGATACAACAGAGGAAGAGGTTACCTGATGGAGAAGGAAGGTGCCATGACAGGGTAAACCCGTTCCATGATCTACTGCCACAGGTATATAGCTGTAACAGAGAATGCAAACCATGCATGAGATGAAATATTAGGTGCATTATAAGGCTATGTGCGCACGTTGCAGATTTGGTGCTGAAATTTTCTGCATGACATGAGCACCTTCTGGCAGAAAAACACATCAAGAAAAGTAAGTGTTTTGGTGCATTTTTGGTGTGTTTTGTGCCATGCGTTTTTTTTAATGAAGTCAATGGATGGAAGGCCTAAAAAAAGACAGGAAAAAAGACACCAACAATTAAAAAGATAAGCAACATGCGCACAGCACTTCCGTATTCTCATAGACTTTGCTGGCCTGATGATAGAGATGCAGATTTGGGCCACAATCTGCACCAAATATACATTAAATAATGCATTGTGTGCACAAGGCCCAAGGGTCCTTGCACTTTATTTCTGCTTCTAACAAACGCACATTGTTGATATAGCATGTTGATTTGCACTTCTTACGCTGACATGGGCATGCGGCAATCCTTTGCATGTGCAAACCGTATGGGGATGAACGTTCATTACTACAATTGTCCATTCCCATACATTTTACATATACTTCTTCATATAAAACACACAAGCATCACTATCACCTGAAAAGAAAAAGTAGAAAGGATGAAGAAAGGAATCAAAGAAAGGATGGAGGGAGGAAGGGGATGAAGACAGAAAAGGAGGAAAGAAAGGACGAGCAAGGATGGACAGAAGAAAGGAAAGAGGAAAGTAAGGAGGTAGAAAAAAGGAAGGAGAGAAGTGAAAAAGGAGGAGAGCAACGAAGAAAAAGATGGATGTAAGATGGAAGGAATAAGAAATGGTGGGAGGGAGGAAAAGGAAGCAAGGAAGCTAGGAAAAAAAGGAGTAACGTACAGGTAAAAAAAGAGGAAAGAAAGAGAGAGGGAGGGTGGAAGGAAGAGTAAAAAAGGGAGGGAGTAAAAAAGAAGAAAAGAGGGTAGAAGGAAGGAACAGAGGTAGGAAGGAGGGAGAGGAAGAAAGAAAAATAGGTAAGAGGGGAGGAAGGAATGTGGGAGGGAGGATGGAAGGAAGGGAAAAAAGGAGACAGGAAAGAGGTTTTTATAGAGAAAAAGTAGATAGATATAGCAAATCATCTTGGTGCTGTGTTCGAGCCAAGAACTGTGAACTCCTTTGCTTTAATAAGTTTTCCAATACTAATTTAACTGTTTCTCATATGACCTTACTCATCCTAATAATAATTTTCCTAATATACTTTTGTAAGGATTTTCGGAGAAATATTATGAGGATTATGACATTCATACAGGTCACCTAGCCTCAAGGGCCAAATGGTGGAGGTGATTAATCCAATCAAAGCAGTTCCTGAACCAGCAAGTACCTCTACTGAGTGGATTAGGAAAATGATTATTAGGAAGAGTTCTTTCACATGAGAAAAGGTTAAATTAGTAGTGGAAAAAACTCTTTAATTATTGCCTAGCATCTTTGAGTAGAGTAAAATATGTTTTCAGTACCAAGTGTGCAAACTGACTCTTCAGAGAGGAAGAGGACTTGAACTCTAGTGCCACCTATTGGAAGTAGCAATCCTAAAAGTCAAAATCGACCCTTCAATGAGTCTTGCCATATGACTTAGGATATAAGCCAAACCAGAATCTCAATTTGCTCAGACGTTTCTGGGTATTTCCACTTATCAGTGCAAAGTATGAGATCTGATTAGGCTAGGTCAAGACTAGAGGCCAAGACTGGGATCTTAAGGGGTAAGGTATGTCTTCGTGGAGAGTGACATGCCAGTATGGGGAGACTTAAATGTCTTGCATGCTCCTTTGGGAAATAAAGTATGCAAATTGCCTCTTCAGACAGGAAGAGAACTTGAACTATAGTACCACCTATTGGAAGTAGCAATCCTAAAAGTCAACACTTACCCTTTTAACAAGCCTTACCATATGACTTGGCATATAATCTAAACCAGAGTCTCAATTTGCAGGCATTTACGTTTCCTCATCCTGACAGGTCACTCTCCACAAGGAGAAATCTTAATGCATTAGATCCCAATCTTGGCCTCTCACCTAGTCAAATCAGATCTCATACTTTGCACTGACCAGGTGCAGGACCCCAAAACACAGTGTCTGCAAATTGAGATTCTGGTTTGGATTATATACTAATTCATATGGCAAGGCTCATTAAAGGGTTGATATTAACTTTTAGGATCGCAACTTCCAATAGGTGGCACTAGAGTTCAAGTTCTCTTCCCGTCCGAAGAGGCAATATGCATATTTAATTTCCCAGAGAAACATGCAAGGCGTTTAAGTCTCCTCATACAGGCATGCCAGACCTGGCATGTCACTCTCCACAAGGAGAAACCTTACCCCCTTAGATCCCTATACCAAGTGTGAAAGTGATATATTTGACCTCTGTAGTCTATCCAAAACTCAAATACAGTACAGAAACATACAACAGTGTTTAATCATGTATTTGCGAAGTTAACACAATACCAGGAAAGTGTTCATTACAATAGTTCTCAAATGAAATAATGGGCCTGATTCATTGTGTGTATTTTTTATGCCATTTTTCTTTTTTTTGCCTTAAGGTATTTGTTGATATCTTTTGTGCTAAATTCTTCATAATAGAACATTTGATTCTTGAATTTTTGTGCAAAATAAAAAATGCTTTTTATTTTTTGTATTTTTATCTATTTTAAAGCAAAAAAATTGCATGTTCTGCTAAAATGTTGCAAAATTTACAGAAAAATTTCAGCCGTATATAAAATCACTCCAGGGGGGACGTTTGTGCAAAAATGTTGCAAGGTTTTCAAAAGTCGCAATTAATGAATTGTGTCCATTACATACAAAAATAGATATTTTTAGATACTCACTCTCCATTAGCTTCTAGTTCACAGATTTGGAAGAAGGACATCAAGTCATACTTGCAATGGCACTGACCAGTACTGGGAACACGCTGTCTTGTTAACTTAGTGGCTGGAACTAGAAAAAAAAGCAAACAAATAGTTGGTGAGTAAAAAATTGCTAATGCTGTGTAAACCTCACTTATATCATTGATTTGGTGTGTGATAGTCTATCTGATGTATACAGTTCTGGGAGCATTAAGGAGCATCGCTAGTGATGTCGCTCGTGAAAGCACCCGCCCCCGTCGTTTGTGCTTCACGGGCAAATCGCTGCCCGTGACGCACAATATCGCTAGGACGCGTCACACATACTTACCTTCCTAGCGACGTCGCTGTGGGCGGCGAATAACCTCTTTTTAAGGGGGAGGTTTGTGCCCCATCACAGCGACGTCACACAGCAACCTGCCAATAGAAGCGGAGGGGAGGAGACCAGCCGCATTAACGACACGCCCACCTCGTTGCCAGCAGGACACAGGTATGTTGCTGTTCATCGTTCCTGGGGTGTCACACGTAGCGATGTGTGCTGCTTTTGGAACGACGAATAACCTGCGTCCAGCACCAGCAACGATATTTGGGAAATGAACGACGTGTCAATGATCAACGATTAGGTGAGTATTTTTGATCGTTAGCGGTCGCTCATATGTGTCACACACAACAACGTCGCTAACAAGGCCGGATGTGCGTCACGAATTCCGTGACCCCAACGATATCTCGTTAGCGATGTCGTTGCGTGTAACAGCACCTTTACTGTCATGGTACATATCTGTTGTTTAAAATGAAGTATCGGACTTCCGGTTCCTGTCCTGGCTGAGGTGGAAGCATAGAGGAGAATCTCCTGCCACCCCTCACAGAAACCGACTAAAAACAGACCCCCCGGACGAGCCACCAAACAGAGAGCAGCACAGGAGGTTACCTAAAGCAGACAGCTATGGAACGGTACCTCCTGAGAAGCTCTGGGAGCGGTGAGTCAGCCTGGAGAAGCTTTGATATGGACAGGGGAGAAGATAAGATAATGGCGCCGAGCCTGATGGGGGAGGAGCCTGAACGCATGGTGAGAGACTCAGAAAAGCAAACACAGAGCTGGAAGGGGAGAGATAAGGGAGATATGAGCGAGGAGACAGGAGATAAGGAAGATATGAGCAAGGAGTCACAGGAGGACACAGCAGGAGAGAGGTGGATGCAGGGGACTGATGATGGTGGATCGCAATGGGAGGATATGGAGGCAGAGGGGAGAGAAGATGCAGGCAAAGCAGGGCAGCTCAAAGACACAGCAGTGTTGGAGGAAGAAACTGACAAACAGCACAGGGAGATTAATCCCACTCAGACTCACAGGAAGTCAAATGCAAGAATTCATAGTACCCCTTCCAAAGGAAACAAAAAGCAGCCTACTACACCAACATCACAAGCCTGCAAGTTATTGGGGGATGGAGGTGGTGGCCCAGTACAGACAAAGAGAACTAAGAAAACAGCACCACCTGCAGGCCAAGACAAGTACACACAAAAGCTTAATGTGGACTATAAAAAACTGGCTGAAGAAGTGACATCACACTTGTCAAAAGAGGTTAAAGTGGCTATTGAGGCAGCCATACAAACATCATTAGCTAATATGCAAAAACAGATAAATGCCCATGCCTCTAGACTGGCAGAATCAGAGCAGAGAATATCTGACTCCGAGGAGACAATACTGGCTATGCAAGCACAAATAGCAGCTCTAGCAAAATCTAATGAATACTTGAAGGATAAAGCAGACGATTTGGAAAACAGATCGAGACGAAACAACCTACGTATAGTCGGGTTGCCAGAGTCTGTGTCGATTGGACAGTTGGATAATATATGCGAGTTGGAGCTACCGCAGGCCCTGGGCATAAAGGCGAAATTCAGAGTTGAAAGAGCCCACAGAGTGGGTCCACTGAGACACCAGGAGGCGAATAAGGGAGAGGGCCAAAACTCAAACAAGAATACCCCGATAAGAGCCAGGCAGGTGATTGTCAAGTACCTTGATTATAAGCATAAGGAGGAAATATTGAGGGCCTTTAGAGAACGAAAGCGTCCACTACAATATCAAGGCAACAGACTGCTAATTTTTGGGGATTATTCAGCGGAAGTATCCAGAAGGAGAAAAGAATTTACCAAAATTTGCTCATTTCTGTACAACAAAAAAGTAAAGTGCCAGCTATTATACCCTGCTACACTGAAAGTTAGAAACCCCAATGGCTCGTTTGTATACTACAAGGACTACAAAGAAGCAGAAAACATTCTCATGGCAGAGCTCAACAAGACTAGGTCAGAAAGGCAAGAAAAAGGAGCTAGTGGAGAAGGGAATAATAGAAGAGGATCCCCCACAAGCTCAGGAAGAGATGTGGGACGTCTTGGGGGACAAAAGCAAGTTGAGACCAGGGAGGAAAGGAGGCCAAGCCCGGGTCGACAGCATAATTCTCGCCTGGAACACAGGAACCAACCCTTGGAGAGAAACCATGATACCTGAACTGGAACTCGCCCATTGTTTTTCCTTTTTTTGCCTGTTTTTTTTTTTTTTTTTTTCTCTTCCCAAACAGGGAGAGGCGTTGAGGAGGATGCATTACGGAGAGAGGGTTGGGGAGGTGAGAGGAGGAGGGGGAAGGGAGAAAAGAGAGGAAAACATCCCAAAGTCTGGGTCCTCTTCCCCCCCCTCTCTTTTTTTTTTTTTTTTTTTGTTCTTCTTCTTTCTTTCTCCATCTTCTCTCCCCTTGGTCTTTTTTTTCTTTTTCTCCTTTGTCCAGGAACATCATCCAAATTCAAATGAAGTGGGCCTGTTCTGGGCGGACTGATGGCTACCTGGAGTCAGAGATAAGTAGGACTGGAGAATCTTGCTGAGGTTTTGACATACTGTGCTAATTTTTGCATAATTTTCAAAGGCTTATTCAAGTTAGTCCGGGGATAGAACATATATTTTTTGGGGGGTGATTAGGGAGCTACATATTTTGGCTAGGAATAGGGGAGCTCACCAACGTGGCGGGAAGCGCCGTGGATTTCTCGGAAGGGAAAATATGTTTTACAGTTACATGCTTTTTGTTGTATTTGTTATATTTGCAAGGTGGGGAAAGGGAGTGTCGATTTTGTGGTACCAACTGTGATTCTAGTGTCGAACATCTCGTCTTCCTTGATGCAGGGGCCCATAGGGGAGGGAGTAGTAAAAGCAGAATACACAGGTAAACATGATACAGATAACTACGTGGAATGTTAAAGGGCTGAGATCACCTAACAAACGAGCAATGATATTGAGACATCTGAAAAGACTAAAGACAGACATTGCCTTATTACAGGAAACCCACTTGGGGGGGGGGACTTTTTCCGCATGAAGAAACATTGGGTGGGCACCGTTTACGGGGCAGCGGCACAAGGTAGAAAAGCGGGCACTATGATTCTAATAAATAAACAATTCAGTCATGAGGTAGTGGCACATGAGGCAGACGACCATGGAAGGTGGCAGCACTTAACAATCGTTAGTCCAGCGGGTAAACTCAGTATTTATAATGTCTATGGCCCAAATTCACAACAAATCACATTTCATGATGACATAAAGGCCATCATATTAGCAGATGGGGAGGCTAACATTATAGTGGGAGGCGATTTTAACACCGTCCCAGACTCAGCTGAAGATAGGAGGAGGGGCGAGGAGGGGACAGCTAATGTGGGCAGGAGTTTAGACAATAGGGATGTAACATTAGAAGACGTAGGACTGAAAGACATCTGGAGACTAACTCACCCACATGACAGAGAGTATACACACTTCTCTCACCCTCATGATAGCTGGTCACGTATTGATCAGTTCTGGATCTCGCAAGACTTACTGAGTGGTACGCAAGATTGTGTGATAGAGAATATGGTGATCTCTGATCATAGTCCGGTGAGATTGGGCATTAGAGAGAAATTCAGGAGAGGTACAGATATCATATGGAGATTCCAATCGTTCCTTCTCAGGCAAGAAAATTTCCACAAGGTGCTACAGGAGTGGTGGGGAGAATTCGCAGAGGACAATAAGGAACATAGAGAGTCCCCAGTGATATTTTGGGAAACGGCAAAAGCGGTCCTAAGGGGCCGTCTGGTGGGGTACGCAGCCATGATCAAACGGAAAACCAATGAGAATTATAATTTCCATAGTGAAGCAGTACGGGTAGCATATACAAATTATGTGACAAATAGATCTCCCATGACAAAAGGCAGATGGCTGGAGGCAAAAGAGGGATTTGACGAATGGGCCAAAAAAAAGGAACAACTATTCTGGTCGCACAAGGAGGTTGACTTACATAGGTTTGGCAACAAGGCGGGAAGGATGTTGGCCAATCTGGCAAGGGGCAGCAGAAAGATGACAGTGATCTCTAAACTGAAAACAAAGGGGGGAGAGGTGACTACGGATCCTAAGGACATTAATAAACTGTTGGGAGATTACTATAGAAAACTATATGGGTCAGGGAATAACGACATGACTGATGAGGCAGAGTGGCTAAGACAAGCCCAAATGCCTAGCTTGACGGAGGAAGATTTGAGTGCCTTAAACGCAGATATCACAGTAGAGGAGGTGACGAGAACAATTGGGGAGCTTAACACCAACAAGGCACCGGGACCTGACGGTTTCAATAGTGAATTCTATAAGGCTCTGAAGGATCTGATCTCGCCGGATCTAACCTCAGTCTTTAATGCTTTCCTGGGAGGGGCGGAAATACCCAAAAATTCCAACATAGCATATATTAAATTACTCCCCAAGGGAACCAAGGACCTGGATGATCCCTCTAGTTATAGACCTATATCGCTCATAAATCAGGATTTAAAAATTATGTCCAAGATCATGGCTAATAGACTGGCCGAGATCTTACCTAGGATCATTACGAATCACCAGGTGGGGTTTATTAAGGGGAGAAATGCCGTTACCAATATCCGAAAGACAATTCTAGTGGTAGACGCGGTTAGACTGGGTCTCACTGAGGGAGGGGCTAGACCTGCCCTAGTTACACTTGACGCAGAAAAAGCGTTTGATAATGTAAATTGGGGGTGGTTAGACAGGGTAATGGAGGCCATAGGGATTGTAGGCAAGATGAGACTTTACATTAGAAACCTTTATGCCAACTCGGGAGCTAGGGTACACACTCCGGGCTTTCTATCAGACGTGTTCCCTTTGATGAAGGGAACAAGACAGGGCTGCCCATTATCTCCTCTTTTATTCAACCTGGCAATCGAGCCGTTGTCAAGAATACTACAGGGACAAAATAGCTTTAAAGGAATCAAGATAAGGGGTTCAGAAGTAAAGACAGCGCTTTTTGCTGATGACATCATACTTTATATGGGGGACCCCGGTGCGGATTTGCCACAGACTCTTGCCTTGATTGAAAAATTTGGCTCATTCTCCGGTTTCAAACTGAAGAAAAAAAAATGCGAGATCATGTTCCTAAAGGGGCATCATGGGACAATGGGGGGACAAATAAGGGATGGCTGTCTATGTGGAATTCCTATAGCACAATCTTCAATTAAATACCTGGGAGTGCATATAGGAAGATCGGTGGAAACAATCTATAACTTGAATTATGGACCGCTAATCAGGAAAATTATAGTTCAATTAAAGGGATGGAAAGGTCTGCCACTTCCATTACTGGCAAGATGCCACCTGATAAAAATGATGAGCTTTCCTAGGCTGCTGTATCCCTTCCAGACAATCCCGCTATTGCTAAAACTAAAGGATGTGAATAAGCTCAACTCCGCGTATACAGAATTTCTGTGGAGGGGAAGGAAACCCAGAATAAAGCTGCGTACGCTGATGAAGTCAGCAGAGGAGGGAGGTCTAAACTTTCCAGATGTCCAAGGGTATAATCTTGTATGTATCATGAGGCATGTAATTGATTGGGTGAGAGGAACGAGTAGGCACTCAGATCATGCGATGGAAACTAAATATGCGTCACCGTGGGATCTGACGTCCATTCTGCACTCCCCACTATCCAGGGTTGAAGGGCACATAAGGAACTCAATTATATTCCGAGACACCATGCTAACATGGAAGTCGGTAAGGAAAAAACTGGGGCTCTCATGGAAAGTGTCCAAGTACTTGAACCCCTGGGCATTCCCAAATTTTCCCCTGGGACGAGAAAACAAGCTATTTACTAGATGGAAAGAGAGGGGAGTCAGGAGAATGATAGATGTTATGAATGTGGAGGACAGGAGGTGGATGACAGGTCGGGAAGTGTTGGATAAGTACAACCTTAATAGCTCACATGTCATCCAGTATGAACAATTGAAACATGGAATAATAGGAGACCTGGGTGTGGTTGGAAGAGAGCTGAACAGAAGTTCGATTGATGAGTTACTGGAATGTGATGTAACAAGTATAAATGTCTCTAAAATATATCGATCGCTAAGGGGGGTGCTTATCTCACGGGAGGATAGTCGGACTTTAAAAGCGTGGGGGAAACAATTGGGAAGGGAAGAAGTGGTGGATGATATACTGAGAGGATGGGTACAAGTGCGGAAACATATTACCAATGAGAGATGGAGAGACACTCAATTCAGAATTCTACATAGGGCCATTATAGGTTTCAACATACCAGGTAGGGATAGGTGGTGTCCTAAGTGTCAAAAAGAAAAAACGGATATGCTGCATGGGCTATGGGAATGTGAGACAATCGCTAGGTTCTGGAACCAAGTCAGACTATTTGCCCAGTCAACATGGGGAATTTTCAGCAAACTAGACTTAATGGTGTGGATTTTCCACTCCTTTGAGGGAGGAGTAGGAGGAGGACCGAGCACGCAGGAAAAGAGGAAATACGCAATAACGCATGACATAGCCATGATAGCTAAGCGTTGCATCTTAAAACACTGGATTCAAAGGGAGGGCCCATCCATAAAGGAGGTTGTGGGCGAATTACACAACCTTCTGAAGTGGGAAAAACTAGAAGCGGAGAGGGATAAAGATGGGTTGACAGCCAAGTTTTTTGTGAGATGGAGACATTTTATTGAAAGCCAATTCACACAGGGAGAAATAATTAACCTGATGGCACCTTTTGTTCACTCGGAGTGGTATATCCTGAGCGATATCCAGGACAGCCTGGGTAAACTGAGAATCACCTAGGAGGGGGCTCTGGCGGGAGGGGGAGACGAGACGGTTGGGAATACCAAGACACGCTAGCAAAATTGAAATCATTCAGGGACGACACAGAGATTTAACGAATTGTATTGCATATGTTATATTATATTTCATTACCTCTGTTTTGGTTTAATGTTACTGTATACTATCTTAAATCGAACAGCAACATGGAACTCCAAATTGGGGTATCACCCACCTCTATGTCACATTTTGTCAGACGAATGTTCTTTTTTTGCAATGATACTTGTCATGTTTTTACAAATTTGAAAAATCAATAAAAAACGTTTTGGAAAAAAAAAAATAAAAAAAAAAAAAAAAAATGAAGTATCTTTATAGTGACTGTTATGAAGACAGGTGACACAGGAATGTACTATAGTCTATGCTATGTGATGATCTGTGCATGTGTAAATAGAATAAATAAAACCAACTCAGCAAGGTACATGCAATACTATGCAAGTGAGTAGAAAGTAAAAAAAAAAGTATCAAGAATCACGAGCAGAACACGACAGATTACATAATACAGATAAAGAATAGATATGACATTTAATTTCTGTAACATGCTTGTAAATCACAAAGAATCCCTGAAGAAGCTAACACCAGCAGCAAAACGCATGTGATTTGCAATAGCACTCTATTCCTCAAGCCATTTCCTGATTCCTGGTATGAACTGACTGGATCAAAATACTTTTATCTTGAATATCACAAAACATTGTTTTTTTCTGTTATGTTTTAATTGCCCATAGAAATTTTGTCTTGTGCTTAGAATTTTCATGTATTTCATATTGATCTTTTTTTTTTTTTTTTTAACCAATAGGTTTTTATTGATATTTCAACAATTTCAAAATACAAAAGCACAACACCTAATACAAAAAACTTCGAACACAGGGGAATAAGGAATGCAAGACTACAGGTCTTGCCTACTTATAATGCAAGTCTACCACCACCAGAGTTCATTCACAATTCAAACTTTGTTAGACATCTTCTAAACTGCCCTAATATTAAAAATATATTTTGGAATCTGACCTGAGAGATAGAGTTGTCTAAATCATGAATTACAAATATCATGTGGTGATTCTTCACAATTCACTAGAAAGTGTGTGATACCCTCCATTATTTAGGGGGTCAGCGCTATAAATTACTTTCCAACTCCACCAGCGTTTTTTGATTATATTGTAAGGTATAGCATTTTGAGCTAGAGTAAGTCACTCTGCCGATTTCACAAGGTTTCCCACCTACAAAGAATGGAGAGGTCTGTAATATTTATTACAGATCTTCAGATCAGAGAAGGGCTGTCCAATGCTCCTATCGAGGACAGAGCTCCAGGGACTTCATCGTTTAGGACTAGAATGGAGGCTCGCACCCAGTATAAAGCTTATATAGTATAGTAGTGAAAAGCACACTGCACATGCTACAGAGATCATAGAGTAAAGCACACAGGGTCATTAACCTTAAAAGGATCCAAACGCACCATGTTTCTGGGCCTTCATCACAGCACCAGTCATCCTCAGCCTTGGAGGCCCACTTTTTGCTGGCCCTTTAACTGAGTTTAGAAAAAAGCTGCCTAGATTCTCCTCCTCTGCAGAGAGTACAGGGACCAGTGAACTGAGCATATGGAAAGTAGAGTGCAAAGAAGGAGGAAGAAATGGGGTGTGCAAGCCTAAGGAGAGCACCCAGTAGGGTTGTATTGAAAGGAGCCATAGACATAGATGGTAGATTGTTAGATTGTAATTAGATCAGTAAATAGTGAGAGTAAATAAAGCAAAAAAAAAAAGGATGTGTGGGTTAGATAAAAATATAACATTTCCATAAATGTCTATTATTAGCATTTGTAATGCTGTATTACAAAAGGTATTCCAAATCCAAACTATAACAATTATTCAACTGGAAGCAGAAACTGCTCATACGTGGGGTCCCTTGTATTTTGATACACAGCCAAGATCACTCATTTTTTGGCCCTTGAGGAAGCCACATTCTCTGTGGCGATACGCGTGGGGAAACACCCCATACCTACACCGATCCTGGGACCTTGCACTGCTTTAAATCTGGACCTCTAGCAGGTGGTAATATAACCTGGTGTTTCATCTCGGACGCCTTTGGTTAGCTGGTGTTTTACCTTACTTAAATCGGTGTCTGTTGTACGCTGATTTCCTTTATATAAAGCCTGCTTTACACATTACGATTAAGCATACAATATCGTATGCGATGTGACCCGCCCCCATCGTATGTGCAACACGTTCAATTTGTTGAACGTGTTGCACAAACGATTATTTGCCATCACACGTACTTACCCGCCCATACGACCTCGATGTGGGCGGCGAACGTCCACTTCCTGGAGTGGGAAGGACGTTCGGCGTCACATCGACGTCACGCGGCAGCCGGTCAATAGAAGCGGAGGGGCGGAGATGAGCGGGACATAAACATCCCGCTCACCTCCTTCCTTCCGCATTGCCGGCGGGAGCCGCGGGACGTAGGTAAGATCTGTTCATCGTTCCCGGGGTGTCACACACTGCGATGTGTGCTACCTCGGGAACATTGAACAACCTCACGTTCAATTTTTAGCAATTGAACGACGTGCATGCGATGAACGTTTTAACGTTCAATCGCAATCGCACGTAGGTGTCACACGCTACAATTTAACTTACGATGCCGGATGTGCGTCAGTTAAGACGTGACCCCGCCGACACATCGTAAGATATATTGTAGAGTGTAAAGCCCGCTTAAGGTCTCTTTATTTGTCCTGCTGGTGGTCTATAATTATTACATTGTATTTAACAATGGTGGTGTCAGATAGTATGCTATACTTTTATGTACAATTGGGTATATGATTGCAGTAACGGATGACATTTATGTTCTGTATCCCACCTGGATTTATTATTGCATGGTACATCTAGTATAGTGGTATTCGGAATTTCGGTGTCAGGTTCCTGGAACCATGTATTGGGGTGTTCGTTGATTACACATATTTTAAATGTTTTTAACCCTTTCACTGTCTTGTGTGGATTCTATGTATGCACACATTTTGTACCAATAAAATTTTTTTTTTTTAATTGAACAAAATCGCATTGGTTGATCCCTATATACAGGAACTCTTTTTCTCTTGTTTTAAACAGCCAAGATAACGCACACAGCTGGGGGCTGCAGACTCCAGCTCTCTGCTTTATCTGCGCTGGGTATCAAAATCTGGGGGACCATAATCCATTTTTTTCCAATTATTTATTAATTTTTATACTCCACACCAGAACCCAGACAGCTATTGTGATGGCAACCAATCAGACGCCAGCACACCGGCATTCTGACTGCAACCAATCACAGACAATGTCACAGAGGGTGGGCAGGGGAAGGAGTGCATATTCATAAAGTTTAATTAGCGGACCCGGAAGCAGTGTGACAGGAGAAGGGAGACTCGGTAATTGGCCTGCTTTAATCCTCGTTTTGCTTCCTTTTGCAGCCCCTAGACCTTACTAACACCATTCTACATCAGACAAGTTTGGGTTCCCATAGACTTATATGGGGTTCAGGGTTCAGGGTCCAGGCTCAAGTTCGGGTTCGTCCATCTCTAGTCATGTCCAATAGAGTGAGACATGTTTCTATATGATGTCCATAATAGGGTTTCTGGAAAGAAGATTTCCTAGTGACAGATGAGCTTGAAGTATGAGGCGCTGATGTTGTAGGCCCTCTAGGAACACATTATCCCTTTTTCAAGTGCCTTCTTATTAACCACATCTATAGCGCATGAACTAATAGTGAATTTACAAAAAGTTATGTACCAATTAGAAAGTTCTTTCTATAGGGTCCATTTGTTCATGCATAGACAATATTCCTTATAATTCCCGAGGGGATGCAGCCAGAACATCATATACAGTGTGGAACAGTAACTGCATTATTTAATTGAGAAGTCTTACATTTTACATGATGTGACCGAGTTATGTTTGAGTATAGATAAAGGGTCTCTCCCCTACTTTAAATATGATTGTCATTGGGCCCCGGATGGGGGGTAATACCCAAAAAATCCTATACTCTTGGATAGCCACCGCTCCTCCACACACTACTCTGCTGCCTGCTAGTTTCAGGGTTATCAACACTTGACCACTGCAGCTAGCTGACCACTGCAGCCCCCTTTGGAAATTGATGAGAATGGTCGGGAACTCAGTAGTGAGTGTGCAGTCGTGGTGCTGGTCCAGGAGGTTAGTATATTACTCCCTTCTAATGTAATATGTGGGAGTCACCCTACATTTGGAAATCTAGCCTTTACAGTCTTCTCCCTCTTTGCCTCCTCATTGAAAGCCATACCTTCAAAAGCTTGGCACTTTACTATGCTTCTTGAGCACAGCTGATACTATTCTACTACATATTTTTTGATCTATGGTTTGTCTGCTTATCAATAAGCACATGCCTAATGTATTTTTTATGTTTGAACATTTCAATAAAACCATTAAGAAATAAATCCATAGCTTTGGGTTGTCCTGGTTAATACAACAACTTCTTAGTGAACATCATTGTCACGATTCTCTGTGCAGAGCATTTTGCCTTTGGAGATGCTCTGCTGCACTTTCCTGAGTTACTGGACTAGCAGCTTGATCGAAAGCTCAGGATTCCATGTTGGTGCTGATTACTGAGGTGTTGCACCTTCCTGGTATTGCTCAGGCTTCTTTACTGAGCATGCTCGCCCAGAACCTTGCCAGTTGTATTCTCTGGTTCTGCAGTTGTGCTGTTGGTTTGTGCCTCTGCTTGTTTTCTGATCTTGGTTTTCTGACCCCGGACTGTTATTTGACCCCTCTCTGCCTGCTCCCTCTTCCTGTCATGACCTCCTGCCTTCTGACTTCGGACCATTACCTGACCATGTCTCTGTTTTCTCCCTGAACCTATTACGTGCTCCCCTGGATTTCTGACCCTCGAATACTGACCAGACTACGTCTTTGCTTACTCCTTGTGCTCATACGTGTCCTCCCGTTCCTGACTACTCTTCCGTCCATACTACCCGTAAACAATCATACTTCATATACGGAATAAGTTATGGATAAAGTACTCATTGCTCAGTTCAGATTTTCTTTTTGTACATGGCTCTGTTCACATTGGCTCTACAACTGGGTTTTATCAATAATAATACAGTCTACAGAGCTTTTCTTCTATAGTTTCCCCAATAAACTCAATAACAGCTTAGATCAGTTGAAAAACAGATTTGTCATAACAGTCACGGTTCCATTTTAATAAAAGTTAAGATGCTAGTGTGAACGAAGCCTAATACATGAATAAAAAAAGTGTTATATTTATAGTTTTGAAATGAGTAATGAAAACTAACATAATATAAAATATTTAAAGGAAAATGTTCATGTAAAAAAATGCTATTAACCTGCGGATATGGGGCTAATCTATAGGACGCAGCTTTAAATCCAAGCTACCAGGAGGAAATTAATGTTATTCTTGCCAGCAGCTTCCGGCTTTCAGTCATAAAGGCATGGCCTGAGCAGTTTCAGTCACTGCTCAGTAAATAGTGAGAGGTAAGAAGTTGAAGGGAGGATCCGACACAAAAAAACTCCTTATAGTAAAAACATCGTAGCCTTTATTTTAAACGTTAAAAACCAACATGTAGTGGAGACCCAAGAATGTATCTATAACGGGGGAGCTTTATGCGTTTCGGACTTGAATAAAAACAAAAAAGTCCTTAGTCATAAGTGCCCCGTCTGTAACACAAGACTACTAAAATAAACTAACCCATCAGTCGGACACTGGGGAGGGGCGGAAGCAACATAATTGCATGGGATCCTCCCTTCAACTTCTTACCTCTGCATTACCGGCTGGGACTTGCCGGTGGATACTGTGCACTTGCTGGATTCCACAGGCCAGGCTACAGGTGAGCTGAAAATTTCTTTTTCTCTATTCAGTAAATAGTGAGCAGCGGCTGTAATCATGTCCCTGGCACTGACCGATAGCCGTCTCTACACTGATGAAATATAGAAATGGCTGCTGGTCAGTGCCAGGACGTGATATACTATATACTGAGCAGTGACTGAAGCTGCACTAGCCCTGCCTCTATGATTGAAATCTGGAGGCTGCTGGGAAGAATAAGGTTCATTTCCTCCTGGTAGCCAAGATTTCACTGCAGTGGCTGCACAGCTTTAAAACACTATTAGGCCCCCTTCACACGTCCGTGAAAAACACGCACGTGTGTTACGGGCCGTTTTTCGGGTCCGTGTCCCGTTTTTGTGTCCGTTTTTATGGTCCGTGTGGCACCTGTGTGAATTGCGTATGCTAGCCGTGTTTGTGTGCAGAACGTCCGTGTGTGCGTGTGGAATTAACGTGTATGTGTACGTGTAATGTCCGTGTGTAATGTCCGTGTGTGTGATGCACAATGTCGTTTATAAATGTCGGCTGACAGCAGACAGAGTTGCGCGATGAGAATGAACTCGGGTGAACTTCACCCGACTTCATCCTCATACCGCGGCTCTGTCTGTGTCGAGTACTGATTAGCGGTCACCTGTGAAGGATTCACCAGTGACCGCTAATCCCCCGATTGACTGAAGTGTCCCCCCCTCTCTCATACTTACCGTTCCCCGATCTCCGGCGCAGCGCTGCACGGCATTCACACTGCTGCGGCGGCTTTTACTATTTTGAAAAAGCCGGCCGCCCATTAAACAATCTCGTATTCCCTGCTTTCCCCGCCCACTGGCGCCTATGATTGGTTACAGTGAGACACGCCCCCACGCTGAGTGACAGGTGTCACACTGCACCCAATCACAGCAGCCGGTGGGCGTGTCTATACTGTGCAGTAAAATAAATAAATAAATAATTAAAAAAAAACGGCGTGCAGTTCCCCCCAATTTTAATGCCAGCCAGATAAAGCCATACGGCTGAAGGCTGGTATTCTCAGGATGGGGAGCTCCACGTTATGGGGAGCCCCCCACCCTAACAATATCAGTCAGCAGCCGCGCAGAATTGCCGCATACATTATATGCGACAGTTCTGGGGCTGTACCCGGCTCTTCCCGATTTGCCCTGGTGCCGTTGGCAAATCGGGGTAATAAGGAGTTATTGGCAGCCCATAGCTGCCAATAAGTCCTAGATTAATCATGTCAGGCGTCTATGAGACACCTTCCATGATTAATCTGTAAGTGACAGTAAAAAAACACACACACCCGAAAAAATCCTTTATTTGAAATAAAAAACACACACAAATTCCCTCATTACCAATTTATTAACCCCAACAAACCCTCCATGTCCGGCGTACTCCACGGACCTCCAGCGTCGCGTCCAGCTCTGCTGCATGGAGGTGACAGGAGCAGCAGGAGACACCGCCGCTCCGGTCACCTCCACACAGCAAATGAGGTGAGTAGCGCGATCAGCTGCTGTCAGTCAGGTAACTCGCGGCCACCGCTGGATCCAGCGGTGGCCGCGGGTAACCTCAGTGACAGCAGCTGATAGCGCTACTCATCTCATTTGCTGTGTGGAGGTGACCGGAGCGGCGGTGTCTTCTGCTGCTCCTGTCACCTCCATGCAGCAGAGCTGGACGCGACGCTGGAGGTCCGTGGAGTACGCCGGACATGGAGGGTTTGTCGGGGTTAATAAATTGGTAATGAGGGAATTTGTGTGTGTTTTTTATTTCAAATAAAGGATTTTTTCGGGTGTGTGTGTTTTTTTACTGTCACTTACAGATTAATCATGGAAGGTGTCTCATAGACGCCTGACATGATTAATCTAGGACTTATTGGCAGCTATGGGCTGCCAATAACTCCTTATTACCCCGATTTGCCAACGGCACCAGGGCAAATCGGGAAGAGCCGGGTACAGCCCCAGAACTGTCGCATATAATGTATGCGGCAATTCTGGGCGGCTGCTGACTGATATTGTTAGGGTGGGGGGCTCCCCATAACGTGGAGCTCCCCATCCTGAGAATACCAGCCTTCAGCCGTATGGCTTTATCTGGCTGGCATTAAAATTGGGGGGAACCGCACGCCGTTTTTTTTTAATTATTTATTTATTTATTTTACTGCACAGTATAGACATGCCCACCGGCTGCTGTGATTGGGTGCAGTGTGACACCTGTCACTCAGCGTGGGGGCGTGTCTCACTGTAACCAATCATAGGCGCCGGTGGGCGGGGAAAGCAGGGAATACGAGATTGTTTAATGGGCGGCCGGCTTTTTCAAAATAGTAAAAGCCGCCGCAGCAGTGTGAATGCCGTGCAGCGCTGCGCCGGAGATCGGGGAACGGTAAGTATGAGAGAGGGGGGGAAACTGACCGACAGACTGTGAGAGAGGGACAGACAGACAGAGAGACCGACAGAGAGACAGAGAGACTGACCGACGGACTCAGGGAGATTGACCGACATACACAGAAATAGAAAGAATAGCCGACATCACTAGAAATAAAAACACCAAACGGACACGGACTATAGGTATATGCATACGTGTTTACTAACGTGTGTGCACATACCCATAGACTTTCATTGTGTCCACGTGTGCGTGCTCCGTGCAGATAACGGACATGCATCCGTGCCAAACGCAAACACATACGGATCACGGACACGCACACACGGACATAATGAAATAACGGACGTGTGACCACAATCATAGATTAACATTGGTGCACGTTTGGCCGTGTCTCCGGTATATACGGAAACGGACCAAACACGCACGTGTATCACGGACGTGTGAAGGGGGCCTTAACCTGCAGATTAATCCTATATCTGCTGGTTCATAGGCTTTTAACATGATAGATCCCTTTTAAGAATCTCCTACTATATGTCTTGATTATAGATAATGAGTATATTTTCATTACCTTTATTACCAAATCTTTGGTGACACAACAAACAGCTTATTTACCTGGTTTAGATAATGGCATGACTCTGGGAAGAAGACGTCTGGAGGATCGCAAAGGGCTGTGAACAGCAAAAAAATTAATTTAGGAAAAGTGAATAGAGTAATACAGTCTATATTTAATCCTTTCACCACCTTCCTTCCATTGATTTCATTTTGTGTAATACTATGGTGAAAACTGAGAAATTGACTAAAAATATGAAAAAATGAGAAATTGAACCTTATATAAGAAACTAGCTGTAGTACCCGGGCGTTGCCTGGGATAGTAACTGTCTCTCTGTCTCTCTCCTAGTCTCTGTCTGTCTATGTCTCTTTCTGTCTATCTCTTTCTGTCTGTCTCTTTCTGTCTGTCTATGTCTCTTTCTGTCTGTCTATCTCTTTCTGTCTGTCTCTTTCTGTCTGTCTGTCTCTTTCTGTCTGTCTATCTCTTTCTGTCTCTTTCTGTCTGTCTGTCTCTTTCTGTCTGTCTGTCTCTGTCTGTCTGTCTCTTTCTGTCTGTCTCTTTCTGTCTGTCTCTTTCTGTCTGTCTCTTTCTGTCTGTCTCTTTCTATCTGTCTGTCTCTGTGTTCCTGTCTATGTGTGTCTGTCTCTGTGTGTCTGTCTGTCTCTTTCCCTGTCTGTCTGTGTGTCTGTGTGTCTATCTCTATCCATGTGTGTCTCTGTCTCTATCCATGTCTGTCTCTCTGTCTGTCTATCTCTCTGTCTGTCTCTGTATCAGTCTCTCTGTCTCTCTCTATCTCTGTGTCTGTCTTTCTGTCTCTCTCTGTCTGTGTCTGTCTGTATCTGTCTGTCTCTCTATCTCTGTGCCTGTCAGTCTGTTTCCCCGTCTGTCTCCTTCCCCGGCTATCTCTTTCCAGGTCTGTCTCTTTCCAGGTCTGTCTCTTTCCAGGTCTGTCTCTTTCCAGGTCTGTCTTTTTCCCCATCTGTCTGTTTCCCCGTCTGTCTCTCTCTGTCTGTCTCTTTCCCTGTCTGTCTTTTTCCCCATCTGTCTCTGTCTCTTTCCCTGTCTGTCTCTTTCCCTGTTTTGACTCTTTCCCTGTCTGTCTCTTTCCCTGTCTGTCTCTTTCCCTGTCTGTCTCTTTCCCTGTCTGTCTCTTTCTCTGTCTGTCTGTCTCTTTCTCTGTCTGTCTCTTTTCCTGTCTGTCTGTGCCTGTCTTTTTCCCTGTCTATATCTGTCTGCCTCTGTCTCTTTCCCTGTCTGTCTCTTTCCCTGTCTGTGCCTGTCTGTCTCTTTCCCTGTCTGTACCTGTCTGCCTCTGTCTGTCTCTTTCCTTGTCTGTGCCTGTCTGTCTGCCTCTGTCTGTCTCTTTAATTGTCTGTCTCTCTCTCTCTGTCTCTCTCTCTGTCTCTTTCCTTGTCTGTCTCTTTCCCTGTCTGCCTCTTACTGTCTGTGCCTTTCTGTCTCTCTCTATCCGTCTCCCCACCAACATGTTATTAGCTCACACAGAAGTTTCTTATACCATGAATGTCCTTTGTTCCTATAGCAACCAATCCCAGCCTTAAGCTCGCAGCTCCATTGACTTTAATGGAGGCAGGTTTTTTGAAGAGTAACTGTAAAGTGCGGGGTTACATTTTCCCGTCAAAACATAGTCTATGACGTTCCCTGAGTCACATGGGGCATCTCTGCAAAATTTCGTGATTGTAAATGCGACGGTACATACATTAGCGGACACACAAACACACACACACACACACACATACACTCAGCTTTATATATTAGAGATAAAGAGGACTTCCTTATGTGTCATAGTTTAGCTATGCCCACCTCCTACTCCATACATCTTGTGTCTGGCTGTAAGACAACTGCCTGTAGCAAGAGCCACCCCCTGTGCCCTGTCTGATGTAAGACAAAACCATTATTAACTTAGCTATTCTCAAGCCAAAAGTGGAACAGATCTGAGAATTTCTACACGTAGTCAGGGCAAGAGAATATAGTTTAGCATTCGTTTCTAGGTTTACTGTTCCATAATGCTCACAAATACATACAGCAAAAATTCATAGGTAGTTTAGTTCCTGTGCTATAATGTTAATACTCATAAGTTACCTCAGTACATCTTTGCACAATGGAGGGAATGGGTGTTGTTGGTAATGTCCAAACACTTCGAATACAATGGGCTGTGTCTTCACATATTCCACAAAGGACTGTGTAACCTCCACTGCAATCTAAGCCAAGAAGAATATATCACATTGAGTTCACCTGCCTAACTGGAAAAGCCATTCAATATAATAACACACAATCAATTCTATTATGCCATTTTACTTACATTCTGAACATGATAGAAACCAAGGGGAGGGCCACGACCAGTATTTTTTAAAGGTTCAGTAGAAAATGCTTCATCGTGGCGATGGATGAAGCTAAAAGACATAAGAAGCATTCAGGATATGTTTCATAGTACGGTATAATTATTTTTATCTATTTGTATTATATAATTTTACTAGTTACAGATATTTGTTAAAGTGACATTTCCAATAAGATGAAGTAAAGGCCACTTTACACGTTGCGATATCGGTACCAATATCGCTAGCGTGGGTACCCGTCCCCATCTGTTGTGCGACACGGGCAAATGGCTGCCCGTGCTGCACAACATCGCCTAGACCCGTCACACGTACTTACCTGCCCGGCGACGTCGCTGTGACCGGCGAACCGCCTCCTTTCTAAGGGGTCTGTTCGTTTAGCGTCACAGCTGCGTCACTGAACCGCCGCCCAATAGAAGCAGAGGGGCGGAGATGAGCGGGATGTAACATCCCGCCCACCTCCTTCCTTCCTCATAGCGTCCGGAAGGCAGGTAAGGAGAGCTTCCTCGTTCCTGCGGTGTCACACATAGCGATGTGTGCTGCCGCAGGAACGAGGAACAACTTCGTTACTGCTGCAGTAATGATATTTGAGAATGGACCCCCATGTCACCGATGAGCGATTTTGCATGTTTTTGCGACGATGCAAAATCGCTCATAGGTGTCACACGCAACGGCATCGCTAATGCGGTCGGATGTGCGTCACCAATTCTGTGACCCTAACGACTTCGCATTAGCGATGTCGCAGCGTGTAAAGCCCCTTTAGATAGACTTGGTGCGATGTTTGGTGAAACACTGACTTGAACTGGCAGAATATGTCGGCATATTCCGGAGGGATGCTTGACGCCTGCAGGACGGTCACTCTGAATGTAAAGATGGAGCCCAGTTTTAGTGGGTGCCCTCCTCCATCTGTGAGGTCAAGGGAACCTTTTATTGGACTGTCAAGGAGAGCAGCCTGCTGAGAAGCTAGAAATACAGAAAACAGTATAATTATTAGTGATCCGATACTAAATTATAATTAGACAGGAAATGACACAATTGCTACTGCTCTGTCCTGAGTAGAGATGGAGGACCCGTTGAAATTCCAGTTTGCTGGGTTCAGTCGGACTTTAGATAAAGTTCAGTTCGGGATCCGGACTTGACCTGAACTTGATTCTGGAGCCCGAACCCCATTGGAAGTCAATAATTGGGCAGTTCAGTTCTCCGCCCACATACACCCAGCCATAAACATAGCACTTCCAGGGGATGGAGGGTGGAATTTCTCTTTTTTTAGTCCACACTATATCCAAAATTGTTTTTACCTTCAGTGAGAGCCATTCAGAAACTGCAAGCGGCTCGCACTGGGCTGAGCAGTGAGCGTACTCGAGCACAGCGATGCTCGAGTGAGTGGTTGGCACACATAAAGCCCCCATATTGTTTGTAAAGTGTGTGCTCACTATGAACCCCCCTGAACTTTACAGTTTGGGTTCGTTCATCTGTAGTACTGAGCGCTAACAGTCTTGGTTGTTCACGATTTAGCATTGTCAATACTTACTACTGACCCACACAAACATGGGGAGAACATACAAACTCCTTGCAGATGTTGTCCTGGGTGGGATTTGAACCGAGGACCCCAGAACTGCAAGACTGTCTCTACCTTCTGCTGCTTATGAATTAGGTGGCAAAACCCGTGGGACACATACCTTTTAATATAATATGTTGCAGTATGACAAAATGAGAGGCATATTGAGGTTCAGGGGGCCAATACAAAACACTCTTTAGAATGTTTGTAATGCATACGTCACAGATGCAGAATATGCTCTAAATATACTTAAAAAGGCCTATGCACTCTGTAAGAGGTTTTCTTACCTGCACAAGTGTTGTTATTGACCTCATCTGCACTGGGCCCACAATCTGGGTTTTGACCTTGTCCCCCTTCCACTATTCGCAGCTCTTCTTGAGATGTGCCTGAGCGGGTCATCCCTGTACAGGACTCCGCCTGGAACTGTCCGAAATGGTATGAATAAGAATAAATACATAAAATGATCGCTGACACCCGTAAAATAAATAAATTCTAAAGCGATTTTTTTCTCATAATTAGTTATTTTGGTAAACCAATTCTGAAATGTTGTAACGTATAAAACATTTGGCCTCTTTTAAAGAACAACCATTCTTACATTTAGATTAGAATACTATCAAGTGTTACTGTGAATTGAAATGTCCTATTCAGAGCTGACACTTCTTACCTTTTGAAAATGTTGATCATCAAATGAAATTTTGGCTGTTCCAGATTGCCGAACTCCGGAGCCATAGTCAGGGGCTTCCTCATCCGCTGAAATTAAACCGAGATAAACCAAAATTATTTAGAACTACACATATCTGATACAGAAGGTAAAAACCTAAGCAAATGTAAAGGAGACCTCCGTATTAAGGAGAACCTGACAGCAAATACATGCTGCCCGATCCACAGGCAGCATGTATGAGACACTGGTTGCATGATTACAGCTATGCATGTTTCATTCTTATGCCGGCGTCACACGGTACGATCTATCGTGCGATTGCACGAGCGATCGTACCTACCCCCGTCGTTTGGCGCACAAAGTCGGTAACCCCCGTCACACGCACTTGCCTGCCGGACGACGTCGCTGTGGGCAGCGAACATCCTCTTTCTGAAGGGGGAGGGACGTACGGCGTCACAGCGACGTCACACGGCAGCCGGCCAATAGAAGCGGAGGGGCGGAGATGAGCGGGACGTAAACATCCTGCCCACCTCCTTCCTTCCACATTGCCGGTGGGACGCAGGTAAGCTGTGTTCGTCGTTCCCGAGGTGTCACACGGAGCGATGTGTGCTGCCTCGGGAACGATGAACAACCGAAGCACAGAAGGAGGACCGACATTTTGAAAATGAACGACGTGTCAACAAGCAACGATAAGGTGAGTATTTTTGCTCATTCACAGTCGTTCGGAGGTGTCACACGGTACAATATGTCTAACGATACCGGATGTGCGTCACTAACGACGTGACCCCAATGACATATCGTACCGTGTGACGCCGGCATAAAGCTATATGCACACGTTGCTTTTTTTTTTGCTTTTTTTTCACGCCCTTTTCCTTGCTTATTTTAATCAATAAAAGCAAGCAATAAGCACCCCAGCAAAGTCTATGAGAATCCTGACTTGCTGTGCACATGCGGCTTCTTTTTTCCTTGCAGATTTTCTTTCTGAAAAAAGAAGCATGTCAGTTGTTTCTGCATTTCTATAATCCACTGCAATGCTTTATCACTACATTGGATTATAAATCATTACTTCACCTCACACACCATGCTTACAGCATGGTATGTGAGGTGATCCGTAGCTGAGTAACCCGGGGTTGTCATGGTGACGACCCAGGGTTACCAAGGCAGCAATTGGGTCCCTGTGATCGCATTACAGGGACCTGATCACCAGGGAGAGACCAGGGAGAGATAAGGGATTCCTTTTCCTGCCTTCTGAATGCTGCGATCACACAGCATTTAGGGGGTTAAACTGCCAGGTGCAGCGCGGGCACCGCTCTGGGCAGTGAGTGCCGAATCCTGGCTGTAACAGCATCCGGAGAACTGGTGGCGATTATGGGGGTATAGCGCCTGAACCCCCACTTTCGCCCTGACTAAATAAAAACACAAAAATAAGCAGGAAAAAATGCATATGAAAAGACGCGCAAACACAATTAAAAAAATGCACTTTTTTCTGCTTCCTTTTTCTTGCCAAAACATGCTTTTCTATGTGCTGAAAAGAAGCACATAAAAAAAGCTATGTGGGCACATAGCCTAAAGCGGGCTTTACACGCTGCGATATCGGTCCCGATATCGCCAGCGTGGGTACCCACCCCCATCTGTTGTGCGACACGGGCACATCGCTGCCCGTGCCGCACAACATCGCCCAGACCCGTCACACATACTTACCTGCCCGGCGACGTCGCTGTGACCGGCGAACCGCCTCCTTTCTAAGGGGGTGGTCCGTGCGGCGTCACAGCGACGTCACTGAGCGGCCGCCCAATAGCAGCGGAGGGGTGGAGCTGAGCGGGACGTAACATCCCGCCCACCTCCTTCCTTCCGCATAGCGGCCGGGAGGCAGGTAAGGAGAGCTTCCTCGTTCCTGCGGTGTCACACGGAGCGATGTCTGCTGCCGCAGGAACGAGGAACAACCTCGTTACTGCTGCAGTAACGATTTTTGAGAATGGACCCCCATGTCACCGATGAGCGATTTTGCACGTTTTTGCAACGATGCAAAATCGCTCATCGGTGTCACACGCAACGGCATCGCTAATGCGGCCGGATGTGCGTCACCAATTCCGTGACCCCAACGAGTTCGCATTAGCGATGTCGTAGCGTGTAAAGCTCCCTTTAAAGTATATTTTCTCTAAAACACTACAGCATTTAAGAGCTAGCCAAAGGCTGAGCCACACAGTAGACTAGTCAGAAAAGCGGGTGCCTAGTGGTTTCTACCTGCCCTCTGCCAATGCTAATAGGTTTCTCTCCATTCATGTATGCAGGGAGAGACCTGTCACTCATGGGGAGTGGGCGGGGCAAAATGACTGGATACTCCCTTTATATAAATGTACTTTAGATAAAGTTCTGTTCTGGACCCGAACTTGACCCAAACTTTATTGGAAGTCACTGATGTAGCAGTTTGGCTCTCTGCCCATATACAACCAGCCATAAACAAAGCACTTACAGGGGAGGGAAGGCTTGTTTTTTGTATATACTACATGTGATCACACTGTTGTTCCCCCCAGTGTGTGCAGTTCAAACACTGCAAGTTGCTAGCACCAAGCCGAGCACCGAATGTACCCCCGAGCACCACGATGCTTGCTCAACTGGACAGCATATTTAAAGCACTTGAAAACTGATTTTCTTGTAAAGTCTGTGATCGGAACAAACACGGAACTTTAGCGTTTGGGTTCTCTCATTTCTAATTCTTTTGCAATGGCTAAATAAAAACACAGCCGGAGACCTGCCTTTTTCTTTATGTTACTTTCAAATCCAATATACCATTTAGCTCTAAAAACTATTAAAAAAAAAAACTGTTTGTCCTGTTTTCCCAAAATTATATATATGAAATCTTATACCTATTGAAATCTTATAACCTATTTGCTGGTTAATGTCAAAAAGAATATGATGCACTCAGCGAACAATCCTTACCGGAAATGGCCTGAACAGCAACTCGCAGGAATCCCTTGACTTCTCCTTTTTCACTGACGATAGCGACTCGATGAACCAGAGGCACAGAGTACAGCAAATTGCTCAGGTAAACAAAGGCCCTGCAGAGGGGGACATAGGTTACAGGAGGAGAGAAAGAAGTAGAGAAGGTAGAAGGAAAACAGTAAAAGTAGATGAAAGAATAGGAAACAAGAGCAATCGGGTACAGAATAGTAGGGATTGGTGAAGAGATGAGCACAGAAATGGTGAATAATGTGATGAGACCAGTTAAAAATGAGATTGAAGAGGATGAAGAAGAATCATCAGCAGAGAAAAAAAGAAAGAACAGGGATGAGAAGGGTGAAGAAAAACAAGAAAGAAGAGGTCAGGATACACACTGCAATTCATTAGTAGGAGGGATACAGCTCACACCACAACAAGAGCTGCTAAGCTACAGAAATATGTGAAGTGGACAGCCACTAGCAGCTAGGGGGTACGTGGGTCAGCCACAGCAGAATATAGGGTAAATGGGATGGTAAGACAACTAATTGGTGAACACTGATCAACACGGGGAGGAACTGTGAAGGTGAGGGAGTGTTGGAGGCGGTGAGGAGGTCAACTGGAGTTCTGTGTGAGGGAAAGGCCAGCAGAAGAGCATAAAAGTGTATGGGTGTGCCGGCAAAACCTGAAATAAATCAAATGAAAAAGAACAAAGCAAAAAGAAACAGAGACCTATGAGAAGGAGCCAGCTCTTTCCTTATATTGGTGGTGAAGATGGTGTTGGAAATCCCACCAACTAGTATATCTGTTCTTTAATTGACTTTCATAGCAAGGAAAACACTCTATAGATATTATACACCACTGATCCTATATGTAAGAATACATGTTATGGACATAATATTCCCACAGGATGTCTACTATAAGCCATGGGAACCACCATGACAGATATTTTATAGGAACATATTAGTTTCATTAAATATCACTCACTCCTCAATGTACTAAAACTGGTATAGATTGTATTTACTATTAAATTAAGCATGAATCTAGTCTTTATGTTACTTTATGTTGTTACCAGGAAGTTCTCTGTCTCAGGAGGACCCGGACAATTGATAGGAATAGTGTAATGTTTCTTTTGCCCTGTGGGTGTGCTGCTTAGTGTTGCCTCACAGGTTGCTTACATCTGTGAGGCAACACAGTCTAGGATATTGTGGACTTTTGTACCAAAAAAGATTGTCCAAAGTAAAAAACTAACAAACCTTAGATTTAATTAAAATTGGACAGTGAAAATGATTAGGAAGTTCTAACTCATTATGGAGCTTCTTCACTATGGCCTGCAATGCATTTGTTCTTCAAAGCACATATCATAAATGAAAACACTTATAGGAGCACTGGGACCAGCATGATTGCCCTATGTATTTAAAGTTAAGGCATGATTCAGGTGTGACAGCCACTTGCAGCTAAGGACACTCTTCTTGACACCTCAGAAAAGGCTATGGTTGTTGGGCGATGTATCCCTAGAGTATCCTACAGTTTTCTAAAAATGAATGAGTAAGTGGCCCTCCTTAGCAGTACAGTTAGAACATGTATATGAAGGAAGACATATGGAGACATGGAGTAAAGAAAAGTGTGAAACAAACCAGAATATGTGTTAAACTCTAGATTCCTCTATGTACCCACATTTTTGCCTTGTGAAGAGTTCATTTGGGTAATCACAAGCCTTTAGAAACTATTTGCAACCACCAGGCGTGTATTGCAGAGGCAGTGTTGCATGCACACCTCTACACAGTGCTGAGTCCTATTCTGAAACTATTCTAAGCCACAATATAGCAAGAACCACTCAACTAAGTAGAAACAACAGGCCATCATTACTTAAAGCACACCAATCACCGGGATTTTCCTATATAACCTTAAGCCAGTGCTATACTGGCACTATCATGCAGATTCTATACATACCTTTAGTTGTCAGCTCAGATGTATAGATTTTGAAACACAAACAAGTAAAGTTTGTAAAATGAACAGCTTTTTGAATGGCAGCAGGTGCCGATCAGTTGATAGCTAGGGGGGGGTATTGATAGTGATTCCAACCCCCCTGCCTGTCCATCCTCCCTGTTATTAATGCTAAATCTATTATAGAATGGTTTTAATAAGTGACTAGAAGGACCTGTACTGATGTCAAACCCATGTGACCAGAAGGGGCGGAGCCTCAGCCAATATAGCTAATACCAGGAAGCAACATCATTTTTCTGTTGGCTGAGGCCCCGCCCCTTCTGGTCATATGGGTATGACATCAGCACAGGTCCTTCTAGCCACTTAGTAAAATGATTCTATAATAGAATTAGCATAAATAACGGGGAGGACGGCTGGCGGAGTGGGGCGGGGATCACTATGAATACCCACCCCAGCTATCAGCTGATCGGCAGCTGCTGCCATTCAAGAAGCTGATCATTTTACAAACTTTTCTTGCTCATGTTTCAAAACCTATACATCAGATCTCACAACGGAAGGTATGTATAGAATCAGCATGATAGTGCTAGTATAGCACTGGCTTTAGGTTATATAGCAAAATCCTGGTGATTGGTGCGTTTTAAAGACATGAAGGTCAGTCAATCAGAAAAATGACTATAATCTTGATGGTATCCTCAAGTGCAGTGAGAAAAACCATCAATTGCTATGATGAAACTGGCTCTCTTGAGAAAAGCTCCAGGAAAGGAACACCAGTATTTTACATCAGTATGCCATCCCATCTTGTTTACACTCACTGTGATCATAATAACTCAAAACATACATCTTTTGTAGGCACTTTTCGACCAAGAAGGAATGGGTTGGAGTATTGCGGAAGTTGACATATCTTCCACAATTACCCAACCTCAAACCAATTGAGCTGGCTGGGGATGGGTTGGACCGCAGAGTTAAGGCACAGCAGCCAACACGTGCTCAACACCCCTGAAAACTCCTCCATGACTGTTGGAAGATAACAACCTGACAAACTGCTTTGAAAAATGCCAAGCATAAGCCAGCACATGATACGGCCTGCCGGCTGCATGTGGCCCACCTAAGGATGTTATGCAGCCCTCGAAGAACTGCACGGCTCTGGTTCTCATATTCTATATTCAGTTGTATTTGCGTCTTTCAGTAGTGCACACAGTTGAATACTTGCGCAACAAACTGAGGCAGAGGAGATGAGAGTAGTGCTCTTCATCCCTCTCCTTGGCGTGCAGCAGTGTGATGATTTAGCGGTGAAGCGTGTGGGAGACATCATTGAGCGGTGAAGAAGGTGGGGGACATAATGGTGGTGCAGGGTGTGGGAAACATTATGGAGCAATGCTGAGTATGGGGGACATTATGGAGAGGTGTAGGGTGTGGGCGAACATTATAGAGCGGTGCAAGGTGTGAGGGACATTATGGAACAGTGTAGGATGTGGAGGACATTATGGAGCAGTGCAGGATGTGAAGGACCTTATGGAGTGGTGCAGGGTGTGGGGAAACATTATGGAGCAGTGCAGGGTGTGAGGGACATTAAGGAGAGGTGCAGGGTATGGGTGACATCATGGAGCGGTGCAGGGTATGGGGGAGTATTATGGAGAGGTGCAGGGTGTGGAGGTGTGCTGCCTCCACACCATCAGCCGGCGCTGCTTGAATCCGGATCCACGGTGTGGCTCGAGAGGTCTCCGGACCCGGGGGTCTCGCGGACACTTCGAATAAAAAGGGCAGTTGGTTGTATGTGGGATTTTCTATATATTCCGTGACGTCACCCACGGTGTGTGGTAAGATGGGGGACCACTGCTGCTATTAGGGAGCACCCGGGGGCGTTGGGATGGCAGCTAGTTGTTATTAACCCTCTGTGGCTAGGGGTGGATGCCCCAGGGCCCAGTGTCACTGTGCTAAGGATGGTGGTTGCAGGGGCCAACGTGCCTGGTCGGATCGGGCGATGTTAGTGTACTCACAGTCAAAGAAATCACACAAGGCCAGAGGTAAACCAAGGTGCCAGTGGCTGGCCGCCGCGGCCGGGTGTATTCTGGTCCCTCACCCGGAGTGATGGACTATGTCACTTTCCTCTGCACGGTTTAGTTCTCTTTGGACTTCCCGGTGTGGAACACGAGAGCCCGCTCCCAGAACTACGGGTGGGAGCCTTGCCCGCAAACGCTGACCAGTGGGATCTAAAGGGGCCTGGTAGATGCCCTATCCCCTGTGGTGGGCTGCTGGTCTGCTCTTTTGGGACTTTGGGTGGGACAGGACCTATAATCCTGTCCTCAACTAGTGAATTAACAAAGCCGGTGGTTCCGGTCCTTGCTTCAGGGTCCAGGTACCCCCTCTGTGCACGGTTTCCGGGTCGGTTCTCCGGTGTCGGTACCGGCGGGCTCCTACCCTGTCCCGGTCCACCTCGGATCTTCAGCAGCCGTCTTCCCGTCTCCTGACAGACACGGACCACCATCTGCCACCTAGCCAGCACACCGGGGCTCCAACCCCGACACCTTTCCTCTCTGGCTTCCACTTCAACTTCACTTTCTCCTCTAATCCGCTCTCAGCTCTGTATTCTCACCTCTCAACTCAGCTCAGAACTCTCTCTTTTTCCTGCCCCGGGTTCTCTAGACACCTAGGTGGGAGTTTTCCTTCCGCCTGGTCCCGCCCACTGGTGTGCCTTTCCTACAATGGGGGGGGTGACTAGGGTTTTGTCGACTCGGTGTAACCCTATGAGGGAAGGTGTTGTGTGGGGGTCTATTTTGTGTGTGACCACCTGCGGCGCCAGGGCGTCACAGAAGATATTATAGAGAAGTTCAGTGTGGGGAGATATTATAAAGATGGGCAGTGTGGGGGAATATTTTGTGCAGAAAGCACAGTGAGGGTAAATTGATTGAGGGGCATGACGAGGGAGATATTTTTATTTATGAGGCAGTATAATAATACTTTTATTTTTAGGAGCACCGTGTTGGGATGTGCTACAGAAGACCAGAGAAGAGGGAAGTCTGTAGCGACGAGCTGTGGATGTGAAAAGTCATCATGGCATTGGTACTATGACAAAAAAGATGGGGAGGACTCCTATCCATGTGTGTTTCTTTACTCCTTGTTTCTATATTTGTTCTTTCATGGTTTTGCTGCCTTTAGTCTGAGACTACAATTTGCACATTCCATCGATCTGATCATCTCTAGTGACGGATGTTAGATACCCACCAATCTAAAATTAATAACCTATTCTCATGAATATGTCAAGTCATTACGTTTCTAATGAAGAGCTTACGATCATCTAAAATAAGAAAAGAAGTAATACCATACGGATCCAAGCTGTGCACGTGCTGATCGTTCCCTGGTTTCCCCTTTGATTTTTATTCACAGAGCTTCAAGGATGACATTTTAGTATGACTCCAATGATCAGCTGCAGTGGTCATATGTTGTGTCAAAATGACAAATGTAGAGCCAGATGAACACAAAAGACCAGGTAGCTGTTGGCATTAGAACAGCAGAGTATTGGTAAGGTGGGTATTCCTGTGGATATTTTAGAACTTAGTAGGTGTCAACTTAAAAAATTATGGAGTTGGGCAAACCTTTGAAAGCCGGTTTATATTAAGTGTAATATTAAGCACCATCTTTAGACCATAGAATAGCTCTATATTAGCTCAGCTTAGTTACATAACTGGTCCTAGAGCATGGACAGGTTTGATATGAGTGTTTTCACAGTGATTTATTGGCACTTGTAAGGTTAATAAAAACACTAATATCTCATATCATTATTAGAGATCCAAGCTGTAATGTAGACAAGTAACTTATGGCATTACTGTGCATTGCAGGTCTACCATATGGTCGAAGACCCCTGACTGTGGAGCATTCTAGCAGTGCTGTTGTAGGAAAAAATATTATTCTATCATCCTGAAAGAGCTGGTTGCTTCCCATCATGATCTGGGCAGACCTGACGAACCTTCCCACTACACTGAACAGAGGGGAGCGGTCGTGAAACGGGTCGGATCTGACAGCACAGTAGGGATGCTCCTGGAATCCATCTTCTTCTTCCTCCTCATACTCCAAACCCTCCTCCTCTTCAAGCTGGGAGGCTGGCTCAGGACCCTCGGAGCCAGGGCTTGAGAGGGTGGGGGATGGGGTTATTTCGGCCATGCTGTCGCTCATGCATGTGGTGAATAAGGGAGAGCTGAGATCAGAAATGGGGAGGGGCTAGGTTAGTAGAAAACAGAATTGGTAACCCACACCAGGAATGGAAAACCCTGGGGAGCTAGAGAAAGGGTTGATAATATAAACTGGTGATGTAAGCAAAATGGCAGGAGAACAAAAAAAATAAAGACCTATGAATGAAAAGCTTCAAAACCAATGGACAGAGAAAAGTGGTGGAACTGGGAAGAAAGGATAAAGAAGGTAGAGCGCAGGAAGAGAACGTCCCCTGCTAAATAAGTTACACAGTTATGGTTAATCAAAGGGGTGTATAAGTTAAGGCTTTAGTATGATCAGACTGGCTGGCATTATTCATGTGGCCAGAGAGACCACTCAGTCACCAATCAAATATATATTCAACAG
Organism: Anomaloglossus baeobatrachus; assembly: GCF_048569485.1. Taxonomy (NCBI): domain Eukaryota; kingdom Metazoa; phylum Chordata; class Amphibia; order Anura; family Aromobatidae; genus Anomaloglossus; species Anomaloglossus baeobatrachus. Next base: position 561,684,425 of record NC_134355.1, on the reverse strand, counting down.
TTTTCCAAAGCTTCGATATTATGTGATGTGCACTTGTTAGAATGAGACAGCCACTTACCTGCCCACCAGACGGAACCAAGGGAAACGATCATAGAAAGGATCTCCTCCTGTCACCACATTGTCACAGTCTTCTGTCAGACCAGATGGAAGCTCAGCTGCGCGGTCGTACATCTCACGCATCATGTCCAAGCGTTGCCTGTGGGAGGTATAAATACACTGAAGGACACAGTAAAAATATATGAAGCCAAAGCGATATCTTATCCCCAAACACTCGATGAGAGATTACATTTGGTATAAAATTGGAGCCCATCTTCTTGGTTCATGGGCTGAGGCGAGAAAGAAAATCCAGGAATCCAAGACTAAAAAAAACTATACAATTTTTTTTATTTTCTTTCTAGATTTTGCTTTTTATTAACCCCATCACAAAATGCATTCACTCTAAATATAAGCCCATCGCCACAATCCAAATTCACTCTGTGTTCTAGTTAACCGTGGGATGTTAACAGCAGATTCATTTCTATGATGTTCATATTTCTATCTGGACAACCCCTTAAAGATTCAATTTGAATCTGATTTTTGGTTATTGCCAGTCTTGACAACTTGCCAACAATAACATACTGTCTAAAAAAACAATTCATGTGACTGCGCAGTTATAAAACTCCAGCTGGTGGTCTCCATGAGAAGAAACCGATCCTCTAGATCTCTTTAAAAAGATTTCAGTCTAGCCAATTAGTATTTTGCTTTGCAGTGGCGCAGGGTGCAAAAACTCCAAAGCAGCTCTCTACAGGTGTACACAGTTATCTTTTTGCCCGAAACATCTTTTTATTTTTAATTTACTTGTTCCAAAAAGACTTTTAGGGAGTGATGTACTTATGGGTTGTCCCTCCTTGAGGTCTAGGAAGGTTTTTTGGCCATCACGTTCCTCACACTTCTGCAGCCCCTCTATTTGCACTATAGTGGAGGTCTAAGGGGGAATGTTATTTCATAGTGGAGAGTGCCAAGTCAGCATGCAGTGTTCCTCCGGGAAAATAAATATGCAAATAACCTCTTCGGAGAGGAAGAGGACTTGAAATTTAGCGCTACCTTTTGGATGTTGAAATACTAAAAGTCAATATTAACTCTTTTAATAAACCTTGCCACAAGACGTAGGCTAAGGAGCCAAGCCAGAGAGTCTATTTACAGACATATGTTTTAAGTGATTGCCCCTCCTCAGTGCAAAACAGGAGATCTATTTGGTTAGGTGAGAGAAGCACGGTGTATAAGTCTCCTTACGCCTGTTTAGCACTCTCCACAAACAGAAAACGCCCCCTTCACATCCCCAGTTAGAGGACTGTCTTCTAGCCAAATCAGTTTGCTATCTTTGCACTGATGAGGGGCAAACAACACTGACAGATGTGTCTGCAAATAGGAGTTTCTGGTTTGGATTCTTATTCTAAGTCATATGGCAATGCTTGTTAAAAGGTCGATATTGACTTTTAGGATTGTTATATTCAATAGGTGGTCTTTTGGTGAAGGACTAGTCCTAGACTAGACCTAGTCCTAGTCTTAGACTGAGGGTCTGAATGGACACTGGTGGCAGAAAGATAATGTTTCCCCTAAGTTACAGTGAGGGAGAACCACATTATATGTATCCCTTGTCTATATCTTTTCTTTTTGAAGGCGATATATAGGGCTGCAACTTTCAATTGGTGGCATTAAAGAGCCAGTTATCCTCTACCTGGCGAAGAGCTAATTTGCTGGGGGTTTTCTTTACCAGGTACTGCCTGTAACCATTGTGCTTTATTTACAATAGATATTAGTGATCAGCCAGCACTACCAAGCTCGGGTGCTCGGTGCTTGAAACAAGCAGGTCGAACAATCTGATGGACTGGACTCAAGTAGCAAGCATAATGGAAGTCAATGCTTCTGGAAAAATCCTCAAGCTTCCCATTGACTTCCATTATACTTGGTACTCAAGTCGAGTCCATCAGAGAGTCCAACCTGCTCATTTTGAGCACATGGTAGTGCTCGCTCATCAGTCATAGATATAGAAGAACACTTTCCACTGTCAGACATGCAATTAAATCCAAAAGACAAAAATTACCTGAGTTTTTCCAGAGTCCAATAGTGAGTTGCACCATTTTTCTGGTCTTGAACTTCCACAGCCACAATGGTTCTTGGGAAGGGACGTTTCTCACGTTCAGAGTGAGCATCAGGTGGCAACAGGTCAGGTGGTAGTGGTGAATACAGAGTATCTGTCAGCAGGACAAACTGGAATTGTACCTGGAAATACAGAGATCGTGGACTATAAAATCTTCCCTTCCCTTTAATTGTGTCAAGTAGCTGATTAATAATTAAACATTATTATATATTCATTTCATTAAATAGTTATATCTAATTTATATTTGTATATTTACAGCAAGGTATCTGTGTGTGCTCTGTGTGTGCTGTTCCTTGGGTTTCTTTAAGTAATTTGAGTTCCATCTTTCAAAAACATATTTATCAAATTGGACTTAGCATATATCTGTTTGTCTGAGAAAGGAAAATTTGATTTTGAGCCCATAGATAATATGGTAAGAAATAAGTTGGTGATATATATACACAACAGTAATTAAAGAAATAAGACCTGCATTGGGGGAATGGTGGTCATACCATACGCATTAGTTCCACAGTTGATTTCAACCAAAATTATAGGTCATTGGGAGACATTTATCAATGATCTGATGGAAGACAACATCATTTGGAATGAAATCAGCCATACTTAAACTTTTTATCCAATATGTGCTACTCCTTGAAAGATTTTCAGCAAGAGGACATTCCCAGAACATTCCTAGAATGTTACAGAGACAGATGTTTTGTTCTTTGCCCTCTATGATTGGGCATGTATGGACAATTTAAACAATTTTTGACGGTCAGTATGGGCTAAAATGTGTATGGCTGCCTTAAGACTTTGTGCTAGGGACACAATAGGAAAAGATATTTCTGGCACACAAATAGGTATGTATAAATGTCAGAATTTTATTTTTATTTCTGTAAAACGAGTAACCTATAATACAGTAAAAGGTCAGTTTTGATTTCATGGTTATCATTGATGAATATCCTGGTGCCGAGAAAGCTGATAGTCTTGACATCATGGCGAAGGCTAAATGTGAGACCAGGTTCTGCATTGTTAATGTCTTGGAAGAAAGATTGGAGGCTAATATGATCGCCTTCCCTGATGCAAAAAAATGTTGTAAATATATCTTTTCCATAATTTTCTATGTGTTTTAAAAAGGTGGGTGAGAGTAAATGAAAGTCTCTTCAAATTTAGCCATGTACACATTAGCATAGGGGGGATGCCATATTGGACCCCATTGCTGTATCCTTGCATTGACTGCTTCGAGCCGTAAATACCCCATACCAATCCCAATGACCTTTAACCCTTACCAAATAACTTAATAATAATAACTCATACCACAAATCGATGATGGGTAGGTAAATGGCCACAGCTTTATTAATTAACCGATATTTCCAAAACCTTTTATAATGCAATATTGGGCCCTGACCTCCACCAACTACATTTTCCCTCCCCATGCCTGGTCACTGCACAAGGAAATGAGCACGTGACTCTTTCAGGGCCCAAACAACCTGCCGGTTGTGACAATGACATACCTCAGAGACCGAGTATGGACCGAAATACCAACCAACAGGGGAAGGGAGGGTGGGTGTTGCTCCACGATTCAGGGGGTAAGAGGGAGGGAACCTGTACCCCACCAACTTTTATACCTCATCTTTCCCCTGCCTCGTATCCCCGATCCAATCACAGTGCCTGTACATCCACCATATTGATAAAACACGGTCATTTTGCAACATTTTCCAGCATATTAACTCTTTGCAGTTCTTGGTCCCTGTTCTATCTGCTATGGGGCTTACTAGGAGGAAAAAATTGGTCTTCAAATAAGAAAATAAAAATTGTTAGTATGATAAGTAGAAGATCTAAGAATAGTTCTTTTTGCCTTCATTGAAATCAGTGTAACTGCTGAGAAATCTCATGACTTGTATATTTTGTATATCTTCTACATTGTTGATTTTTGATGGTATCATATACTGTTATAGCACCATTGTGAACAGGTCATGACACTTTGTATGGACAATTTTTCTTTTTCTTTTTATTAGATACAGCCTTGAAAAAGACTCTTCGATCCAAAACGTTGGCTTACTGAGTTATAGGTTACTCGTTTTGCAGAAATAAAAATAAAAGTCTGAAATTCATACATACCTATATCTGTGCCAGAAATATATTTTTATATTGTGTTCATTATTTTTTCTGAGCACCAACTACTAGTAAGTGAGCAGAGCATTTATCCCTTGGGCTAGGGGCAGTCATGTAAAAACACTATAGGAACTTAGTGTATATGCATCAAAGTGCATGTTTTACATCCCATTAATCTTATCTTACTCAGATTTGGATGTATTAGCACCCACAATACAATTTTCCATCCTCCAACACACTTATGCATGATAAAGAATTTTAAACTAAATCTTTTCTATATTAGTTATTCAATATCAGAGAGCAAACTGATGTACATAATCTAATACTATCAAGTGACATCAAGTGACATTTCTGATTAATCATTTACACACAAAATTATATAATATATACAGAAAGTCTTGACAGAAATATTGAATGTCTCTACATTGTCTTATCAGTATTACCTTCTTCTTCAGTTCCACACTAATTGCATTAGCCTCCTTGAGAAAAATGGCATTGCCCCATAGTTGGTCACGCAGTGACGTGAATTGGTACCATTTCCATTTTCGAAAAGCCCACAGAGCCAGATCATACTCCTGGTCTGTCCACTGAACTAAAAAGTAACCACATCTGAGTCAGATCATATGGAGGAAAGGTTGATTATGTTATACAGCTACTAGTTGGTGTGGTATGATTGAGAGTGAAGATTGCAGATGAGATACTTTAGCAATTTTACCATCATCCTCCGGTTCTTCTTCCTCCTCATTGACTTCAGTATAATATCTTGAATCCATCTGTCTTTGAAGAGCTTCCAAACGACTTTCATAATCCTGTGGAGTAAAACAATAAATTGTGTGCACTGGCAAGTAATATGCAAAAAAACAGCACAAAGTGTAGAGTAAAATGCCTGTATGGTCAACCAAAGGATGGTTTAGTAGTTAGTTCTTATCCTTCAGGCTGGGTTGGGGCAAGTATATGAAAAATCATCATATGTGTCATCTGTATGTCCATTTTTTTACAACTATGTGATATCAGGTTTTAAACATCAACAATTTAAAAAATGTACAAGACCAAATACAGTTTCCTACATTAATAATAGCAATGTAATCATAAAAACAGATGCAATATGAATGATCCACATGTCATCATTTGTTTCTGTGCACTCATAGACTAGAATAGTCGGGTCTCATCCAAAAAAAGGAAGAGACTAATGCATGGTGCAAATTTTTGGCACAGTCACTTGGTGAATGGGAAAAAAAATCTCTTGTTTAAATAGTCATTTTAACTAGCAGTTCATGTGCTAACTGATTTTTAAGACAGGCAGCACTCATACGTATAATAGGCTCATCTGAATGTAAGACCAATACAAATACAGTACCGGCACAGAGCTTGCATGTTTTCTCCTTTGTTAGGATAGGTTAATTGGGTCCCTATGAGATACACTGATGAGAAAAAGGGTAACAATGTTTTGACCTTTTTACTTTCAGGCTCCATATCTCACCATCATCTTGGCTATCTCATACATAAATTTAACTATTTAGCATATAATTAATTATGCAGATTTGTGCCATGTCAATGACATTGTTACTGTTTTGCTCCTAAAAATTTAAATACTTAAACACATTCTGTCTGTCTTGTACTTTTATTCTGGTTTTTCTTTTTTTCCAAAAAGAAGCATGTCCAGCTTCGAAACGCATATGAAAATTAAAACCTGCATTTCATCTCGTCTCCTCCTCTGATGAACCTTATTGCATATCAGACTATAAGATGCCCCAAGGTTTAGACAACAGAAAATAGGAGCAAAAAAATATTGATATTAAAACTACTCTGATGACATAAAGATTTAGAGGGGTAATGTCACTAACATTGGTGGTCTACAGTTGAGCTCGTTTCTTGGTGCTCGAGGGTAGAAGAGGGGGTAATACTTTATTCTAAAGTGGTAGAAGTATATTAGGAGGGTGGTACCAAAAAACAAATGGCTTTGTATACTGTCCTCAACAGTCACATCACAATGTCTTAATACAATTTAAATCAGCTATGTGCCTGCTGTCTTACATGTGTAATGTCTTTTATTTTTGTCACTTTAAACTCCTTGTACACATTTTAGTAGAAGATATTCTAATTTCCATTCAATATATCAAGTCCTGTACTACACTGATTTTCTGTGCCCTTCATAACCAGACATACATTCATGGCGGAAAATGTTGTCACCCTTAAAATTGTTCCAGAAAATGAAATATTTCTCCAGGAAAATTATTGCAATTACACATATTTTGTTATACACATGTTTATTTCCTTTGTATGTATCGGAACAACAACAAAAAAAATTAGAAAAAAAGACAAATTGGACATAATTTCACACAAAACTCATAAAATGGGCCGAACGAAATTGTTGGCACCCTTAACGTAATATTTGTCTGTACTCCCTTTGGAATAAATAAGTGCAATCAATCACTTCCTATATCTGTCGCGGGCGGGGAGGGGGGCCGCTGCGCTCACCACGCTCGGGTCCGGCGCTGCTGCTGCCTGCTGCTTGCTGCTCGCTGCTTGGTGGCTCGAGCAGTGGGCCGGATCCGGGGACTCGAGCGGCGCTCCTCGCCCGTGAGTGAAAGGGGTTAGTTTTTGGGGTTTGGGAAGTCGGTCCGTGATGCCACCCACGGTCTGTGGTGAGGTTGGGACACCACCGCTGCTCTGGACGGGGATCCCGGGAGCGATGACAGGGAGCAGCCGAGATGTTTCTCTCCCCTCTGTAGGTAGGGGGTTTTGGTGGTCCCGGGGCCCGGTGAGGTGACTGGAATTGTGGATGGCAGGGTTTGGTGAGGTGCAGGGTCGCGGGGGCAGCGCGGTGCCAGGTGGCACGGTGGTACTCACTCAGCCAATAACATATACGGAGTCTCTGGTAAAACAAACAGCTGGATGGACGAGTCCCGCAGCCGGCTGCAGTGGTCACTCCCGGTACGTTGGCGGTGGCTGCCTTTCCCTGCACCTGTAGTGTGTTTTCGGCCCTGATGGCTTCCCACCGGTAACCCGCTCCCCAGCTTGGATAGGCGCCAGAGGAGCTCCTTTTGCCCGCAGGCTCTAGCCCTGGGAATTGTAGCCTTGGCGGTGACTGTATTTCCCTTCACGGTTTGGACGGTTGCCTTCAATCGGGTCTTTGCTGCTGGGAAACCCTGGAGGTTCCCGTCGCTAACGGATTTGACCGGTTTAACGGTGACTCCAAGCCTGGTTGGGGTCCGTAGGCCCTGCCGAATGGTGCTGGCTTCTCTTCGCTCCCCGGTTCGGGGACACGGTCAGACTGCTCCTCACTTGCCACTTACTCTCCCTAACTGCACTCTTTCCTTTTCCCGCTTCCAGGACTGTGAACTCCTCAGTGGGTGGGACCAACTGCCTGGCTCCACCCCACCTGGTGTGGACCTCAGCCCCTGGAGGGAGGCAACAAGGATTTATGTGTGACTGATGTGCCTAACCGGGCTGTGGGGTGTGTTGTTGCAGTACCCGTGATGACCTGGCTTGTCCAGGGCGCCACATTCCCCCTTGGTTAAATGCAGACCGTCCGCAGGCTGCCCGTCCATCACCGGTTTTATTTTGTAACTGTAAAAGAGGTAGAAACAGGTAAAACATCAAACATAAGCATACTTTTATGAAACTTCCCTTAATGGGAGGCACTTTCTTTAACGTTACTAACGGTATTATTTTTATTAACAATACACGGCTTCCGCTCTCCCCCCCGCCCAAACAACCTGGCCCTGATGCTGCCCCTAAGCAGTGGGCAGCACCCCTTGCCCTAGTGCATCACCAGGCTGCCCGAGCGGGTACGGTCTCTTTCAGGGGACCCACGTCCATGGGGGACCCCTGAACCCCGGAGGATCGCCACCGGTTACGGTAGTGGCGGGCCTGGGCCATCCCTTTCCTGCAGGCCCATCCTCCAAAACAGCCTCTCCGGAGGTGGCCACGGAATAAAGGCCAGGAATTATTTACATGCCACAAGTTTGTGGTTGCCCTGCAAGTTCTCGGGCGTGTACGTAAGTAGTTCCTTACGCCAACGGTGCAAAGGGTCCCTTCAGGGACAACTTGCCGGCAACGGCCGGTTCAATCACGGTTGCTAATTAGGTTACAGTTCAGTTGATTCATTTTCATTTACTCACTTAACAACGGCTCTGGTGGTCCCAACGGGGACAACTTGCAGCGGAGGGACCGCTGACCTTGGGGCGGCTACCACCGCAGGGGGTCGGCCCACTCAGGGACCGGACGGTACATCGGGTTCTCTTTCCATAGGCCATGCAGTCCAGAACCACTGATCGCCGTTGGGAACGGCGGTGGGGGCAGCGTGCTCGGGACCCCCTCCTCCATCAGCGGCACTCTCTCCGGACCTCCTGCCACGGTACGGGCACCCGGCTCCCACGCAATCAAGGCTGGTTCAGGAGTTTGGGTGGCCTGATCACGACGTGGCACGGCCGCTGCGGTCCCCTGCTCACGGGCCCATACCACGGCAACCATTCTGCGCATCTCAGCCTTTCAATCCAGCAACTGCTGCAAGCTCTGCGCCCTCACCTTCAAGCAGAACCGGCCCAGCTCCCGCTCCAGCCAAGCGGCGGTCCCGGCGGGGAGCACACCCGGGCCGCAATCTGCAAAGGCTACTCCACCTCGGCTCTCCCAGAGCTTAGATGCTCCGGTGGCGGGCGCTCCTGCACTCCAGCCCGAGGACAACGCCATCTCTTCATCTGCGTCCCCCTTGGTTTCTTCTCAGCACCTCCTCTTCAGGGGCGGAGCTTCGGCTTTCGCGCCTCCACTGCTCGGGAAGACGCTCGAGCGGGGAACTTTTCGCACCCAAGATGGCGGATTCTGAAATTTTTCGGCCGGACACCTCCGGCGGGACACAAGGCGCACTTCTACCAGGCGGTAGAACGGTAAGATCCTGTTCGTGACGCCAAGTTGTCGCGGGCGGGGAGGAGGGCCGCTGCGCTTACCACGCTCGGGTCCGGCGCTGCTGCTGCCTGCTGCTTGCTGCTCGGTGGCTCGAGCGGTGGGCCGGATCCGGGGACTCGAGCAGCGCTCCTCGCCCGTTAGTGAAAGGGGTTAGTTTTTGGGGTTTGGGAAGTCGGTCCGTGACGCCACCCACGGTCTGTGGTGAGGTTGGGACACCACCGCTGCTCTGGACCGGGATCCCGGGAGTGATGACAGGGAGCAGCAGAGATGTTTCTCTCCCCTCCGTAGGTAGGGGGTTTTGGTGGTCCCAGGGCCCGGTGAGGTGACTGGAAATGTGGATGGCAGGGTTTGGTGAGGTGCAGGGTCGCGGGGGCAGCGCGGTGCCAGGTGGCACGGTGGTACTCACTCAGCTAATAACGTATACGGAGTCTGTGGTAAAACAAACGGCTGGCTGGACGGGTCCCGCAGCCGGCTGCAGTGGTCACTCCCGGTAGGTTGGCGGTGGCTGCCTTTCCCTGCACCTCTAGTGTGTTTTCGGCCCCGATGGCTTCTCACCGGTAACCTGCTCCCCAGCTTGGATAGGCGCCGGAGGAGCTCCTTTTGCCCGCAGGCTCTGGCCCTGGGAATTGTAGCCTTGGCGGTGACTGTCTATCCCTTCACGGTTTGGACGGTTGCCTTCAATCGGGTCTTTGCTGCTGGGAAACCCCGGAGGTTCCCGTCGCTAACAGATTTGACTGGTTTAACGGCGACTCCAAGCCTGGTCGGGGTCCGTAGGCCCTGCCGAATGGTGCTGGCTTCTCTTCTCTCCCCGGTTCGGTACCGGCGGGCCACCACCCGACCCCGGTCCTACGGTTCCGCGTCAATCGGCCTCTCCTGCAGATGGCCACCACCGTCTGCCAACCTTGCTGTATGTGCCCCGGCCACGTACCCGGACACGGTCAGACTGCTCCTCACTTGTCACTTACTCCTCCACTCTCCCTAACTGCACTCTTTCCTTTTCCCGCCTCCAGGACTGTGAACTCCTCAGTGGGTGGGGCCAACCACCTGGCTCCACCCCACCTGGTGTGGACCTCAGCCCCTGGAGGGAGGCAACAAGGATTTATGTGTGACTGATGTGCCTAACCGGGGTGTGGGGTGTGTTGTTGCAGTACCTGTGACGACCTGGCTTGTCCAGGGCGCCACATAACCATCAACAAGCTTCTTACACCTCTCAATTGGAATTTTGGGCCACTTTTCCAAACCAAACTACTGCAGGTCTCTCGTATTTGAAGGCGCCTTCTCCCAATAGCAATTTTAAGATCTCTCTATAGGTGTTCAATGGGATTTCCTTCTGGACTCATTGCTGCCACTTCAGAACTCTCCAGTGCTTTGTTTCCATCCATTTCTGGGGTCTTTTTGAACTATGTTTAGCGTCATTGTCCTGATAGAAGACCCATGACTGAGGATGCAAACCTAGCTTTCTGACACTGGACACTACATTGCAATCCAAAATCCTTTGGTAATCTTCAGATTTCATGGTGTGTTGCACACAGCTCAGGCACCCAGTGCCAGAGGAAGGCAAAACAACCCCAAAACATCTTTGAACCTAACCTAATCCCAGTCCAGACCTAAATCCCATTGAAAATATTTTACACACCTGTCTCGGGTCTGGGCTCTGCTCCCTTCACTCCCATTTAGTAAACTTTCTTGTGCGCCACATCGGGGTTTGCAAGTAGCACAGCGTGCTCCTAGATGATGAACTTCCTTGGTCTATATAAGACCTACAAAGACACAGACCTGTGTCTTGGTACTAAAACTTTTATTTTGTGCAAAGCAACTTGTCTGTGGTCTTCAGGGTGTCTCCTGTCTGCCTGTGACTTCCTGTACCTCAGCTATCTGTGGATTTCAGTACCTCTGCTGCACCAATGCCTGTGTCCCACGGGCCCACCAGACCTTGAGCTTAGAGGATCCACCTCACCTAATGAGCTGCCCAACGAAATCTGAGGCAAGACTTGAAAATTGTTGTTCACAGATGCCTCCATCCAATCTCACTGAGCTAGAGCAATTTTGCAAAGAAGAATGGGTAAACATTTAGGCCTTTATATGTGCAAAGCTGGTAGAGACTTATCTAAAAGACTTGCAGCAGTAATTGCAGCAAAAGTTGGTCCTACGAAGTATTAATTCAGGGGCTGAATACAAATGCACATCACAATTTTCAGTTTTATATTTTTAAAATATTTACAAAGCCATGTATCATTTCCTTTAAAACTGTGGAAAATTCCGGGGGAATATTTTTTCAAGGCACTGTTTAATTTGGGGATCTAACAAAAGTCCCTAGGCCTGTGATCAGTTTTACACTGAAAGAAAATAATGTGCAATATTGTGCAATATTGCTATAGTATAATAAGTACCCAAGTCTATTATTAGAACTAAAATGAAATAAAAGTAAAAAAAGTTTAGAAAAAAGTCACAGTAGAAGAATACCAACAATAATACCCTCATGAAAAAACCCTCCAATATTATATCACCTCAATCATAACCCACAGAATAAAATTCACACAACATTTAGGCTTCTTAAATCTAACCTAACTACCATACATGTTATGTCAACTTCTCACCAGTCTCTGCTGCTCCAGAAGGTAATTTGCTTCCTCGCGTTCTTTTCTATACTGATCTTCCAGTTCCTGAAGTCTAATGGAGAAAAGGTGGAGGCATTATATAAATTACCGCTAGGATCACTTTGACATCCTAGATACATGTCAGCCAACAGCTATCTCATAAGACTTTTTAATACGTATTACGCTTGTTTTAGCTGAGTGTTTATGTTTTCAGTGTTGAGAAGGTAGTAAGCTGCTCCCAGGCTCCTCAGGGGACGGCTCATCTAATCAAAGAACTAAAGAATTCAGCATTGATATTCAACATGCCCAATGTTTTTCCGAGGAAAGTCAGGAGAGCCCCATAGACATTGGATGGTTGACCTTTCTTATCGAAAATGGTGGGTTTGGTCTACTTTAATTACTTTAATGTGTATGGTGGCTTTAAGTACGGTATATGAGTGAACATGTCTACATTTGATGGTCTGATAAATGTATACTCATCCTGCCCCTCTATTGACATCAGTGGAATTAATACAAAGTTAGCAAGAGCAATCATTGTGATTTGTTACTCTTGAATCAAGAGGTAGTCTTGTGTACAAAGTCATCTCTAAATTAAAACCAGTAAGTAATCCCTGATTGTCATCAATGGTAGAGATTCCTGTTGGGATTGGCTAATGATATGACTGATATGGCACGTTATTGAGAAACGTATCGGAAAAACCAATGTCTTTGCTTTCTGCACAGACTCACCTTTGATCCATCTCTTGCTTCATGTCAATACCTTGCTTCTCAAGTAACTCTCGCTGAGCAAACGCCCAGTCCACAGGCTCTACGGGTGTCTCTGCACATGGTGTACGTTCCCTCTCCTGCCGGGCTTGCTCGGGGTGGTTAAAACGAAACACATGACTCTTCCCCATAATGATTCGATTACCTAAATAAAAACAATTATGCAGAGATTAAAGCCAAGTACTACAAAACCCCAACAAGGAGGAAGATAAGAAATATATTATGGACCTTAAAACGTTTGAGCCTTCCCAGTGTAAGGTCATTTTGGTCAAAATTTCACTTATAAATGTATAGTAAGTCCTTGACTAAAGCTACAAGAACAATATTTCTTTTGGCTACAATCAATGACAGTCGTGCGGTGTTCTGCGTTACACTCGCTTGGTGTCATGGCGGCGTCGGACTCTGTTTACACTATAGAGTATGACAAGCTACCTGATATTTTTTAGTTGCACAATCTGTCATGGGCGTCGGCTGATCCTGGCTTCACTGCTCTCCAGCACAGTGGGAGTTAATTTCTGCTGGTTTGTGATCAGCTGCTGGGAGCTCAGGCTGCTGATCACCATCTCCAGCCTTTATAAGCTTCTGGTGACTGGGGCTCTATGCCGAATATACGGTAGCTCTTTGCTTCCTTGTTCCTGGTGCTATCCAGTTGCATGGTGATCATCAGTTTGCAGGTCAGTGTGGTGTGTGAGTCCTCCAGTTGTGTAGTTATTTACTACCCCTTTTGCATTACGCCCCTGTTCATATATTGTCCCTCCTTTGTGTTTGAGTGCAGTGCGCACGAGTTTTCATTTACCCTTGTCTGTGACTATTTGTGGGGTATTGGCAACTGGATCTCCGGCCCGCTCCCTGCGTGGGGGAGCAGGGAGTATCAGGCCCTGGACAGGAGACAGGGTCACGTTGGAGGCTTGACCCTGGCTACCATTAAGTCTACCATCAGGATAAGGGACAGCACAGGGGTCCATGTCTTAGGGTCACCCTAGGAAACCCTGTTCAATCCATACACCCCCGTGACATTGACTCTAAGAAAGTTCTCTCAAAAACAGATTATCTAAATAAAAAGTTCACCATACTATTACTCAGCCTGACTAAAGGGGGCTCAAGGACATGTATGATAACACTTAAAGGGTCTCTTCTACCTGTGTTTTGCAGTGTATATTGGATATATGTGGACAATTTCCAAAATATATTTTCGATATATGCTACTGCATGGGCATATACTGTCATCCATTGTCTACAGTCTCCCATTATAAAAAACATACTAGCAGGATACTTATTCTTACTAAATACATTATGGAAAAGCGCAGTCTGTCACACTATTCCATCCTAATTTTATTTTTATTTTTTTTTAAAAATGGTACATTGGCCTGAGGGAGGCCAGAAGAAGATTTTTGGTCTCTGTTGGGTGAATGGGAGCCTGTCCTGGTGCATATGTACCGCCCCCGTGCCAGCGGCCGAGCCGCTCGAATCCGGAGCCGCGGTGGCTCGAGGGGTCTCCGGACCCGGGGGTCCGTGCGGACACTCAAATTAAAAGAAGAAAGGGGGAGTATGTACAGGGGGTTAGAAAGTTCATGACCCCACCCACGGTGCATGATAATGTAGGAGACCAGCGCTGCTGTTGGGGAAGTGAGCCCGATGGCAATGGTTTAGCAGCATGATGTTTAACCCCTCCGTGGGTAGGGGGTTGGTGCCCTGGGGCCCATTGGGGAGTTGGAGATTGGGGTGCTGTTGGGTAGAGGAAAAGGGGCTTTTCAGTGTACTCACTCAGTCCAGGAATAATAACACCGATAGCTTGTAAACCAGGGTTCTGAACACCACTGCAGCTGGGAGGTATCACGCTGGGATCCGTGCCCTTGGTATTGCTGTTAGCCTGTGGCCTTTTCCGTGGTACTTTCTCACTAGTTGGACCCTCAAGCTTGAAACTTTTCGGGTCCCGCTCACCCGTATAGCTAACAGAGTGAGCTTGCTCTCAGGGTTCACGCAAAGGATTATTTCTTTGGACTGTATTTGGGAAAGTCCTATCCCATCGGTGCGCTAGTACCCCGATTTTGGAGCTGGTTGGGGATGAATCTTGAAGTCTTCACCCCCGTCGGGTAAATTACCAGGACGCGTGAAGCTACTTCCCGGCCTAGTGTCCACGTACCCCGTTGTGCCCTGGCCCCTGCCCGGTGATGGCTCAAGGCCGCCGGCTGCCCTCCTCGGCAGACCGTGCCCCTTGACGTGATCCCCTGCGACCAGGGTTCCAGCTCCTACCAGGCCCAGACCAACGTCTGCCACCTAGTAACCTCCAGGAGCCCTGCTACGGACCAGTGACCTCTCTCTCCCAGAGAGTCACTTTCTACCTCCTCCTCCTTTCACTCCTGCTTCACTTCTCTTTTCACTTTTACACTTCTCCCTACCAACCCCCAGGTGTTAGTAACACCAAAGGACCAGGATCCGTAACCAAGGAGGAGTGAATACTGTGCAGAAGGGCAGATTGCACAATACCCTGTGACGACCTGATAGGCCAGGGCGTCACACATACAGTGAATGGACACCACAAAATGCAATGTGAAATATAATATGGAAATATTTTTATTTATGAAGTAGATGTACTTTTTGTATATGCAATAAAATACCGCACCAGGGTCTCAGAAGTAAGATTATCTTAAACCAAACCTCACTGTTCCCCCAGGTTCACCAAACTACCGCCATATATTTATTAATACCTGCATACCCGTTGTTACAAGCCATTTTGATATTTTCTTGATTATATATATATATATATATATATATATATATATATATATATATAAAAACATATGCATGACTGCGGTATCAATATGCTAATTAGTGGGCGACTTATCAAACAGTCGTTGCTTCCTCCAAACTAGACTTCTATCACGGCCTTGTGGACATGAGTAACATAATTTGCAAAAGCAATATCACTGTCAGCTCTTTGCAAATCACTGCTTTCTTGGCCATACACAGTTAGCCGGGTGTACACACCCTGGATTCATCGGCACACTGCTTAAGGACACAGTGATGATGTGGGACACAGGCAGCCGTGGGTTTTGCAGAGCTAGCGATAACAACTGGCTGCATCCTGCATCAGCACTACCTCCCGGACATCTGCATTCACCCAGTTTACTGCGCACTGTCAGGAAGGCTGATATATGCCCGGTATCGCTCTTGTGGATCATGTTATAGATGGTCTTAGGCCCATGTAATATAACTAGTGGGATGACTAGTCTGGGAAAATAATGCCCCCATGACTGGTCACCTACTAATTAGCATAAGACCATCGTGGTTCTAAATATTTTTTTTTTTTACCAGTAATCAATAGGACTATTAAAGGGGTTTGTTAGAAACAGTATAAGGATAGCAATAAATATATGGTGGTGGTTTGAGGGGCCAAGGGAAGCTGTTAGGTTCCCTTTAAAGGGACTCTGTCAGCAGGTTTTGCAATGTAATCTGGAGACTGCATGCTGAAAGAGTTAAAACAGAAATTCAGCCCTGCCTGTCTTATCTCACAGTCTGTTTTTGTTTAGCTGCAATGTTAGCTTAAGCCTTTTATCTTTATCATTAGTGGGTCTCAGCTCTAGTTTGACTTTTTCCCTTCTGTGATTAGTAACTTCTGTCTATGGAAATGTACACTGAAGGCCTAGTGTCGGTGGGGACAGCTCTCCCAGCACTGCTACATGCAAAATCTCAAATCTTTCACTGTGTCAGAATGGCTGCACCCTCTAATTTAAGTGATACATCATTGAACTCAGGGCCTCTTTGTCTATATTATGCTGCTCTCAGATGAGATAGCAAAAACCTGACAGATTCTCTTCAATGACCCACATTGGTAGAATGCACATGGGTGCTTTGACAGACTGAGCACATTGGTCAGTAATTATGATTAGTGGCATGTTATTGCAGATATTGGCTTATTACTTTCTGATTCTCTTTATTACAATGTGTTCTCTTAATTTTTGACTGAAGCCACAAAATAGCTACTTTCTTTATCTATTGGATTTAGGTATTTTTGCATTCTGGGTAGCTTCAGGTATTTCTTACTTATCACAAGGCGTCCATGCAGGGGACATATTCTCACCTGATCTTAGCACGCATGCCTCTGTCACTTTCTTCCCGTTTACATATGTGTCGGCTCCTTCACAAGGCTCAAGTGTCACTGCAACTGTGAGAGGGGGAAAAAACATGAAGTATTTCTTACTACAGATGATGTTCTCCATTATTGTACAAAGATAGTTTTGCAGTATTTAATCGTATTACCTGACCCACAGAGCATCATATCACTCCGGAAAATGCAGTGCTCATCACGGATAAAATGGCCACTGAGGACAATGTCCTGCCTCCTCTCTATATCCTCACGTCCAACTCTGCAGCAAGAAATATGAAAAATAATAATGTGTATGTTATGAACCCAATCCTGGCACCATTTATAAGGAATCTGTCAGAACTAAAAGCACTGTTTCTCTGCTAAAAAGTCCATTCTGTGCTTGACCTTTTTCTGTTTGTTTTTTTCACTATTAAGGTTCCTTTCTCTATCTCTTGGGCTTCTCCCATACATCTCCCATCATAATAAAATCCAAATTTGCCAGTAACCAACTCTTTAATGCTCTGCTCACTTGACTGTTTAGATTTTCCATTAGTGATCCATTGCATCCATCATGCAAACAGGAACAAACAGAAAACGGAACAGACGAACAGAAAACGGAACAGACAAACAGAAAACGGAACAGACAAACAGAAAACGGAACAGACAAACAGAAAACGGAACAGACAAACAGAAAACGGAACAGACGAACAGAAAACGGAGCAGACAAACAGAAAACGGAACAGACGAACAGAAAACGGAACAGACGAACAGAAAACGGAACAGACGAACAGAAAACGGAGCAGACAAATAAAGTCTGAAAGGACAAGTGAAAGAACACTAAGGAGCAAAGGCGCAAACTAGGGTCTTATCTAGTAAAAGTGGAACAAAAGAGAAAGATACGCTCACATTTTAAAGTTGTGTAACACACAAGACCTGCACTTATGGCCTCTTTCACACGTCCGTGAAAATCACGCACGTTTTTCACGGACGTGTCAAAGGTGCGTTTTGCCCTCCGTGAGCCATGTTTATGGCACACGTGTTCTCCGTGTGTTATCAGTGATAACACACGGAGAACGGGAACTTTCTGCTCACCTGTCCTTGGCGTTGCTGTCCATGGTGCTGATCTACGGTCTTCAGTCCTGCAGACTCCCCGCTGCTGCTGCTTCCGGCCGCAGTGAAGTGAATATGCAATGAGCATAATGAGCGGCGGTCGGAAGCAAGTGACAGCAACGGCAGAGACAGCAGGGCTGAAGAAGATGAGTAAAGATTTGTTATTTTTTTCTCAGACACGTGTGTTTTCTCCGGTGCGTATCACATGGAACACCTCCGTGTGGTCCGTATGCGGGCCGTGTGACACCCATGATGCCGGAGAAAAACAGACATGTCTACGTGTGGAGCACACGGTCACACGTATGCTCCACACGTACACACGGTCCATGGAAGAACACGTACGTGAGCGCAGACCCATTGATTTTAATGGGTCTACGTGTGCCTGTGTCTCCAGTACGTGATGAAACGGACCAAACACGTACCGGAGACACAGACGTGTGAAAGAGGCCTAATAATGGTGCAGCTGCTGCAGATACACAAGTGCACAGGACAGTGCAGACAATGCAGAAAAAGGACAGATGATGTGTTCACTCCACACTGCTGCTGAAGACTTTCCAAGGGAAGATCCAGAACACACCAGGGGAGGGAAGTAGATTTATTATATGCCTTCCAAAGAAAAGAAGATTTTAATGGCTTTGAAAGGCACTGAATAAAAACCAGTTATCTCCACTGCTGGGTCCTGGATCTTCCGTTGGAAAGTCTTGAGCAGCAGTGCGGAGTGAACACGTCGTCTGTCCTTTTTCTGAAAGTGAACAGTCTTCACATGTAAAGTAAAACTGAGTAAGTTTGATATGCATAGAATCTATTACAACTTTTCACTTTAGCTAGATACTACCAGCTTGCCGCTCACCTCTATTACTTTCACAGGACGGAGCCAAGTATGATTTGGTTGATTATATCAATACATATATACTATATCTACATAGAGTCAGGGACCAGAAATATTTGCACAGTGACACATTTTTACATGATTTGAAACAAAGCAATCAAGATGTGATTAAAGTAGCCGGTTTAAAAGGAATATGTGAGCACAGATCCCCCTTGCTAGAAATGGCAGTGAACGTCAATGTTGATTAGAGATGAGTGAACCCAAGGCTCGGTGTTCGTACCAAACACAGACTTTACAAAAAAAACAAATAGATAGCGTTCGAGAGTTCGGGTGCTTTACGTATGAACTCCACTCATGTGAGCATCACTGTGCTCAGGAACGCTCGGTGCTCAGCCCAATGCGAGGCGCTTGCAGTGTTTGAACAGCTCGCACTGGATGTAACAACAGCACGATCGTATGTAGTGTGCACCCCCCAATAAAATTTGAAAAACCCAGTCTGCCTGCCTCCGGAAGTAATCTGTTTATGGCTGGCTGCATCTGGACGGAGACCCGAATTGCCCAATTAGTGACTTCAATTGGGGTTCAGGTCAACTCAGGGTCCTAAATCGAAATTTATCTAAACTCCAGATGAACCTGCTGAACTGAACTTCCACGGGTCCACTCATCTCTAGTGTTGATTACCTATTTAAAAATGTCCTACATCCTGCTGTTGGTGTAGTGCCCCTGAGACTTCAGTCGCCACAGAGTATTGCACCTAAGGTGTAGTGCTCAACCTGGATCCGGAAGAGGTCGGTACTAGTTTCACCACTTACACACCCAAATACACACCAGGTTGCCCTCCCCAATGGGGACCGGGCTAGGATAGGGTTTTAAGGTTGCCTTAAAACATGGGGGGCACCACCCACTAGTGACAGGGACCCGGGGAGGGGCATTCACCAAGGTGGAGTTAGGAGCCAAAGACAACAATTTCGAGAGTTCTCGAAAAGGAGCGAATGTGTATCACCAGTGCTTGGGTGGGACACAGGAGTTCATGCGGTTGCCAAGGGGAGAGCTTCATTGCACCCTCGGAACCGGCGCCATACAAGGTTTAGGACCCTAGGGAAGATCATTCTCCAAGTTGGTTTGCCAGAATCTGCCAGGACGGGGAAGTTGCAGGGTTCCCTGGCTACACAGAGCCCGAAAGCACAGTGCCATATAGGATCCGTGTCCTTGGACACAGCAAGGCCCCATTGTGGAGCCGCGGCACCTGCAAATAGGGACAAGAGTACTACTCGAGACAGACTAGGGTCCCCAAGTAGCTTTAAGCTATGGGGATCCAACACACAAGGCTCTAGGAGGAAGGGGCCCACTGAGCACCAGACCAGACTGACCTCCGAAGGAAGCCGGCTTCGACGGAGCCCATCACAGCGAGTGACCAGTACCACCCAGCGAGCTGCACAAAGAGGGAGTAAATACACCTGGAACCGCAGCATCTGACTAGAACTTTTATTACCAGCGCCGCTGCCTCGCACCTCGGCGCCAAAGACATTCGCCATCACTACTCCCCTGATCATCCCTCCTGGGGCCCGCTCCACCTGTGGGAAGCAATACCATTATCGGCTGCTATTACCATCCGCTCCGGAGGACAGTGACAGCAGCGGCGGCTAATCTCTGGCTGCTTACCACAGGTGGCATCACGACAATCATCCTACTAGAACCCTCATCATCCTCCCTCCTTATTGGTGTACACTTCGGGGCACGAAGCTGGGCAGGCCACCGCGACATCCCAGACAACCACACTGGTGCGGTGATGAGTAAAGCAGGTACGAGACCCGTGCCTGACTAACCACCTGCCCCCTGGGTGCTAAATTGGTGCACAAAACCTCAATAAGCTCCAAGCTCCAGGAGTCCACCTTAAAATCCTGGCAAGGTGGTACAGTGGTGTACTAGTCCTTCTAGACTGTATAGGATTTTTCCGGGGTGGACCCCAGCTGCTGGAGATGCGGGTTGGAGGTGGGGGATTTTGCGCACATCTTTTGGACCTGTCTGGCTCTGAGGCGGAGAGGGTGAGGTGATCAGATATGTGACTGGTACTATCTAGGTCCTGGGCCCGGAGTTGCTTTTGTTACAGCTCTTGGAGAACCGATCTCTTCGTACAAAAAAATTCGATGTTGTGTTTCTTGGTGGTGGCGGCTTGATCGTGCGTCCCCCTGAAATGGAAATCTGGCGCTCCCCCCACTCTGGACCTTTGGGCCTCAAGGGTCAATGACCTGCTGCAAATGGAGGACCTGACTTCCTTGCTTTATGATAGACATGAGCTCTTCTACAGGACCTGGTTCCCCTGGCTGGAATTTAGGTTTTCCAGTGAGTATGACCACCTAATGGCTGATTGATGTTGACTACCTGGTCTGGGTTAGTTTCTTCTCCTGGAGGCACTGGCTCTTCCCTTTCCCTTATCCTTCCTAGATTCCCCTCTCCCTCTATTTCCCCCCCTCCCTCTCCCTTCTTTGTCCTACCTTTCCCTCCCCACCCTTCTTCCTTTTTTTTTTTCTCTTCTTCCTCCTATATTCTTCTCAGGGGGTCTCTTCCCTTTATGTGAGTGGGGCCCGGTTTTTAACCGGTGTCTCACAATCCTTCCAAATCCCCTTCTGTAAATTCTAAAATGTACAGACCCACATTTTGGCGGTGGTAGGCTATTTTGATTTACTATTGTATATGGAGTTTGCTTGCCCTTACTGTCATGCATATTGGGCTTATGTTTTCTAGCCCTTGTTTTGTTGTGGTCTGTTTATAAATAAAGAATTTAAAAAAAAATGTCCTTTTTGCAATTTGCAGTGTTTCTTCATACCACATGCCACTGGGTTCTCCGAGGATCCACAGCACCAAACAATCTCTACTCATTGTCTGGGCTTTAATCACACAATGCTCCATGATTGATATTCATGAAAGGGATTGTCCACTACTCAACAACCCCTTTTCGAATGCCCCAAGTGTTTAGTAAAATAAAGAAAAAAAATACTGGTACAGCTCCTCTGTTCTGAGCCCTGTGTCACCCCCAGCAATCTTGTGACATTTTTTGTGTCATGTGAATATATACAGCCTGTCTGACAAAACTGTGAACGCTGCAGCCCATCAGACATAAGCAAGATCACAAAATCGCCAGGGGACCCAGTGTTTGTAGAAAAAGAGCGGCACCGGTCTGGGAAGTAAGTAGGCATTTTTCTTATTTTATTAAGGACATCAGCAGTGGACAACCAATTTAAGGAACATTCTATGTGATTGCAATAAGAATAGGCTATCCTATTTTTCATATACTTAATGTTAAACCTTCTATAAAATTGTAAGTACAAAGTTTTATATGATACCATGAATTGTGTTCATACAACCTTAATGTTGGCATAAGTAATAAATCACAAAAACTAAAAACCCACTGGTAATATCAGATATTTACACTTTTATCAAATTAACTTATCACGTCTGCTCTTACCTTGTAATGCCGTCTTTTATGTAATATAATAGACACTCAGACATTAGAGGATCTTCATTGAGATTCACAAGGTGAGGAGTCTAAGAAATAAAAAAGTAAAGAAGCCATAAAATTCAATAGCATGCAATAACTATGGACGTTGAAGACAAAATAAATAATAGATAACAATGTATAGAAAGCAATAAAGACTCTGTTTACATGTATGGATTACTACTTAGAGTATAGGAGAGAAATGTGGAGCAAAGAAAGATATAGGGGCCCCAATACATCAAGCGGTTTACATCAGAATTCTAGCTTACGACTGCTGGAAATGCTGCAATTTTTTTACGCAAATAAAAATTAATGCAAAATTTGGTGACTTTTGGCATTTTTACACCAATCCCAGCCAGTTCCGACAACTTTACGAAAAGTGATTGGAGCTTGGGTGGGATGGATGAGGTGTAGTGAAGACCACCAGACAAATTCATCATAATTTACACCAGAAAGGGGGCTTAATTTTGGCCGGCAATGAATGCCAGTCTCCGAGATGAGTAACATGTCTGGTGGAGGAACACAGCAGTTGTGAGATGCAACTAAGTCAGTAGCAGGCACAAGCCTATTAATGACCTTGGCCAATCTTACACCAGCAGTGCCTTCACTAACACTGGCATACAAAAAGAGAGTTTTAATAAATCTGAGCCAAAGGTGTGTTCTAATGGTTAGAAGGCAACATCCACCAAACCTTACATGGTACAGCTTGGTAGAAGCTACTGTATGTCATTCAACACAGTTCACTAGACAAAATCACACTTTTTACTCATTTTAAGGACCATTGTACATTTATGAAAATTGTCCAGAACTGTGATAATGAAGGCCTATGCTTGGAATCTTCCATTAATCCCGATCCTAGGAGATCCGACCCCTAACACCCACAAAGGTCAACTAACCGACGAGTCTGTTGCCCTCTGGCAAATGCTATTTCCCCTTTCATTCCGATTAAAGTCTATGGGACTGAGCTGATATACCAAGTCATCAACTACAAAACCTGGTAAGGCTCTGTTCACATGTCCGTTTAATTTTTTTCTATTTGTCTGCTCTGTTTAGTACAGACAAATGAAACAGATAAACTGAAAGGGGTATTCCCATCTCCAAGATCCTATCCCAATATGTAGTAGGTGTAATAATAATAATAATAATATTAGCAAATACCTCAAAATTGAAATGTAGTATAGTTCTCCTGATATAGTCGTATCTCTTACCTCATGTGAAGGGCATTGCAGCTAAGGTATCCATGGTATCCATTAGATCATGCGATCATATGACTTATTAGATCATAAGTGGACTTTGGCTATAACACGCCACACCAACCTGTATATATATGGGAATGATTTGCTTAATAAAGGTATGATACTTGCCTTTCTTCCCATCTCATTATGGAATGTGCGTTAATTGCATACGACTGCAGTCTTACCATCTAAGGCTGCTTTCACATATCCGGTAGGTGCAGAGCCGGCCAGTCCGAAAAAGCCACATCCTTTGCATACGTTTTTTAAATGCGGCCCGTCCGGTTTTTGCCGCTTGCGGAATGCTACTGAGCATGCGCAGTGGCAAAAACCGCAAGCGGTGGCCGGATGCGTTTTTTCCGCATTGCGTCGCATCCGGCGTCCATAGGCATGCATTGAAAAATGCGCCACATCAGCCGGATGCGGCGCGATGTGTTTTTTTTTGCCAGGCAACGTTCCATCCGGCTGCCGCATTGGCTAAATCTGCCGTATGCGGCAAAAACCGGACGGAACACAAGCCCATGCGGCAAAATGCGGCACTTATTAAAGTCTATGCAGGAAAAACGCAACCGGCAGCAAAAAAAACAGTTGCGTTTTTCCTGCAAAGTGCCGGATTGTGCCGCACAGGAAAAACCGGAGATGTGAAAGCAGCCTAATTCGACTACCGTTCAAAATATTTATAGGTCTGATTAAGACCAACCTGACAACGTTTACTCATATAGTGACAGATAGTTGCTGATATGGTTGTTACCATAGATACCCAAGCTGCAATGCCCTGCACATAAGGTAAGAGACATGGCTATATCAGGAAATCTATATTACATTTCTAATTGGAGGTATTTGCTAATATTATTACACCTACTACATACTGGGATATGATCTTGGAGATGGGAATACCCCTTTATTTTGTGTATCACTCAAAAGGAAGCCAAAGGGCCGCATTGATTTATACGGGGTTTGTCCAATTTCTCTTTTTTAGGAATGGAAGAAACATTCTGCACTCTGGACATTTTTTTTTTCTAAAAAACTAACATCGAATGGAAACCAGATAGCCTCCATCCCTTTGTAAAAGTGATGTACAGGATGATAATATTGTTTATCTGTTCCATTTGTTCTAAACAGGAGAGATAAATAGAAAAATAAACTGACACATGAAAAAAGCCCAAGAATTAGGAATGAAGAGGAATCCAGCAAGCGCCACAGCCACTTCAATCAGCTGCTCAGTGTGTGCCACACTTAATGAACCCTCATAATAACAAACGATCATCAGTATGAAAGTACCAGAAAGCCCTTCTAAAATAAAAATTAATAGTATTTCAACCTATAGAAAGAACAAATGAAGACTGTAAATGTACTAATGATTAAAAGGCCATATGGCATTCACTGTATTACACATGCACAATACACTGAAGAAGAGAAGAGGCTGGGAGGTAGAAGAGCACACCAAACCTGCACCAACCTCTTTTGGGGAATAAACCCCAACAAGTTCTGAGTATATTTCCAGGGGTGCTGAGATGATCTGATAATCCCATGAAATGAGAATGTGAGTGATTGGGACATAAGACAACGTAAAGAAAAGAATGACAACATAAATATTCACAACCTTAGGTTACATACACAATATCACCAATTGTTTAATTGTCGCAATGACTCAGGATTGAAAAATAAAGCAAATGTGTAATAGGGGTTTTTTGTATTGACAACAAAGAAATCCCGTGAAGTCTGATATGGTCGTCATAATCCCATCTATACCCTATTTTATTCTAAGATTCATTTGATGTAAAGGACAGACAGAATAAAATGTGCATTTAGGATCGTAGTTCACAGTTTCTAAAATAAATCTGTCAGTAAGATCAACCCTCTTCAGGTGTTTATATATACGCAGGCCATAGTAAGCTGAATAAAATGATACCTTGATATCTGTGATCTGATGTTTTTTTCCAGAGAAATCAATGTTTTTTGTATATGTAAATGAGTACTTCCAGGCTATGGGCCGGACACAAAACTCCCTGAGAATCTGCCTCCACCGGGCGTTACCAGCCTCCATCTCACAGGCAGACAAAATTGTTGCAATTAGTGATGGGCAGACTCGCAGAAGTCCATGATTGGCGGGTCCAACCGGGTTGTTTACAACAAAAAAGCCAGTTCGGCCCTGAATTGATCCCGGATATCTAGCCGGACACCAGATCCCATATAAGTCTATTGGGACCTGAATCAGGAGCTTAAAAATGGTGGTAGAAGGGATAGGGGTATTGGAGCAAGCGCTTTACACTTACCAGTTACCTCCCAGGTCCGCTCTTTAACCTCATACTTATTCACTGCTTCCCCCACCCACCAGCAGACGCCGCGTCTCTGATTGGTTGCAGTGAGACGCGTCTCCACCCTGTGAGACAGCGTGTTGGACTGCATTCAATCACAGGCGCTGTGTGTGTGTGTGTATCTCTATTGGTGCAAAAATAAATAAATGTATATATGTAATAGTTTTTTTTCGTATTGTAAAGTTTCTACAGTTCCTATACAGATTTGTGTTTCCATGGTAACAGACAACAATGAAATCCTGTGAAGTCTGATTTTGGGTGGCCAAACCTGACCAGTAACACAGATTTCCCTGAGACGTCAGTTTTTAGGGTCTGTGCACGGCTACTAGATGTCAGGTACGGCCCTGAACTTCACAGTTTGGGTTTGCCCATCATCACTACTTAAAAGGATTGATCCTACTGACAGATTCTCTTTAAAGCTAACTAGTATCTGGTTGTGAAGGTGTACATAGCTTTTAATGATTAAAATATCCCTGACAATAATGGTCTTCTATGAATGAGTATCAGGTACCCTCAGTTGCCAATCATTTTTTATATATCTAAATTGAAAATATAAGACATATAAGCAAGTAAGCAGCTCAGTATTGAATACGACCATCCTTAAAGGAGTTTTCTACTACTATTTGATCCCTTTTCATATGTTCCTAACTCTTCATAACAATTGCTTTTGTAATATACTTTCATTACCTGTGCTTCTCCAAAGAGCACATCTCTGTAGTTCTTCGTTGACATGCAAACACTAGTTTGTCTGTTAGATCAAGTCCGCCTCTCATCTTTGGCACCTGCACCAAAGCATCGGCAGGGTCAGTCTGCACCACGCAAGCTAGGCTCAGATGTCAGATGACTGTCCTCTACACTGA
Organism: Anomaloglossus baeobatrachus; assembly: GCF_048569485.1. Taxonomy (NCBI): domain Eukaryota; kingdom Metazoa; phylum Chordata; class Amphibia; order Anura; family Aromobatidae; genus Anomaloglossus; species Anomaloglossus baeobatrachus. Next base: position 561,657,995 of record NC_134355.1, on the reverse strand, counting down.
CTGCTGATCCTTCAGAGTGCAAGTGCCGGACCATTCAGTTGACAAGTGCTGTGATGTGCTTTCCAATGACAGGCACTACACAGTGATATGTGAACATCCGACCGTATTTCCAGCAAGTCCCATTTAGTATTTGGATATAAATAAGGAGTTACACTTAGGAGGAGTTACACGTCAGTGTCATCTATACAATCAGGAATGCTTGATGTATTATTAAGATATTTACTAAGACATCTATCAATGACTGGTCCAACATTCATGTTTTGTTATTTTCCCAGTACTACTAGAGGGGTAAAGGCTGCTTTACACCAGACAATCTATCGTGCGATAGATCGTCGGGGTCACGGTTTTTGTGACGCACATCCGGCATCGCTGGCGATGCCGGCCTGTGTGACACCTCCTAGCGACGCAGTATCACTCACAAATCATGAGTCGTGTACTGGTCGCTAGGTTCCATAATATCGGTTCTGAAATCGGGCGCCGGTTGTTCAACGTTCCCGTGGCATCACACGTCGCTCCGTGTGACACCACGGGAGCGATGAACATCGCGTACCTGCCTCCCGCGTCAGCCGCCGGCTCTATGTGGAAGGAAGGAGGTGGGCGGGATGTTTACATCCTGCTCATCTCCGCCCCTCCGCTTCTATTGGCCGGCGGCCGTGTGACGTCGCTGTGACGCCGAACGTCCCTCCCACTCCAGGAAGTGGACATTCGCTGCCCACAGCGAGGTCGCACGAGAGGTAAGTATGTGTGACGGGGGTTACCGACTTTGTGCACCACGGGCAGCGATTTGCCCGTGACGCAAAAAGGATGGGGGCGGGTACGATCGATTGTGAAATCGCACAATCGGTCGTACCATATAAAGCAGCCTTAAGTGTAAATAAGTCAAATATGGTGAATCCTATCAGCTGGATAAAGTCAGAATAAAACTCATCAATCTAAAAACATCATTGGTAAATTTCTGGTACAATGTTGCTATGTGTAGATGTGTAGGTCATCAAACAACCATGATAGCACAAAATACTCTACTAAACATGTATCTGCTCATTGCCTCTATACTGCTCTATTGTTCCATAATACAAACATTCAATTAGTTTTGCCAAAAAGTAGTTTTTACAATTATTTCTTCCATGCATGACGGCCAATTATAATGTGATCAGCCATGCCGAAGACAAAGAGGATTAAAGTAATTATGCAGCATAAATACAATTTTTTGGGACATGGATAACAATGTGTGTGGTATAGAGTATTGCACACAAAATGCTGGGTACTGTAAAGTCATTAAATTTTAGTATGTTCACTACAAAACTATTAACGTCTCATGAAGACGCCCCAGCGCTCTATTTTCGGCCATATGGACATCATAGGGGGGGGCACAATCGTTATGTGCCAGAGCAAAGAGTGAGCCAAAATCTGGATTCAGAGTGATCATAAATTGTGCCAAAGGCCACATTCTGACAGAGGTTGTCCAAGCAGAATGAAATATAACAATGGCTTCTTTTTGGATCCACTCCTATGCTTGGATAGACAAGTGTGTGATCCCGGACTATAGGGGTACTTTGCACGTTGCGACATCGCTACTGCGATATCCTCAGGGTCAAATTGAAAGTGACGCACATCCGGCGCCTGTAATGACGTCGCAATGTGTAAAGCCTAGATGCGCCGATAAACGATCGCAAAAGCGTTGTAAATCGGTGATCTGTGTAGTGTCGGTCATTTTCATAATGACGCACCTATAGGAGATACGATGTTGTTTCTCGTTCCTGCGGCAGCACATATCGCTGAGTGTGAAGCCGCAGGAGCAAGGAACATCGCCTTACCTGCCTCCACCAGCTATGCGGAAGGAAGAAGATGGGCGGGATGTTTACGTACCGCTCATCTACGCCCCTCCGCTTCTATTGGCCGCCTGCCGTGTGACGTCGCAGTGACGCCGCACGACCCGCCCCCTTAAGAAGGAGGCGGGTCGCCATCCAGAGCGACGTCGCAGGGCAGGTAAGTGCGTGTGAAGCTGCTGTAGCGATAATGTTCGTTACGGCAGCTATCACAAGATATCGCAACTGAGACGGGGGCGGGTGCTATCACGCTCGGCATCGCTAGCATCGGCTAGCGATGTCGCAGCATGCAAAGTACCCCTAACTGTCATTTACAATGAAAGATAATCCTGAATAAACCTTGTTAAAAATGCTGATTTCACGATTATCTTTCACAGTAAACGCTCGTTCATCGGGTGGGATTATTTTTTGTCACGCGTAAAAGATCATCATTCTGCGCAGTGCATCATCCTGTGTAAAGAGGGCTCGGACTGCCAAGAACAATGGCAGTCTATGTGTATTGAGCGACGTAGTATAGATCGCTTAGTGTACATTGTTTACTTTGGTCAGCCTGTCTAATTAGGCTATTAAAAGTCTGCTGGTCTGCACAAGTTTACCAAACTCAAACTGTAAGTAAACAATCATGGACAAGATTTTTTCTTAAAAAAAATTAGATTATATCATTTCGTTTTGTCATTCACCTTTAGAGAATCCAATAATTGGCTCATAAATAGCAATATTTATTGTTTATGCAGCCATAAAAATCATTATTATTAGTATTAACCATTCTGGTCCATTGGTTTTCGCTAGCCCGTGTGAGCAGGCTAGTAAATGAGTATTGAACGACTTGTCTATAGTCGGCTCATGTATATGGACCATTACACTTAGCCAAGCCTGGATTCAGTTATGAATGATTTCTTGGAGGAGAATCGTACAGGCAGATCATGTATAACATCTATCTTGTTCAATGAACCCCCTAAAGCCACACGTGGTCTATTTGTGTAAAAGTATTTTACACAATACTATTTGGAAAGTCATACCCCATTCTACCCCTTTCTAGTGTCAGGCCGTGTACATTAAGCGTGGAGTGGCATTACTTGGTAAAAGTTCAGTATTTTTGTTTTTCATTGGTACTGGTATATATATAGTTGTATGTATAGAGCTGATAAAATGTTGTTTATACTGCATTAAAAAAGTAATATAGAGTAACAAACATTCCTAGATTTACCTTTTTAGGTGAAAATACTCCAAGCGTTCCTCCATCTTCTCTCATGGCCACCCCCATCTCTGCCAGTAAAGCCTCTCTGTAAGAAGAAGACAAACATATTATCAGATGGGCATTGAGCCGCCATATACACAGGTCTCGTCTGCACAGGATAATTATAATTTTATTAGGGCATATGAAAGCACATGTCTGTGAATAAGATGGGATTATTATCTCAAGGGCTTTTATGGTCAATTAGTCAATTACCTGTCCATACGTATAGCCTCAGTGCGCCGAAGCTTCTCCTCCCACGTCTCATTGAGCTCGGCAATGATCTTCTCCGTTTCCTGATTTATGAGAATAAAATATACTGAAATAATACACTTACATTATGTACAGTATTAGTCATTTAGATAAAGCATTGAGCTATATGAAAAGGGTTCCAGTAGTATCTTCACTGACAGCAAATGCTGGACTAACCATGGAACGTTTGTCAACCTGTTAGATTGTATTCATATCTGCATTATGTAATTAAATAGAAGAATTCTTCATATTTAGAGCAAAATAGATCCACCAGCCTATTAAATACATGGTATTAAATATTAGGTCAACTATGGCTTAAAGCACCACTCCAGAGTTATTTCACCTCTAAAGTGTTGCTTTAAAACCAAATCCCCTGCCCTTGGTCTTATATTCATCCTGCAGCGGCTTCATCTATTATCAGCACCGCTCCGGTCTGTCCATCTCAGTTTGTGACATACCGGCAGCTCCAAGTTTCACGGAGTGCGTTGGAGGTCACAACTCAATACAAGTCTACGAGGGCCTCATTCTCGCTCTCATAGACTTGTATTGAGCGCTTGTGATGTAACTTCTGACTTTCTGCCAGTCAATAGCTCCAGTCCCAAGATGGTGTCGCAGGAGCAGAGCGACAACGAAAAAAAGGTGAAGGGTGAAGACACCAAAGGGTGAATATAAGATCAGGGCAGGTGACTTAATTTTAAAACACCACTCCAAAGGTGTAAAAAATAAAAAATACACTGAAGTGGTGCTTTGATCTCATGGTCCACACTTGAACACCGGTTTGTTCAATTGAAATAAATACGAAAAATTCTGTTGATATTTTCAGAAACAAAACTCCTTATCCCCTGCACAGAAATTACACTTCTTGCTGTCGATAACTGTCATTAAAGGAAACTGTCATGGTGAAAATCCGATCTGCAGGCAGGACGCATTTGCAGCTCAACACATTGACATACGGTACATTTTTGAGGGAAAACTTTCAGTAAAACTTGCATCTTATTCTTTGAAATTCCTGGTGTTTGTATACATACGAGTCCAGTGAACGGCCTTATTTAGTGATTGACAGTCTTCTCTGTGTGATTGTGCATGAGCAGATAGTTGTCAATCACTGAGTAGGAGCGCCCGCTGGACTGAATAAAAAAAATCAAGTTATATTACTGAATCTTTTCCAATAAACCAATATATCAGAGTTATTAGGAAGATGGATAGCAGGGAATGCGAGAGAATGGACACATGCTAGAAACACAGGTAAAATGCAACTGAACCATAGGAAAAACAGCTGTACTGGCAGCCTGGGACTCACAACTGGAGCTAAAATAGGGAGGAGTCCAATCCCTGGTCCATCAGATACTAATTAGTGACACAGGAGAAACTGACTGGAGGGACACAAGCACCAGCAGTAGTAGGGCTTATGAGTGGCTCCAGTGCCACATTGCCTATCACCAAGAGCAGGAGCAGCTAATTCTAACACGGATGTTGCCGTACCGCCATTATAGCAGGGGCCTCCAGACCCTCAGAATGAAGCTTTTCAGGAAATGAACAATGGAAGTCCTTAATCAGGCCATTGGCCTTGCTCTAGGAGCAGGGGCAGCTAGAATGAATCCTGCCATGTATGTTACAGTACCATGCTACCCACAGATCGGACATCATGTACAACATTCCCTTTAACACTAGAAGTCCCAGAGAGGGGTCATTTAAGATTTCTACCTTTGGAACCCAGAGATGGGTCGAATGACTTGAAAGATTTTAACTAACATCCAAAAATCACCATCTTTTGTTCTGTAATTAAGGCCATTACTGTCGCACCACAGGAGGATGTTATTTTCCATTGAGTTTAGCCATTTAGTTTCTAGTTAGTTCTATTCAGTTTATTGTATTTGTCAATTTGACCCTCTTTCGGGACTTCAGGGGGGAGCTCGAAATTTCTGGGACTTTTAGTGTTAAAGAAAGCATGGGAGGTTATTGCATACCCAATATATAGTAAGAAAACAGTCAAAAATAAGGTCCAACGCTCCCACTAGTGGCAGAGGCAATCAACCCGATCGATTCTATTTATGCCTATGTAGGGGAAGCGTTATACCAAAATAGAGTGCACTATGACAGCTTTTAAAATATATTCTGAAGTTAGGAAGACGCACATCAGAAAAATCCTGAATAGATATGTAATATTTTAACTCTTGATAACTGCAATAATATTTTGTCCACTGTTACCTTTCTGAGAATTTCTAAGAACTCTAATTTAAGAAAAAAAATGAAAGTACGACATATGTCATACAGGTATGACTTAATTGTAAAACCCTTGACAGACTGCAATTCATATATTCATCTACGTAGATACATATAGCAGAAATAGCTCCCAACAGAATATCACATCTTTTGATATGTCAAGTAAAGAGGAAAAGAAAGGTAGGAAACATCTGTAATGCATTTATAGGAGGTAGCATTTATTGGACATACCTTAAGCCTCTCAATAGCTTCTTCGCTTCCAGGTGTGAATGCAAGACGCTCATGTAGGCTGCAGACAGATGCAGCTCGACTGGACAAACCAGACATAGAAGATGAAGGACTCATACCCGTTAGGGCATTCACCGCTGTGAAGAGATTGTCAGGAGCATGACGCGTGTGCAGTACATTGGCGTTATCCACAGGACACACATCTATAAAGAGCAGAAGCCAGAGAGAGGGGGGATACCGATACAGGAGGATACGGGGAAGGTGCAGACGTGATGGGAACCGGATGGTGCAATGTGATAGAACAAGTATTAAGATATATTGAAATGAGACGAAGAGGTGAACAATAGGGAAAACATAGGAAAGTTAAAGAAAAGGAAGGCAAATGTTAAAAAAGAAAAGATAATGTACAAAGTAGATATGTGAAAATGCAGAAAAAATCAAGTGAGTACATTGTATTCCAAGTTATAGTGCAATATGGAAATAAATAATGAGATGCATAGAAAAATGAGGGTTTAGGAAAGTTTGTAAAAGTGGAAGGATTCAGGACAAGCAGGGAAGCAAGAAAAGAAAGCTTTGTTTGGATGTTGCAGATACATCATGTGAGAGGAGACAAGGAGCCACAAATATAATGTTTCATGTGATACATCACACGCCTTACCAGTGTGCACAATGTATCAGATTATATTTGCATTTCAGAATTACAGATTAAATCAGAGGTCCCCAACCTTACTGACCTTGAGAGCCACATCCAGTTCTGAGAGACGGTTGCGAGCCACATTCGGCTCCCGCCCCCTCACATTAGTGACACCCAAATCCCCATTACTGGTACAAGGATAGCCAAAGCTTTTCCACAGAAATTCCACTGGGACAGTATACCAAGATCCAGGAGTTCCTACCCTACCCCATTCAGATCTGCTCTTCTGTGCTTGTCACCATCTCCAGACCTGCTCTTCATAGCTATTTGTTAGACCTGGTGCTAATGCACCAAGCTGGCAGACAATTATAGACTCCAGAGCCACAGGGTGGGGACACATGGGTCAAATACAGATGCTAAATTTGTATATTAGGATGAACTTCCACCTACCAGAAGAACTGAGGACCCCCTGATACACGGAACTTTTGCGTTCTATTGAATCCATACGCCATTCCGTGCTCGTGCTCAGCCAGGAGTTGTGCGCTCCTGTCTCCTGAGCTGTGCAGCTCTCGGAAGGGTGGGGGTTCAAGTGATCGTGGGAGTCTCAGAACACATACTCCCACCGATGTGTTTGTCTTAGTTTTTGTCCTATTTCATTCCCCTAACAATTACAAAGGTTTAGTTACTCTTTAAAGCTGTGGACATCTTTAAGTTGGAAAATTATTTTTTTTCCATAAATTAATGGATATCTTTAGTTTTCTCTACAATCTTTATTCCTTCATTCATTTCAAACCCCCTGGTATGCAGTTTGCAGCCTGATCCAAATGTGACTTTTTTTTCTCTTGTAGGATTTTCCCTTCCTGTAATACATGCTGTATGTGAGTTCTGGGGTATTCAGAGTGCTGCTGTTTTGCATTCATGTAAAAAAAAAATAATGTCAGCAGAGAAGGCAAAAATGTGCTGCCTTGGAGGACAATGGGGCCACTATTATACCTGTGATTTCTTTTGGATGGTTACTGATCTTTCTCCTTTTTTATTATTACTAGATATCTTATGGCAGGGGGCAGCTTTAACTGTGGTTCTGAACCTGATTTGTTGCACAGCCCTTAAAATAAAACATCATCACCATAAAGACAGCTTGGTTACTCCCTAAAAGCAGAGAACCTTTAGTGTACATTACATAAGTTTTGGATTTTTTTTTTAAATTTTACTAATTGACAAAACATATAAGGAAAAACACATGATGAGATCTCAAGTAGACAAGGGAGTATGATGATGTTAATGATGGACCACTCACTGTCAATAATGTCAGACAGCCCCTGGGCTCCGAGCAGCTCTCTCAGACGTGCCACCTCATCCTTCAGCTCACGGATCAGACGGTTATTTGGATCTTCGTTGATGACAGCATTGCAGCGGATCTGTTTGGCACGGTCAGCATATCTGCAAGAGTATACAACATCTATTATGGACTATTCACATTAATCAACAATAGTCAAAATAGGAGAACAGAAATAGTGACATTTCATGAATTCCTGAGCTTACGAAGAAAGGCATCAATTAAGCTGCAATTTATAACAGTATTCATACCCCATGAGCTTTTCTACATTTCTACATTTTATACCCACAAACTTAAAGTTACCCTGTCAGGTCCAATATGCACCCAGATCTAAGAGCGGTTCTGGGTGTATATTGCTAATCCCTGCCTAACTGTCCCTGTATTTAGTAGCATAGATAAAGAGATATTTACAAAAAGTATTTCTAAAAATCCTTTATGATATGCTAATGAGCGCAGGGACTAGTCGCAAGGGGATTAGTTCCCTTGACTAGTCAGCCCCCTTAGCATGTAAACATGCCCCTGTGGGCATGCTAATGTACCGCCCCGCGCTCGGTTGCAGCAGAGCCGCTCGGATCCGGGCTCGTTGGTGGGTGGCTCAAGCGCCTCCGGATCCGGGGTCACTTCGCTTTGAAAGGGGATGCTGGCGCTACTTAGGGGGGTGGTAGGTAGGTGTACGGCCGGAGCCATGTTTAAGTTCATGACGCCACCCACGGGGTGTGGTGAAGGTGTAGACACCACCGCTGCAGTTACGGGGCACCCAGGGGAGATGGTTATGCAGCAAGATGTTAACCCCTCCGTGGGCAGGGATGATGGCCCCGGGACCCGTTGGGGAGAAGTAGCTGGGTGGTGCAGGGCGCTGCGCGGCCGGATGGCACTGTTGTACTCACTGTTATTGACGCACACAAGTCTCTGGTAAACAAAGTTGATGGTGGTCGGTGCCCGCAGCCAGCTGCGTCTGGTCCCCCATCCAGTTTGGTGGTCTTTGCCTTTCTCCTGCACTGCGTAGTGTATGTGTAGACTGCCTGCGCTTCAGCGATGGGAGTCCACTCCCCGGCTGTGTATATATCGGGAGAGCCCGTTTGCCCGCAGACGCTGGCCCATGGGATCTCTCTGCCTGTGCGGTGGCTTTCTATCCCCCTTGGTGGGCTGTTGTCTTCAGTCGGGACTTGGGTGGGAAAGGACCTATAGTCCAGACCGGAATCAGTGAATTTGTGACGCCCTGGGCAAGCCAGGGGTCACAGGTCATGACACCACCACACCCTACACCCCGGATAGGTACACCAAAGCTACACAAAAATTCTTGTTGCCTTCCTCCAGGGGCTGATGTCCACACCAGGGGGTGGGCCAGGCGGTTGGCTCCGCCAACCGAGGAGTTCACAGCCCTGGAGGCGGGGAAACCAGGCAGTTCAGTTTGGAGAGGAGAGAGATTAAGTGGGGAGTTCAAAGTAAGAGGAAGGAGAAAGTGAAAGTTGAGGAAGCCTGAAATTGGTCCGGGTGTGTGCCCCGGACTGAGAACAGCAAGGTTAGCAGACGGCGGTGACCGTCTGCAGGAGAGGCTGCTTGGAGGTTGCCAAAAGGACCGTGGACGGGTGGTGGCCCGGCGGTACCGGAGCGGTATACGAAGAGAAGCCAGCACCATTGGCAGGGGCCTTTCGGATCCCGGCAAGGCTAGGAGTCGCCGTGAAGTTGCCAAATCCATCAGTGAAGGGGACCTCTGGGTCTCCCAGCAACCAAGTCCCGATTGAAGGCAACAGTCCAACCATTAGAGAGAGACACCGCCACCGCCAAGGCACCAGTTTCTCAGGGCCAGCGCCTGCGGGCAAAGAGGGGCTCCTCCGGCACATATCCAAGCCGGGGAGCGGGTTACCGGTGGGAACCCATCGCTACCAACATAGACTTAGGTGCAGGAAAAGGGACCGTCACCGTCAACTACTGGGGAAAAGCAATAGCAGCCGTCCGTGGGAACCGTCTTTCCAGCCGTGTGTTTTACCGAGAACTGTGTCCCCGTCTCAGGCTGAGTGAGTACCACAGTGCTGTGAGGCACAGCGCTGCCCCCGCGTCCCTGCACCCCACCAAGCCCTGCACCGGCCCCGCCATCCCTCATCCCCCAACTCATCACTGGGCCCCGGGACGACCACCCCCTACCCACGGAGGGGAGAACCAACAACTTTACTGCTCCCTGTCATCGCTCCCGGGATCCCCATACAGAGCAGTGGTGGTGTCCATACAATCACCACAACCGTGGGTGGCGTCACGGACAATAAACAATCCCAAAAACCAATCCCCTTTCACTCACGGGCGAGGAGCGCCGCTCGACTCCCCGGGATCCGGCCCATCGCTCGAGCCACCGAGCAGCAGCAGGCCGCAGCAACAGCAGGCCGCAGCAGCAGCGGCAGCCGGACCCGAGCAGAGGGAGAGCGCAGCGTCTCCTCCTCCGCCCGCGACAAATCTAGTGGATTCTGGACCTCGTTTCAGGGTCTGAGTACCCCCCTGTGTGCTCCGGTTTCCAGTCGGTTCCCCGGGTCGGTACCGGCGGGCCACTACCCTGACCCGGTCCACCACGGTTCCACCGGGCCGTCTTCCCGGCTCCTGCAGGCTAGGCCACCGTATGCCTCCTAGCCAAGGTACCAGGGCTCTGACCCTGGCACCTGTCAGACTGCTGCAGACCTGCTACACAGGCCTGCTTCCACTCTCCTTCACTCCACTGACTCAACAGAACTCCACTCAACTGACAACTGACTGTTTTCCTGCCTCAGGCCCTCTGAACTCCTCGGTGGGCGTGGCCAACCACCTGGCTCTGCCCCCCTGGTGTGTCCATTAAGCTCTGAGGGAGGTGACTAGGGTTTAATGTGGTTGGCTTGTGTTACCTTGTGTGGGACTGGTGTTGTGCGGGGCGCTATCTGTGGCTACATGGCTAGTCCAGGGCATCACACTAACATGCTAATAAATGTGCAGCATCAGGGGCATGGTCGATCTCACGGCTCTCTGCTCCCACTGCGGCTAACGCTGGATTTCAGCTCAGTGCGCATGATCAGAACTCATGCGCCCCATGAAGCCGGGTGTACGCGTCCCGGCTTCAAACTGGTGTAGTGTGCATGACCGGAAGTCTGGGGATGTTCTGATGTTGCGCACTGAGCTATAAACCAGCTCTGTCAGTAGAGGTGAGAGCAACCATGCCGCTGACGCTGTACATTCATTAGCATGTTAGCACACCTTTAAAAGCAGCATCTTACACTGAGCAGTTTCACTGTCTGTCGGGCTCCTCTGTCATACATCATCTGTACAAGTGAATAAAAGACAAAGTGTCTTACCGCAGGGTGCTTAGTGTCTCATCATAGTTGATATCTGCAGGGCTCAGAGCAGCGACCATAGCAGTACGAGAGTTTCCACCTGAAGGACACAATTGGAAAAAAGTCTTAATTCCCTTTATTTTCAAGAAACACAACAGGCATCCAAAATACCATTTATCAAAACTGTCTAAAAGGAAAGCAGTCTTATGTCGGCGTCACACGGGACGATCTATCGTGCGACCACACGCGTGATCGTACCCGCGCCCATCGTTTGTGCGTCACGGGCAATTAGTTGCCCGTGGCGCAGAAAGTCGTTAACCCCCGTCACACGTACTTACCTCCCAGTCGACGTCGCTGTGGGCGGCGAACATCCTCTTCCTGAAGCGGTAGGGACGTTCGGCGTCACAGCGACGTTACACGGCAGTCGGCCAATAGAAGAGGAGGGGCGGAGATGAGCGGGACGTAACATCCCGCCCACCTCCTTCCTTTCCGCATTGCCGGCGGGACGCAGGTAAGCTGTGTTCGTCGTTCCCGGGGTGTCACGTGGAGCCACGTGTGCTGCCTCGGGAACGATGAACAACCGGAGCACAGAAAAAGGAACGACATTTTGAAAATGAATGACATGTCAACGAGCAACGATAAGGTGAGTATTTTTGCTCGTTTACAGTCGTTCGGAGGTGTCACACGGTACGATATCTCTGACGATGCCAGATGTGCCTCACTAACGACGTGACCCCGACAACATATCGCCTGATATATCGTACCGTGTGACGCCGGCATTAGTTGCCCATAGCAACCAATTACAGCTGAGCTTTCATATTTTAAACAGCGCTTGTAAAAATAAAACAGTGCTGTGATTGGTTGCTGTGCGCAACTAAAACAGGTTTTCTCTTGAACAGTTTTGACAAAGTTGTCCTATTGAATTTTTCACCAAAAAATTATAATCTTATATGTGGCGCAATATGGGTGTTGGCATATCTCCCAGGTTTTAAAGAAAAGCAAGGTGTTCAGAACATGTGGCAAGTATAACGCCATACTTTTAACCACACATCCCCTAACTAGCCAGCCATGCACCATTTCATTCTCTATTGACCACATTAGGAAAATATTAGACCGCTGCAGCCAGTCACAGAGCTTAGCAGTAGATGGCATAATCCCATTGACTGGCGGCAGTTGTCACATGTGCTGTTGTCATGATGTCACCACTGACGTCTGCAAACAATCACTGGAAACAGTGACAGACAGGCAGCAGTTTTTATTTTTAACGAGCACTCTGACGCTATGAAGAAAGTTGAAAGAGGAAAACCCCTTTCATAACCGGCCATTTCTCTGTGTTTTACCTCTCCGCTTTTCAATAGCCATAACTTTTTTTTTTTTACTGGTACAGCTGTGACAGCCCTTGCTTTATACTGGAGATGATGGCAGTGGGGACATTCAGCAGATTACACAGGACTTCGCAGCATAGTCCCAAATCTGTGACTGTCCCACTCTATCCAGGAGCGGTGAGATCTATAGGTGTCAGGGTAATGTTCTGACTTAAAGGGGTATTTCCATCTCCAAGATCCTATCCTAATATGTAGTAGGTGTAATAGTAATAATATTACTAATATATACCTCCAATTAGAAATGTAGTATAGTTTTTCTGAATCACTATGTTGCTTAACTCATGTTCAGGGCATTGCAGGACCTTGGGTATCCACAGTTATGACCATGAGCAACTAACTAACTGTGACTATATGCGTGGTCGTAACCATGGATACCTAAGGTCCTGCAATGCAGTGAACATGAGGTAAGCGAGTGTGAATCAGGAAAACTACACTACATTTCTAATTGGAGGCATTTGCTAAAATTATTATTATTATTACACTTACTACATATTGGGATAGGATCTTGGAGATGGGAATACCCTTTTAAACCTCTGACAGATGCCATCATATAGGTGTGCAGAGACTTCTATGCAGGGCAGGGGTCTGTAACAAAGCTAGGTTAATTACCAAGAGCACCAATGTGAAGAGTACAAAAAAGGATAGGCATCTTGTTTAACTAGGGCTGTGGCACCTTCATTGTAATGATCAGTGGATGTCATGACAATTTGCACTCCCCCGTGATCAGTAAACCTGGTCCTACACATAGCTTTTGGCCTATTCTCCTATACACCTGAGGGCTTGGTTCAGCTAAGGGATACTTTGCACACTACAACATGGCAGGTGCGATGTCGGTGGGGTCAAATCGAAAGTGACGTACATCCGGCGTCGCTGTCGATATCGGAGTGTGTAAATCCTTTTTGATACGATTAACAAGCGCAAAAGCGTCGTAATCGTATCATCGGTGTAGTGTCCGACATTTTCATAATTTCGCTGCAGCGACGGTACGATGTTGTTCCTCGTTCCTGCGGCAGCACACATCGCTGTGTGAGAAGCCGCAGGAGCGAGGAACATCAGTGTACCTGCGTCACCGCGGCTCACGACGGCTATGCGGAAGGACGGAGATGGGCGGGATGTTTATGTCCCGCTCATCTCCGCCCCTCCGCTTCTATTGGCCGCCAGCCGTGTGACATCGCTGTGACGCCGCATGACCCGCCCCCTTAGGAAGGAGGCGGTTCGCTGGCCAGAGCGACGTCACAGGGCAGGTATGTGCATGTGAAGCTGCCGTAGCGATAATGTTCGTGTGGCGCCCCTGACCTGGTCAGGCACCACTGAGTACTGCACCCATGCTGGGGACAGTACAATACAGGTAATCCAGAAGGCTGACCGAGGTGTGACTACACAGGCGCATAGTGATCAGGTCTCACACATGTACCTTTGAGAGGACCCCTGGGGATCCCAGGAGGGGGCAAAGCCTTCACCTCCACTGGAATAGTGGAGGGGGCCAAAAGCCTCCATCTCCACTCAAGGGGTGTGGTAAGAGAGCCTGGTTGCTAGGTGGCGTAGGCAAGAACAGGAGAGGAGGAGCAGTGAGCCGGTTCAGTGTGCAGTTCAGGGGGAGCAGACGTCAGGAGCAGACCCCTGGGGCTGTTGCAGTCTGACAGCGTCCGCGCAGTGGCTACCGACGGGGGAGAACGGTCACCTAGGAGTGCTACCCGAAACCCATCTCCAGCTAAAGAGAGAGCACGGAGTGGGAAGTAAGGAGACTGCTAGGGAGTACCAGGCCCAAACGGGCGGCAGATCCCGGAGCGGGGATAGATCCACCTTTCCTTGCTAAACCTGCCGGTGTGGGGCCCTCAAAGCCCACACCACAACACCCAAAAGCCGCAGCCACGTAGCCACAGTTAGGGCCCATAGTTCACAGGAGGCAAGCAGCTGGAGTGATCTGGTCCAGGCGACAAGCAAACGGCAACTGAAGGGGAGAGAGGCTTCAGCAACTTCCCTGGGTGACCCCCATAGGGACTAAAAGTCGGGGTTACCCCAAACCACTAAGGGCTAAGGAAGGCGAGTCGGTAGTCACCATCATAAGTCAGCCTGAAGGATACCTGGTTCCAGCCTGGTTCATCCCAGCTACGCCCGGGTTACTCACCCTGCCATCAACTGTGAGTAAAACCCCTGAAAGACATCCTGCTTGTGTGGAGTTATTCTGCGCCTAGTGGTTCTACACACCCACACAGGGCCCTGGGGCTTGCCTCACTCTCAGGAGGCTATTACAACTGACTGCACCCACCATCAGCCCCAGGCGTCCCTCAACCTGCAGTGGCGGTCCCCACTGACCGCAATTCTGAGAGTGGCGTCACGACAATCCTACAAGAAGGTTTCCTACCTGTGACCAGACTGAGCCAGTGGAGTCCCTGAAGGTAATGCACCGGCACAGCGTTCGCGGGGCTTCACATCTGGCGTCACGAACAGGATAAGGACTAGACCTGTCTAGACAGGTGACCATGTGCCTGGGCGGTCCGCTTGAAAAATTGGAAGCGCCGCCATATTGCCACCATGAAAAGCGCGCTGAAAAACAACAGCAGCCCGCGCTGGGAGAAGTTACCGCCCACGAAGAGGTGTGGCTACCCAGAGATCCCCTGCAGAGTCCTGACCTCGCCAGTGAAGAGAGCGGAAGCGTCCAGAGACGGCGGAACGGAAAAGGAGCCAGCAGCTTGTTGTTAGAGAAAATGGCGTCTGAATGCAGAGACCCAGAGCCAGGCTCCACTGCCTGGTGGTGTCGGGAGCTTGCCGAGTTCTGCGATCAACTGGAGGCCAGGGTCGGAAGGCAGATCAGAGCGGGACGTGCGGAGTTTCTGGAAATGGCTGCAGCGGTTCAGGCCTATGAGAGGGGAACCGCGCGCCGAGTGCCAGACCGGACGGCGACGACTCAGACCCCGATGCTGCCACCGATGGGTGAGTCCAGTGATGCCCCTGCCAGCGCGAGTGCCCCGACCCCTGCTGCCACGCCCGCGGTCCCTGAAGAGGCGCCCGGCGCGGCGACGCTGATCCAGGCCGCAGCCATGCCAGGCGCGGCCCGCCAAGCCCAGGCCGACGCAGCGATGCCCTGCTCGGCCCACCAAGACCCGGTCCCTGCAACAACGCCCAGCCCGGCCCGCAAAGATCCGGCTGCCGCCGCGACCCTAATCCACGCCGCAGGTGTGACGCTGACCCAGGCCGCTGCCATGCTAGGCCCGGTCCGCCAAGCCCAGACCGCGGCAGCAACGCCCAGTCCGTCCCGCCAAGCACCGGCCACGGTAGCGATGCCCGCTAAGGCTCCGGCTGCGACAGAAACGCCCATCCAGGCCGCCGCCATGCCAGGCGCGGCCCGCCAAGACCAGGCTGCCGCCATGCCAGGCGCGGCCCGCCAAGACCAGGCCGCCGCCATATCGGGCGCGGCCCGCCAAGAAAAGACAGACGTACCATTGTTTACCCCGGCCTGCAAGGCCAGAGCAGACACCGCTCCCCAGTCTAAGGAAGTCCCTGCTAGGAAGTTCCTGGTAGGTGAGGACCCCGCATACTGGCAGCTGAAGGCTGACCTGGAGGCCAAGTTCCCACAGGAGATGGTGGACCGGTACATGCTCCCTCCGCATACCCCCAAGACGACTCCTGCAGCAACCATGCCAAAGAGATCCCCGCCTGGGCCGGCTGAAGAGCACCCATCCCCAGCACTGCCACCACCGGAGTGCTCAGAAGAACTAAGGGGGAGGGGAGGCCAGGAAGCTGAGGAGCTGACTCAGGAGCCACCAGCAGTGGATCCATGCCCAGAGCCGGAGATGTTGCCATATTCCCGCTGGGATGAGGAAGACCTAACACCGTCTGCTGAAGAAGATCTACCCAAAAGCCTCACCTGGGAGCTTGTAAGCTGTACCTCGCAGAATCCAGCCCGCAAGACACGGCGCCGTAATAGAACCCAGTCTTTCCCTGCACCGCAGTCTCCAGAACAGAGAGATGAAATAACGGCCAGAGACCTAGAGGAGAAACGGTTCCTGAGAAGAGCCAAAGCCCAGGTCAGAGGACCCCTTTGTCGAGGAGTAGTGGAAGATTTTAGCCTAAAATCAGGATACGGCTTCATAGTAGCACCTGGTATGAAAGAAGGCATTTTTGTCAACAGAAGAGACGTTAGAGCTCATTTGCCCAGAGGACATCCTGGAAGGAACCTAAGGATGGGAGACACAGTGCAATTTACAATGCATCAAGGAGAAAGAGGCTGGTATGCACTCGATGTAACACCATGTCCTAAAGAAAAAGAAACCGACACAGACGAAGAAAGAGGTCAAGAAAGCAGCAGGTGCCGCAGCCCTACAGGCCCAAGCCCTGGTGAGGAGGAATCTGCATAAAGTAAAGTACAACAAGTTACTGTTTGACCAGTTTGAAAGTTTGCAACGTTCACAAGTTTAAGCAATGTGCCCACATAAACTAATGTGAGAAATGAACCTTAAGGCTATGAACTGGCTATAGCCACAAACTCTCGCAGTGTAAATAGTTACACCAGAGGGCACCACCACCACCAGAGTCAGCCTGTTTAGGGGCTTGGCTCGTCTGCAACCAGGGAGCACGTCCGTATATAGGGCCTTGGCTCACCTGCGACCAGAGAGCATGCCTGTTTATGGGGCCTGGCTCTCCACCACAAAGAGGGTACCTGGTCAGCACCAACTGTGAAGGCCGCCTCTGGATCCTGCCAGAAGTGGCTGAAGGCGCGGCTTCACCAGGCCAGGTATGCCCTGAAGACCACCAGACCATGAAAGCCGCCTCTACATCCTGCCAGAAGTGGCTGAAGGCGCGGCCAACAGGAGAGGCAGATAGGAGGAAAGGTCTGGGGAAACGGATGGCCCAGACCTGGTTACCAAAAGGACCGGTGACCTGCCTCCTGAGAGGGTTTGGGTGGGTTAACGGACTTGTGGGTGGAGGGTGGTGATGTATGGTACCTGGTGGTTTTAAATGTTTTACCATGTTTTTACTGTTTTATGCATTTTAAAATGTTGTCTTGCAGCCCGAGGACGTGCTGGTGATAACTAAGGGGGAATGTGGCGCCCCTGACCTGGTCAGGCACCACTGAGTACTGCACCCATGCTGGGGACAGTACAATACAGGTAATCCAGAAGGCTGACCGAGGTGTGACTACACAGGCGCATAGTGATCAGGTCTCACACATGTACCTTTGAGAGGACCCCTGGGGATCCCAGGAGGGGGCAAAGCCTTCACCTCCACTGGAATAGTGGAGGGGGCCAAAAGCCTCCATCTCCACTCAAGGGGTGTGGTAAGAGAGCCTGGTTGCTAGGTGGCGTAGGCAAGAACAGGAGAGGAGGAGCAGTGAGCCGGTTCAGTGTGCAGTTCAGGGGGAGCAGACGTCAGGAGCAGACCCCTGGGGCTGTTGCAGTCTGACAGCGTCCGCGCAGTGGCTACCGACGGGGGAGAACGGTCACCTAGGAGTGCTACCCGAAACCCATCTCCAGCTAAAGAGAGAGCACGGAGTGGGAAGTAAGGAGACTGCTAGGGAGTACCAGGCCCAAACGGGCGGCAGATCCCGGAGCGGGGATAGATCCACCTTTCCTTGCTAAACCTGCCGGTGTGGGGCCCTCAAAGCCCACACCACAACACCCAAAAGCCGCAGCCACGTAGCCACAGTTAGGGCCCATAGTTCACAGGAGGCAAGCAGCTGGAGTGATCTGGTCCAGGCGACAAGCAAACGGCAACTGAAGGGGAGAGAGGCTTCAGCAACTTCCCTGGGTGACCCCCATAGGGACTAAAAGTCGGGGTTACCCCAAACCACTAAGGGCTAAGGAAGGCGAGTCGGTAGTCACCATCATAAGTCAGCCTGAAGGATACCTGGTTCCAGCCTGGTTCATCCCAGCTACGCCCGGGTTACTCACCCTGCCATCAACTGTGAGTAAAACCCCTGAAAGACATCCTGCTTGTGTGGAGTTATTCTGCGCCTAGTGGTTCTACACACCCACACAGGGCCCTGGGGCTTGCCTCACTCTCAGGAGGCTATTACAACTGACTGCACCCACCATCAGCCCCAGGCGTCCCTCAACCTGCAGTGGCGGTCCCCACTGACCGCAATTCTGAGAGTGGCGTCACGACAATCCTACAAGAAGGTTTCCTACCTGTGACCAGACTGAGCCAGTGGAGTCCCTGAAGGTAATGCACCGGCACAGCGTTCGCGGGGCTTCACATTCGCTACGGCAGCTATCACAAGATATCGCTGCTGTGACGGGGCGGGGACTATCGCGCTCGGCATCGCTGCCATCGGCTTGCGATGTCGTAGTGTGCAAAGTACCCCTAAGATTCATGTGTTTTCAATGGAAAGAGAGAAGAAAACCACTGCCAAAAACCTAGCATCAATTTATATCCCCTAATAACAAAAGGATCAGGTGTTGAAAGTCCAGCTGCTTGATCCTTCTCTTCTCCAACTTTATCTGTCAATGTAGAATTGGGAAGCCCCATACACATGAGCTGCTTGGCTGCTCATACTGAAATTGGTGGGTCTGGCTGGTTTTAATTTAATGTATACAGGAGCTTTAAAGAGAATCTGTCAGCAGATTTTTGCTATGTAATGTGAGAGCAAAACAACATTTGAGGAACAAAGATTGTCCACAAAAAAACAGTGATTTCAATAAGTTTTATTTCTGAAATAATTCATAAAAATATGCATATCAATGTTAAAATCAATAATAATGATAGTAATGATGCTTCAACATGAGGGACGATATATAAGCAAAAAAATAACTATAAGACGTGCACCAAAGTATATACAAAGCCGAACTGTTTATCAAATTTAAGTTTAAATCACATAAAACAGTGTATTCCAAATTTTCATATAAAAGGTAAATATTCTTAAAACTTTCATGCGTTTAGAAAAGGAATAAATATTTTTATTTGATTTGAATTATGTACATATAAAAATATTTCATATGAAAAAATAAATTACTACTTTTTTTTTTTTTTTAAATTTTATAAGCCGGTGGATAAGATACATATACATGTGACTTTATAAAAATAATAACAATAATATTCAAGGTAAAAAAAAGTGCATGAATCATGTAAAAATTACAAACACACAGAGTGCATAAAGTTGTATACTCAAAAAAATTATTATAAAGATAGGAGTGAAACAATCACTAAATAAATCAAAAATAAAAATAAAAAGCAAAGTGCAATGTGCAAAGTGCTAATTTATGAATAAAGTCACAAAAATGTAAAACTAAAAACACGCCCCCTGAGGAAGAATACTGGAAACGTACGTCGGGGTAGAGGGACGGTTTAGCACTTGCACTGTTGGTAATTACTATTACTTTTAAGCACGTTAGCACCTTTTTCCTGAACACTTTGCCGTATCTTGCTGTTTATCTTTATTTATGACTTTGGAGCTGATAGCTTGTATATGTATATACACTTGTAAGCACGTTAGCACCTTATTTCCTTTAGCCAATCAACTTTGTTATATGCAGCTGAATAGTTGAACACAGTGCCTTATTTTGCTGTTTATCTTTACCAGAGACCTTATATTTATTTATGACTTTGGAGCTGATAGCTTGTATATGTATATACACTTGTAAGCACGTTAGCACCTTATCTTTTCTAGCCAATTAACTCTGCTATATTCAGCTGAATAGCTGAACACTGTGCCATATTTTGCTATTTATCTTTACTAGAGACCTTGTAGCTGACAGCTTGTATATGTATATATACTTGTAAGCACGTTGGCACCTTATTCTTTTCAGCCAATTATTTTGTTATATACAGCTGAACATTCTTTCTTATTCTGCTCTTTGTCTTTAATTGAGACCGTTTAGCTTTTGGCTTGAATATTTTTAAAGGATTTTTTGGCTGATTAGTTCTTTTCCTTCTTACAATTTTCATGCGATTCAATTTGCAGGTCTGTATATTAAGGCCCCGTCACACTAAGCAACATCGCTAGCAACATCGCTGCTAACGAACAACTTTTGTGACGTTGCTAGTGATGTCGCTGTGTGTGACATCCAGCAACAACCTGGCCCCTGCTGTGAGGTCGTTGGTTGTTGCTGAATGTCCTGGGCCATTTTTTAGTTGTTGCTGTCCCGCTGTGAAGCACAGATCGCTGTGTGTGACAGCGAGACCGCAACAACTAAATGTGCAGGCAGCAGGAGCCGGCTTCTGCGGAGGCTGGTAACCAATGTAAATATCGGGTAACCAAGAAGCCCTGTCCTTGGTTACCCGATATTTACCTTTGTTACCAGCCTCCGCCGCTCTCACTGCCTGTGCTGCCGGCTCCTGCTCTGTGCACATGTAGCTGCAGCACACATCGGGTTAATTAACCCGATGTGTGCTGTAACTAGGAGAGCAGGGAGCCAGCGCTAAGCAGTGTGCGCTGCTCCCTGCTCTGTGCACATGTAGCTGCAGTACACATCGGGTTAATTAACCCGATGTGTGCTGTAACTAGGAAAGCAGGGAGCCAGCGCTAAGCAGTGTGCGCTGCTCCCTGCTCTGTGCACATGTAGCTGCAGCACACATCGGGTAATTAACCCGATGTGTGCTGTAACTAGGAGAGCAAGGAGCCAGCGCTAAGCATTGTGCGCTGCTCCCTGCTCTGTGCACATTTAGCTGCAGCACACATCGGGTAATTAACCCGATGTGTGCTGTAACTAGGAGAGCAGGGAGCCAGCGCTAAGCAGTGTGCGCTGCTCCCTGCTCTGTGCACATGTAGCTGCAGCACACATCGGGTAATTAACCCGATGTGTGCTGTAACTAGGAGAGCAGGGAGCCAGCGCTAAGCAGTGTGCGCTGCTCCCTGCTCTGTGCACATGTAGCTGCAGCACACATCGGGTAATTAACCCGATGTGTGCTGTAGCTAGGAGAGCAAGGAGCCAGCGCTAAGCATTGTGCGCTGCTCCCTGCTCTGTGCACATTTAGCTGCAGCACACATCGGGTAATTAACCCGATGTGTGCTGTAACTAGGAGAGCAAGGAGCCAGCGCTCAGTGTGCGCTGCTCCCTGCTCTCTGCACGTGCGGTGGTAACCAAGGTAAATATCGGGTTGGTTACCCGATATTTACCTTAGTTACCAAGCGCAGCATCTTCCACGCGGCGCTGGGGGCTGGGACACTGGTTGCTGGTGAGCTCACCAGCAACTCGTGTAGCGACGCTCCAGCGATCCCTGCCAGGTCAGGTTGCTGGTGGGATCGCTGGAGCGTCGCAGTGTGACATCTCACCAGCAACCTCCTAGCAACTTACCAGCGATCCCTATCGTTGTTGGGATCGCTGGTAAGTTGCTTAGTGTGACGGTACCTTTACACTTTGTACATTGAGACCCTCTGGTCTTTACTGTGCTTATATTTACAGATCTTTACTGAATTAGTTTTTAGTTTTACATTTTTGTGACTTTATTCATAAATTAGCACTTTGCACATTGCACTTTGCTTTTTATTTTTATTTTTGATTTATTTAGTGATTGTTTCACTCCTATCTTTATAATAATTTTTTGAGTATACAACTTTATGCACTTTGTGTGTTCGTAATTTTTACATGATTCATGCACTTTTTTTTACCTTGAATATTATTGTTATTATTTTTATAAAGTCACATGTATATGTATCTTATCCACCGGCTTATAAAATTTAAAAAAAAAAAAAAAAAAAAAAAAAAAAAAAGTAGTAATTTATTTTTTCATATGAAATATTTTTATATGTACATAATTCAAATCAAATAAAAATATTTATTCGTTTTCTAAACGCATGAAAGTTTTAAGAATATTTACCTTTTATATGAAAATTTGGAATACACTGTTTTATGTGATTTAACCCCTTAAGGACGAAGCCAGTTTTGTACTTAATGACCAGGCCATTTTTTGCAATTCTGACCAGTGTCACTTTATGAGGTCATAACTCTGGAACGCTTCAACGGATCCCGGTGATTCTGACATTGTTTTTTCGTGACATATTGTACTTCATGATAGTTATAAATTTAGAACGATATTTTTTGCTTTTATTTGTAAAAAAATCGGAAATTTGATGAAAATTTTGAAAATTTTGCAATTTTCAAACTTTTAATTTTTATGCCCTTAACCCAGAGAGTTATGTCACACAAAACAGTTAATAAATAACATTTCCCACATGTCTACTTTACATTAGCGCAATTTCTGAAACAAAATGTTTTGGGGTTAGGAAGTTAGAAGGGGTCAAAGTTCATCAGCAATTTCCCATTTTTTCAACAAAATTCACAAAACCATTTTTTTAGGGACCACATCACATTTGAAGTGACTTTGAGAGGCCTAAGTGACAGAAAATACCTAAAAGTGACACCATTCTCAAAACAGCACGCCTCAAAGTACTCAAAACCACATCCAAGAAGTTTATTAACCCTTCAGGTGCTTCACAGGAACTAAAGCAAAGTGGAATGAAAAAAAGCAAAAAATAAAATTTTACCTAAAATGTTGCTCTACCCCAAATTTATTCACTTTTAGAAGAAATAACACAACAAAATGAACCCCAAAACTTGTTACCCACTTTCTTATGAACGCGCCAATACCCCACATGTGGTCAGAAACCTTTGTTTGGACAAATGGGAGGGCTCGGAACAGAAGGAGCAATATTTGAATTTTGGAAAGCAAATTTGGCTGAAATAGATTGCGGGCACCATGTTGCATTTACATGTCCGCCAAGGTACCTAAACAGCAGAAACCCCTTACAAGTGACACCATTTTGGAAACTAGACCCCTTAAGGCTTCTATCTAGGGGTATAGTGAGCATTTTGGATCCACAGGTACTTCACAGATTTTGATAACGTTACGTTGTCACATTGAACATTTTCATTTTTTTCTCAAAAATGTTGCTTTAGCATCAATTTTTTCACTTTTTCAAGAGGTAATTCCAAAAATGTGACCCCAATGTTTGTTACCCACTTTTTTATGAGCGCGGTGATACCTCACATGTGGTCTGAAACCTTTGTTTGGAGAAATGGGAGGGCTTGGAACGGAAGGAGCAATATTTGAATTTTGGAAAGGAAATTTGGCTGAAAAAGATTGCGGGCACCATGTCGCATTTGGAGGACCCCTAAGGTACGTAAACAGCAAAAAAACACCACAAGTGACCCCATATTGGAAACTAGGCCCCTCAAGGAATTTATCTTGATGTTTGGTGAGTACCCTGAACCCCCAGGTGCTTTACAGAAGTTTATAACGTTGAGCCATGAAAATAAAAAAATAAAATTTTACCACAAAATTGTTACTTCAACCAGGTAGCTTTTTTTTTCACAAGGGTAACAGGAAAAAAATCACCATGAAATTTATTGCGCAATTTCTCCTGAGTTTGTTGATATCTTGTATGTGGTGGAAATCAACTTTTTGGGCACACTACAGGGCTCAGAAGAGAAGGAGTGCAATTTGACTGCAAAATTGGCTGGAATCAATAGCGGACGCCATGTTGCATTAGGAGAACCCCTGAGGTGCCTAAGCAGTGGAGGTCCCCCACAAGTGACCTCATTCTGGAAATAAGACCCCTCAAGGCTTTAATCTAGGTGTATATTGAGCATTTTGAATCCACGAATACTTCACAGAATTTGATAAGCTTAGGTTGCCATATTGAAATTTTCATTTTTTTCACAAAAATGTTGATTTAGCGACACATTTTTCACTTTTTCAAGAGGCAACAACAAAACGTGTACCCCACAGGTTGTTATCTAATTTCTTGTGAGCGTAGGGATACCACACATGTGGCCAAAAACCTTTGTTTGGATAAATGGGAGGGCTTGGAATGGAAGGAGCACCATTTGAATTTTGGAAAAGTTGAAGTAAATTGCGCGCACCATGTCACATTAGCAGGGCCCCTTGGGCACCTATACATCAGAAACCCCCCACAAGTGACCTCATTTTGGAAACTGGACCCCTCAAGGATTTTATTCAGGAGTATAGTAAACATTTTGAATCCACAGGTACTTCACAAAACTGTTGCTGTAGCAAAAAATTTCTCACTGTTAAGGGGGCTTTACACGCTGCGACATCGCTAATGCGGAGTCGTTAGGGTCACGGAATTGGTGACGCACATCCGGCCGCATTAGCAATGTTGCTGCGTGTGACACCGATGAGCGATTTTGCATCGTTGCAAAAAACGTGCAAAATCGCTCATCGGTGACATGGGGGTCCATTCTCGATTATCGTTACTGCAGCAGTAACGATGTAGTTCGTCGCTCCTGCGGCAGCACACATCGCTATGTGTGACGCCGCAGGAACGAGGAACCTCTCCTTACCTGCCTCCCGGCCGCTATGAGGAAGGAAGGAGGTGGGCGGGATGTTCCGGCCACTCATCTCCGCCCCTCCGCTTCTATTGGGCGGCCGCTCAGTGACGTCACTGTGACGCCACACGGACCGCCCCCTTAGAAAGGAGGCGGTTTGCCGGTCACAGCGACGTCGCCGGGCAGGTAAGTATGTGTGACGCATCTGCGCGATGTTGTGCGGCACGGGCAGCGATTGCCCGTGTCGCACAACAGATGGGGGCGGGTACCCACGCTAGCGATATCGGGACCGATATCGCAGCGTGTAAAGTAGCCTTTAGGCTATGTGGCCATGATCCAGCGACACGGCGTCTAGTACCCAGTGTCAGCCTCCTGCAGAAATGTGAGTTGTCCACGGGAGAACGCAGCTGCCCATGCCCACGATTTGGGTTCAGGCTGCTGTGGACTTTAGTTCTATTCTACCTGCAAAGAACACTCATCTCCGCAGCATAAATTGACATCCTGAGGCTCGGGAAGCTGCGCCACAGGTCGATTTATGCTGCGGAGAAAAGAAACACAGTGGGCACGGGATTTCTAAAAATCCTGCCACTGTGCTTCTACTGCACAACGCAGCGTTATGGACGCAGGGAAAACACTCTGCGCCCAAAACGTTGCAAACCCTGATTGTGGGCACACAGCGTAAAATGCTACAATGGATGAATGGATAGATGTCAAACATATATAACGTCCCACCCCCCTGCATATTCTAAGCTGGCGCCCTTTAGTGCCTTTCATGTGACACTAAAGGATGCCTAGCCTTGTATTTAGCCCAAAAAAAAAAAAAAGAATTAAAATAAATGACGTGGGGTCCCCCCTATTTTTGATAGCCAGCTAGGGTAAAGCAGACAGCTGTAGCCTGCAAACCACAGCTGACAGCTTCATCTTGTCTGGTGATCAATTTGGAGGGCTCCCCAAGCTGTTTTTTTTTTTTAATTATTTATAAATAAATAATTAAAAAAAAACAAACAAACGTGGGGTCCCCCCAAATTAGATCACCAGCCAAGGTGAAGCTGACAGCTGGGGTCTGGTATTCTCAGGATGGGAAGAGCCACGGTTATTGGACTCTTCCCAGCCTAAAAATAGCAGGCCGCAGCCGCCCCAGAAGTGGCGCATCCATTAGATGCGCCAATTCTGGCGCTTCGCCCCAGCTCATCCCGCGCCCTGGTGCGTTGGCTAACGGGGTAATGAATGGGGTTGATACCAGGTGTGTAATGTCACCTGGCATCAAGCCCAGCAATTAGTTATGTCACGGCGTCTATCAGATACCCGACATAACTAATTGACAGTAATAAAAAAAAAATTGACAACAAAAAAAAATTTATTTGAAAAAACACTCCCCAAAACATTCCCTGATTGACCAATTTATTGAAAAGAAAAAAAAAAATCCACAATAATCCATTTGGACGTCCCACGTCGCCTCTGGACCTTCTAGAATATGGGGGACACGCTCAGGGAACGTATCCCCCATTTTCTAGGAGGGCAGACCCTCCATTTGAGGAGAGTGGGTGCAAAGAATCTGAACCCACCCTCCCTGGGTCACAGCTGCAGAGTGCGAGCAGCCAGCGTCCTGAACACAGGAAGCTGACAGCTGCGCTCTGCTCATGTGACCGGAGTCTGCAGAGAAGGAGCCGGAGGAGGGGGCCGCGGGGGATCAGCGCTCCGGTATGTATGACACCGGGGGACACCGGGGAACACCAGGGGGCGGGTAGGGGGGGACCCGGCAGGGCCTAGGGAGCAGGTTTCTGTCGTATGTGTTATGGCACATACGACAGAAACCATAGGAACAGTGTAAATGCGGCCGGCGCGCTGCTGTGCTCGCCGGTGCGCGCGGCCATCTTGGATTTTCGGGAGGGGGTTGGGGGTCGGGGGGGGCACTTTGGGGACACCGGGGGACCGGAGGGAACCGGGAAAAAGATTTATCTCCCATCTGGCATGTTTGATCATGCCAGATGGGAGATAAATGATTTTTTACCGGCGCGGTCATTTACTATAACTTGATGATCGGTATACGGTGTATACCGGTCATCACGTGACTGGGGACCGGAAAAACCGGCCCGAATCATGATCTCCAGGGTCTCAGCTACCCCCGGCAGCTGAGACCCCGGAAATTTTCTGACTCTGGGGGGCGCTAGACCCTTTTTTCCGACCGCCGTTAAAAAGCGGCGGATCGGAAAAAGTACCCTTATTTACCGCCGTTAAAAGGCGTATCGGCGGTCGTAAAGGGGTTAAACTTAAATTTGATAAACAGTTCGGCTTTGTATATACTTTGGTGCACGTCTTATAGTTATTTTTTTGCTTATATATCGTCCCTCATGTTGAAGCATCATTACTATCATTATTATTGATTTTAACATTGATATGCATATTTTTATGAATTATTTCAGAAATAAAACTTATTGAAATCACTGTTTTTTTGTGGACAATCTTTGTTCCTCAAATGTTGTTTTGAATTTTATTGACAGTGAATATTGATTTCAGACCTTTGTTGTTAAATAGTAATGTGAGAGCAGCATAATCTAAGGACAGAGACCCTGATTCCAGCGATGTATCACTTACTAGGTTGTGTTTTGCTGTTTCAATAAAAACACTATTTTATCAGAAGGAGATTATTACAAGAAGTCTAAAGCAGGCTTTACACGCTACAATATCGTTAATGAATTATCGTCGGGGTCATGGTGTTTGTGAGGCACATCCGGCGTCATTAACGATATCGCAGTGAGTGACACTTATGAGCGACCTTAAACGATCGCAAAAGCGGTCAAAATCGTTTGCCACGGAGAGGGTTCTGAAACAAAAAATCGTTTTCTGCTTAGTAGCGAAGTTGTTCATCGTTCCTGCGGCAGCACACATCGCTATGTGTGACACCGCACGAGTGATGAACGCTGTGACGCCGAACGACCCGCTCTCTTAGAAAGGAGGCGGTGCGCTGGCGAGAGCAATGTCACAGGGCACGTAAGTCCGTGTGACGGGGTTAAGCGAGGTTGTGCGGCACGGGCAGCGATTTGCCCGTGTCGCACAACCGACGGGGGCAGGTACGATCGCTTGCGATCTTGCTTTAGTCCCACCTCCCAACCACTGATTAGCAGCTTTCTGTCAATATATAATGTACACAGACAGCTACAATCAGTGGTGTACATGGGGTTATACACAGCTCAGCATTCCAAGCTTTGCTAGTTCTGCAGCAGAGAAAACTGTGATTCTCTCACAAATACTGCTTTAGTCCCACCTCCCAACCACTGATTAGCAGCTTTCTGTCAATATATAATGTACACAGACAGCTACAATCAGTGGTGTACATGGGGTTATACACAGCTCAGCATTCCAAGCTTTGCTAGTTCTGCAGCAGAGAAAACTGTGATTCTCTCACAAATACTGCACCTAGTAAACTATTGCTGGAATCAGGTACTCTGCCACTACATCATGATGCTGTTAGGTAACAGCTAAAACTTGCTTTCACGTTCTCTTAACTTGTGATGGAAAATCTTTGAAGTATAGAATAACCCGCTAATAAAAAAAAAAAACCTTTAAAACCTCCAGAATTAGAATGGAACTCAATAGTCCTGTAACATGGCTCATCAATCATATTAAATCATAGTGGTGGCATTGCCATTTATGAGTATATTAGATGACATATTAATAAAATGGCATGTGTGATATACAAGTGGAGGTGTTAGTAAATGTATTACCTAAGTTCTCCCTTAGAAGCCATGTCAGTACAGAATCCCGATATGGAATAAAGTCTGTCTTCTTCTTTTTCTTATTCTGCAGAAAATACGAAAATGGGTTATAAGATGGCCTTACTATAATGTTTCCTGCCTCTGCATTTCCATGCCAATATGATGACGCAAGAGAAATTAAAGGTGTTGTCCACTACTAGGCATCCTCAATCATTATATTACCCAATATAAAATAATAACTCCAATACTCAACTCCGTTGCCAGGTCCATTACAATGGTGTTGGCGTTAGCTCTCCTGGGGCTCATATGACATTGTTATGTCACGTGATCCATGATGCGAATCAGCGGCCACTTCACTGTCTCCTCCTTAGAACGTAATTGACATCCACAGGAAGTCAAAGATGCGGCTCCTCTCTCACTTTCTCTAGATGCTGATTTGTCAGAAGGAGGGGAAAGTAAAGTGACCAAAGATTGGCTGCAGGGATCACATGACATAATGTCACATGAGTCCCAGGAGAGCCAATGCCAACACTGGTGGAATGGTATTGGCATCGGAGGTAAGTATAGCTTTCATTATGTTACTTGCTGGAAACAGTGACTGGGCAGGTGTTGTACAAGTAGTTGACAACCTCTTTAAAAAGGTAACAATATAACAATGGGGAAAGTCCAATGTACCAAAATCTATCCCAGGCTTGTAAAACATCATATTTATTCTGTGCAAATTAAAAACTCCATGTAATTAATACTGTACTTGATATGGTAGTGGACCTATCCATTTCAGTGTCAGTTCAGCCATCTTTGCATAAACCTCATTTGCTAATTATTGGACGTTTTACATAGCCAATCAGATTTTACCACTACTAAATGAGAAAACAATAACACAGGTCTGCAAGGGTAAAATTGTTTGAAAAGTAAGAGGTGATTTTTTTATATTTTCGATCGCTGAAGTTAAAATATCCATAAAATTCCATCATGTACAGTTTTTTCACAAACACTGACTCCATATGCTTTTTCTTGCACCATACATTGACCCCTTTGCGTGACCTTTGGTGGATGATTTTGGTGTAATTAAATTGATTAGAAATTAATGGACGCTATGCTGCCATTGGCTGCGGTGCTCAGAGAATACAGAGAAGTCCATCAGCGATTAGTACTGTGCCTCATGAATCAGGAATACCTATCCCTTCACCTCTGGAGAAACTTGAAGATACACCTGATTCAGAGAATCCAGAATATGAAGAGCAGACTTTCATGCTAGTCCCAATGAGCCACATCTTTTTTCACAGGTCAAATGAAATGATTTAGTCAAGGACTTAGACATTCCTAAAACTTTGACAGACCTTTTAGGCTCTAGACTAAAAGAAAAGAACCTGATAGCTTCTGGAACATGTTTTTCATGGTAAAAAAAAACAGAGAAAAGGAATTCCTTCCAGTTTTCTTAAGATGGTGCTCTACAATATTGCAGTGATGTTCCTGGGCTGATGAAAATTTTAACATTGAGTACAATTAGAGAGTAGAGACTCTATTGATTCATCCAAAAAAGCTTGCAATCTATATTACTGCACAATGGTAGCAAGTATGCTTCTGTGCCTGTAGGACATTCTGTGCAATGAAGGAAAGCTATAAGAATTTAGACTTTACTCTCAAGAAACTTAACTATGAGGATTACGGATGGTCAATATGTGGTGATCTGAAAGTTCTCTCTTTGCTCCGTAGTCAGCAAGGAGAGCATACAATGTAGCCATGCTTTTTGTGTGAGTCGTCCGGGTTAGGACTCATCACTGGAGCCAAAACAAATTGGCCAATGAGAGTATCTTTGCAATCTAAACTCAAGAACATAATTGCGGAAAATTTAATTGATCCTACTAAAGTTCTCCTACCACCACTCCTCATCAAGCTTGGACTCGTGAAGCAGTTTGTGAAAGCTCCACCAAAAGGAGAGACTTTTGAAAAGCTGTGAACCAAGTTTCAGAGACGGAAGGCAAGCATTTTTGTGGGTCTGGATATTCAGGAACTCATGTATTACGATGTGTTCGAAACAAAAATGAAAGCTGTTGAGAAAAGGGTTTGGGATCCTTTTAAAGAAGTCGTGAAGAAATTGCTAAGTAATTGCCAAAGATCCAAAATTTAAGTCCATCTTGGAGAACATGCTGAAACGTTTCAAAGCCCTGGGTTGTGTACATTTTTGGATATACCGTATTTTTCGCTTTATAAGACGCACCTGATTATAAGACGCACCTAGGTTTTAGAGGAGGAAAATTAAAAAAAAAAGTATTGAGCCAAATAGTGTGCTAAAATATTTTAATAAAATTAAAAAAAACATTATTTTAACAATTTAGACTCAACAGGAGGGTCTGTTATGGGGGGATCTGTGGATGATGCACTGCTAACGCACTGCTATGGGGGACCTGTGGATGACATTGCTATGGGGGACCTGTTGATGACACTGCTATGGGGAACCTGTGGATGGCGCACTGTTATGGGGGACCTGAGGATGATGCACTATTATTGGGGACCTGTGGATGACACTGCTGTGGGGGATCTGTGGATAACGCACTGCTATGGTGGACCTGTGGATGACGCACTGCTATGGGGGACCTGTGGATGACGCACTATTATGGGGGACCTGTGGATGACGCAGTATTATGGGGACCTGTGGATGATGCACTATTATGGGGGACCTGTGGATGACGCACTATTATGGGGGACCTGTGGATGATGCACTGTTATGTGGGATCCGTGGATGACACGGCTATGGGGGACCTGCATGATGCACTTTTATGGGGATCTGGGACTACCACCCCCCTCATCCTTAGGAATACACCCATGTACTGTATACCATACATGGCTGTATTCTGAAAGATGAGGGGGGTGGTAGTCACATTAACACTTTGGCCACTACATTAGTCCCTCCCTGGAGTGTTTACACTAAAGGACTACAGCCCCTATTATCCTTCTGAATACACCGATTGATACAGTATATTCTGAAGGCTGATGATGGGGGTTGTGTTCCCCTTCAGTGTTTTTTGCTCACCTATTAGAACCCTTCGTTCAACTGATAACATTTGTCAGGCTCAGATCACTGATTGGTGGAGGCAGCTCTGCAGAAGTTGTCTCCACCAATCAGCATCCAGCCCTAGCGAGGAGAGGGAGAATCGTTCTTCTATCTCTCCTCTTTCTTATGATAGTCTCCGGCTGCTGCGGAGATCTAAAATGGAGCCCGCGCATGCGCAGATCGCGATCTTTGAGAGCCGCGATCTCTATCTGCGCCTGCGTAGCCTCCGACGCGATGGACTTCAGGAAAATGGCTACGGAAGGCAGCGCATGCGCAGATGGAGATCTCGCTTCTCCGAGATCTCCATCTGCGCCTGCGTCACCTCCGCAGCCATTTTCCGGAAGTCGCGTTGGAGGCAGCGCAGGCGCAGATAAAGATTTCGGCTATGGTGACCGCCACCGCATTACTGCCCGGTAACTTACAGTCACTTTGTAAGACGCACCCCTATTTTCCCCACAATTTGGGGGGAAAAAAAGTGCGTCTTATAAAGCGAAAAATACGGTAATAAAGATTTCTCTTGTTCATCTCGCTTGTACATAATTTCACACGTTTTGTGCAAAATCCATACATGATGATTAAGATTAGAAGTAGTTTTTTTTGTTTTTTTAAATCAGGGCATAAGAATACATAGGAATTGGTCATTGGATTTGAAAAAAAAAAAGTCAGAAACCAAAATTTTGCATACCTGTGTAATTATAAAAACAATATGTGAACAGTGAACTACAAAATTATAAAAAAAAAGTATTTTTTTTTTTTTTACATTGTGAAAAATCTTTGATTGCGTCACTATTGTAATATAAGATCCTGTCCTATATTTAAACCAAGTTTGCAATATGAGTATCACTTTAGATTCTATATTTAGAAGTTTGTGTCTATGCCCCTCAATTAATTTTAAAAGTTTTGATACTGTGGACGGTGCAGTTACTAATGGTTTAAGTGCGTCAGAGAGATGTGTTCTTAAGCACACCCTTAAGGCTACGTTCTTATGATAAGTATTTGGTGAATTTTTGATTTTGCAGAATCTGTGCACCAATTATGTAAATTAGGTTACTTGCATCTTTTACATTACGTTTTTGAGTACATTTGTTTTACATATGTTTTTTCTTATGTTTTTGACACTCTGGTTTTTGTTTCTTTTTGTAAATTTCATGGTGCCCTTTGATATTCTGTCTCGATATCAAGTCATGTAGATCTTACCTTATTAGTTCCGGAGTCCTATGTAAAAAAAAAAAATATAAAAAAACAAGAGGAATTATATCGTTATGGACAATTGCATTAGTAACTTTAGTAACATGAAAATAAAGTAGTCATTTTTTTTTTCTGTAGATGTGTGACATGTTCATAATCAATAAACAGCTTCACAGTCAACACAACTGCAAATGACACAAAGCTTTGTGCTGTTGTAGATATGGTATAAGCAGAAACTCCTGTGCCATAATGTAACAGGCACCAGAGCCCAGAACCTCCTACAGCTACATCCCTGTCTACAGAAAAACCCTCCAAGAACCCTCCAGAGATCCCGCCAGCTTCAAAGCAGCGCTTACAAGCTTGTTGCTTTATAGAAGAGATGATGAAGACCACAGTTGACGTTCCCAATGGATCCAAATAGAAGTTCTCTAATGAGTGTCTTGGTGAAAGACTTGCACCAAGACACTCATTAGAGAACTTCTATTAGACCTGAACGAGGCTTTTTAATAAGCCGAAACGTGTTGTCTTTTATGTGTACATGGTTATGTCCACACATTCATGTACTTTTTTTAAATAAACCATTGAATGGATCCGACCAAATTTCATTGTATCTTGTTGGATCCATTGGGAGTGCCAACTGCGGTCTTCATCATTTCTCCTATATTGCACCTGTGATATCTCCAACTGAGGAGTTTTTCACTGTTGACCCACCTGGAGCAAACCCAGCAACTGGAAGCAACAAAAAACCTATATTACGAGTCTACCTTGTTTAGAATACAGATGAGTGCATATACCATTTATGCACACTTCCCTCAAGCTTCAGACTACGCTCAGATAATTGCCGCATTTTTTCCCCTTCCATTTCTCCTCTAGGGGGGAAATATTTTCTTTAAAGCTGTTGCTTAGTAGATCGGCCATTGCTGATAACCCTCAGTAGTGGCTAGTAACCTATGCAATGAGCTGTAAACTATAAAATAAACAATGTCTCTATTCTTCAGAACGGAAAGGATTTTTTCAATGTTACTAATTTTTTATTTTGAGAAAACCCTTTTAAGAAATTATATTAAGGTATTCCACTGAAACCACTTATAATGCTTAGAGGGCACTTCCTCCAAAATCCTATGGCGGAGAATGTACACATTATGTAAGGATATTGTATTGTATTGTTTTTCCTACTGCCCTGTGCAAGGAAAAATACACAGGAGGCAATCCAGGACGGAGAGTAGAAGTCGGCCCTTAGACCTCCAGGGTGTACTATTCGTCTGAACTTTTCGGCAGCTGATGCCAGTTTACAATGGAGATGGCATGTATGTAACTCAGCTACATTATAGCACACAATGCTAGTCTGCTGCATCAAAAGCTGATATTTTCTTGTATTGGGAAGGGTATAGCTTCTCCATAAGAAAGCATAATTTAACTCCTGCATCTTAAATATGTAGTGACATTAGGGCACCAAGTTAAAAAAAGCACACAAGATTTGAAAGACCTGCTGAAATTTTACACTTCAATTAAGTTAATAAGAGACATGGAATAACTCAGCTATGAAGAAGGGGTTATGAAAACTGAGCCATACAGAAGAAAAGGCTGAGAAATTATGTGATATCTTTATATAAATATGTGACGTGTCCTTATTAACAATTTATGACCCCCTTACATATACTTACCATTTCAGCAAGAGCAGAAATCACTTTCCCCAGGGTTGTGAGAGACTTATTGATGTTTGCACCTTCCTTTAAGTGGAAGAGAGAGAGAAGAAGCAGGTGTAAATAAAGTCATATGTGTAATATGGCACATATCATAGTCACAAATTAGGAGAAGTTTCCTCCTCTTGTGCAGGCATC
Organism: Anomaloglossus baeobatrachus; assembly: GCF_048569485.1. NCBI lineage: Eukaryota > Metazoa > Chordata > Amphibia > Anura > Aromobatidae > Anomaloglossus > Anomaloglossus baeobatrachus. Next base: position 561,623,560 of record NC_134355.1, on the reverse strand, counting down.
AATAAAAGCAGCAAAACCTTGTGTCCCAAGTAGAGATGAGCGAACCCGTGGAAGTTTGGTTCGGCACATGCAGCCAAATCGTACCTCCATGGAGTCGGACTTGGCCCAAACCACAATAGAAGTCACTTATTGGCAGTTCAGGTCTCTGCCTACATGCAGTCAGCCATAGGCAGATCACTTCCAGTGGAGGGTGGGCGGTGTTGTTCAAAAATTTTTTTGAGGGGTTGTACACTACATCTGATCATGCTATTGTTACCTCCAGTGCGAGCCTTTCACACAATGTAAGCAGCTCGCACTGGGCAGAGCACCGAGCGTACCTGAGCACAGCGATGCTCGCGCAAGTAAAATTCATATGTAAAGCCCCTGAACTCCGAACCCGAACTCTGTATGCTTAAAAAAATTGGTGTTCCACTGAAAACCAAATACCGAACCTCGGGTTTGGTCTTCTCTAGTCCCAAGTCCATATGATGTCAATAAAGTATAGACGGCACAGGATTTTGGGTGTACAGAGGCTTTAATAAACTACAAAACAAGTATAATCCTAGAAATTTTTGGATGTATGATATTTGTATAAAGGACAAAGACTTCTCCGTTTTAAATTTCCTTGTCCATCTGTTTAAGTTTGGCAATTATGTGGGATAAAATAAAATGATAGTTTAGTTTTTTAGATTGGTATGAGGATGAAATACTCAGGGGACCCACACAATTATTAAAACACACAATAGAGAACACAACTAAATAAAATAAGTTTGTATGCTATTCAGAAGTCCGAATTGTACAAGGTTTCTTACATCCTTTAATCCAAAAATGTTCATAGTGTTCTTCATATTGAAACATTTTTTTCTAGACATGAGGAATATTAGTGTCTCACCTTTAATCTTGTCCCTTTGGCTCCAGTGGAATCTGCTCTTTCACTACCTGCAAGATCCACCAGGCTAATTTTGCTAACCTACGGAGGAGAAGAAGAATGCAATTTTCTCAATTCATATTAGCAATAATACAATTTACATCTGACAAAGTGCTCCTTGGACAGGTAAAGAATATTTATCTGCGTATCATGGGCTGCAAATGTATGTTTGATTGCTAAGACTTTAATTTGAGTCTGAAAGTTCAATGTCACTTGTCACCATCTTCATACATTATGGAACATTAGAAGACAAGGCTGTTGTACAATTTAGCACTTTTGTAAACCAAAAAAAAAGATGGATAAAGCTTTTCATTCAAGAGTTTTGCATAATTTTGACATTTAGTTTGTTGTTAGGAGAAAGGGAGAAGAGATAAGAAGACAAATGAAGGAAAAAAAACAACAAAAACGGATAAGAAATCAATTTGGAAAATCCAAATACTATTTACAGCCTATTAAGACAATAAGCAGTATGCAGAAGAGGCAACTGATGAACGTAATCTATGGAAATATGGAACCTGAGTTACATTGGACAGATGACAATTTAAAGAGAAAAGACTAGCAAAAGGGGAAAACCATGACACGGTGTCACATGTGTGTTGCTTACGGCTAGGACTTCTATGGAATCTGGGATCAGAAGGTCACCACGATTAGCAGATCGCATGGCCTCGTTGGAGTCTGCTCAACGATAAACATGAGATGACAAGATTTTGTTTCTTTTGGTACTATAGAGGCTAAGTATTCCTTTTTGACCCTGCTGAGATTCCTTTTGCACTATTCTCAGCTGCTGGCTCTCTCAAGTGCCAGTTATAGTTCTTCTATGCTGAGCTTCCTGGGTAACTTGGTCTTAATACAGCCATGGAATTGCATTTGTTATTTTATATCAGTTTGTCTCTTTCCCTGTGTAGCTTTATCGTAGTAGTAAGACTAGTTTCTTGCTGCCCAACTCATTAGCCAGGGCAAGCCCAGGGACAGTCAGGGCTTAGGCAAGTTATCCCATATGGGGGGGAAGGAACTGTCTATGTATGTTAGGGAGCGCAGGGTTCAGGCACAGGTGAGTGTCAGAGGTCACTCCTTCCCCTTCTCACTATCGCTAGGCCTCCCTTTACCTTGTCCCTGGTCTTCCCCCTTTTCTTTGGTGCTGCATGCTCTGCCTTGCCATAGGGAGATTAATATGAGAGTAGGTATGATGATAGGGTTGGTCTTAATAAATCACCCCAGTTATGTCCATTTATGGAGAAGAGCAGCTATAAAAGGGTCATTCCTGTTTGGGAGAACTCCACTAGGTCATTTATTACACAGATGCCCATTCATATACTGTTGCATGGTTTACAATAACAGGATTTTATAAACTATTGGGCTCTTCATTTTAAGACACCCATATGAATGAAATCAGTAATAGGCTGGCAAAAATTATACTGGAACACAAAGAACTTAATATGTATGTGCTGGATGCTCTATATGGGGTAAATTTCTCAGGTTAACAGTTTGTTGAATAAGGGTAATATTTACAAGTTTCCTTTTGAAATTAATTATGTCCTTAAAGTGTTATCTCAAAAAGTTAAGTTATTCATTATCTTTAGTTGATAACCTGTTGATCACTTGAGGACTGACTGCTGGGACCCCCAGTTATCCCAAAATTGTGATTGTAGAACCCTGAGAATGAGGTTCTGCAGCCCTATTCAAAATGAAGAGAAGGAGCACATGCTTGGCCTCTGCTCTATTCATTGTATATGGAGTTGCTTAAAGCTGTGTTTGGGTATTTTTGGCAGTGCCATCCACAATGAATGAAGGAATGGCTGAGAATGAAAACTTCTGCTCAATTCATGATGGGGCTAGAGATCCCTGTTCTCCACAGCCTCGATATTGGGATTGCTGAAGGTTCTAGCAATTGGACTTCCAGCAAACGGATTTGTTGTTAATTACTTAAAAAAATGGTTTAACAGGTCCAGATAGAGACAAAGAGAGATAGTTTGTACTGCTAGTTAGGGTTAGGCTAACCCTAACCATAGTAACCAGCTGTCAAAACTATCTCTCTTTCTCTAACTTATGGCAAGAGAATGTTACAACACCATACGCTTTTGTTTTAGTTGGTTGCATAAAGATTTTTTCCCCCATATATGCTGTTCGCCATTGGATGACATATGTATGGATCTAGAATAGAGCATTGAGTGTAACAAACGTACTTGTAATTTGAGCAACATTTGACAGGTGGCACAAAGAAGTATAATATAAGTAAGATCCTCTGCAATACACATAAAAAAGAACTAAGAAATTAGCTATAACAATTAGGAGAGCACTGTTCCTGACATGTCACCCTCCTCAGGGTTTAGTGCAGGCTTTATTGTTGTGCCGGCCATCAATCATAAAAACGTTGAAAGGTGGGAGTTAAGGCTGGTTTACACGCTACGATATCGCTAGCGATATCGCTAGCAAGCATACCCGCCCCCGTCGTTTGTGCGTCACGGGCAAATCGCTGCCCGTGGCACACAATATCGCTAACACCCGTCACACGTACTTACCTTACTAGCGACGTCGCTGTGGGCGGCGAACAACCTCTTTGTTAAGGGGGAGGTTCGTGCGCCGTCACAGCAATGTCACACAGCGGCCAACCAATAGAAGCGGAGGGGCGGAGAAAAGCCGCATTAACGACATGCCCACCTCGTTGCCGGAGGACGCAGGTAAGCTGTTATTCGTCGTTCCCGGGGTGTCACACGTAGCGATGTGTGCTGCCTCAGGAATGACAAACAACCAGCTTCCACAACGAGCAATGATTTTTTGAAAATGAACGACGTGTCAACAATCAACGATTAGGTGAGTATTTTTGATCGTTGACACTCGCTCGTAGCTGTTACACGCAACGACGTCGCTAACGACGCCGGATGTGCGTCACGAATTCCATGACCCCGATGACATATCGTTGGCGATATCATTGCGTGTAAAGCACCCTTTAGTCTCATTTATTGACCAAAACATACACAATTTGAAACCACAACATATTGGGCATGGACATTATTCTGTGTTGACATATATTATGTTGACCATTCTCACCTTCTCGGTGCTGGTCTGGGTGTCAGCATCATGTCTACGTTGGGTGAAGATTATGTTAAAAACGGCGTGGGAGCGACTGCTTGTCTCATTCATGTTTGTGGCAGCAACAGTTCTGAAAAGAGATGAACAAACGTAAAAAAAATATATATAACACTTCTGTTCCATTAGCTTTTCATTATCTTTGGTATTCGGAATTATATGTTAGTCTACGTAGTAAAGAAAAGGGTCTGGTAACGGGCTCTTAGAACAGTTGTCCCACAATTTAAATATTACATTATCATAAAATCATACTTGCTTGATAGCGACCACTGAACACTAGCTCCCCTTGGACAATATCAGCCACTGATTGGCTGCAGGGCTCACGTAGCACAACAATGTCATGTAAGTCCCAAGAGACCTAGTGAATATCCGTTATTTTTATTTTACAAGAGGACTACATATTTTAAAAAGGGGTTGTTCAATTCCTTTATGATTTCTTCTTAGACCATCCAACTAATGCATTCGATGATGCTTAGTACTTCATAAGGGCACCCCTGATTCTTTTGTACATGGGCAGTAGAGTAATTCTTGCTATCGAACAGGCACTTCCATAAGAAACAGTGCACAAGAAGTTGAAACTGCGCCAAAATACATTGTTCTTTATCATCAATAAAAATTGCTACATTAGTATGGAGGAGGCCTCTCTGATGCTCTTCCTTGGGCAGCACTCGAATAAGTGCAGTATAACATTAAGTCTTTTGGATGTCTGGATATCTTCCTGGACTCTGAATCAACAGGGAGTAGATTATTACTGCAAATTGGCGCATCAGCCCAAACCAGCAGGAAGGTATTATTATATCCCAGGCAACAACCATCCATAGAGTTGTGCCTACAGTCAGCAATACTCTAAGATTAGTTGCATTTCTAGGTTAGATTAATTATACCAAGTTGAGACTGTACTGTGCAAGGAAACCATTTCTTACCACCACTGAAAACATGAGGTAGAAATCTTAAAAGGGAATTAAAGAACAGCAGGGTCCGCAACACGCAGTAACAGCATTACCAGATATAGGAATGTTTTTTTTTTAAAAATATTTCAATTTAAAAATAGTAAGGCTTCTGGGATCTAGGAGAGAAATGTATTGTTTGATTATTGGGAAATCTGAATAAAGAGTAGCTATAATTAAAAATATCTTCTAAGGCCTCATTCATACGTCCGTATTTAAACACGTACGTGAAAAATGGTACTGGTGTCAGAGTATTGCTTCAGTACATCATCCATGTGTCCAATTTTACCAATCAGTGTCATCAGTGTTTTTCATGAATGGATCAATAAACAAATAAATTATAAAGCTTCTCCTATAATTTTCAATGTCACACACGTCCAGCACATGGATATACGTGTTTTTCATGGACTACTAGACTTGTATTGGCCCTTGTCATCCGGATATGTCTCTGGGTGTTTTGGATGGACACACAATCCCTGTAATAACACAAACATGTGAATAACATCATACGTTATAATGGATACTTGTTGTATCCATAGAAACAATGGACACAGCCTGTATGTGCAACACGGATGTTTGAATTAGGCCTAAAGGTATTCTCACCTTGGACTTACACATACAGCATATTCACAGCGTAGGCCATTATTGTCAAAGAGATGTGGGAGCGACCTTTGAAAATGCACCTTTCCAAAGAATGGAGGTCCCATGAGAAATGAGCCACCCCCTGAGTTACATTTACCAAGGGGGATACAGAAATAGCTGAGCAACTGTGTTCAATATAAGAGGAACATACATCTATCCTAATGTTATGGCATACATTTCCAAGGCGGGGACACTTTCCAGGAGCTTTTACCGGCTTACTGACTCTACAAAGATGTTCAGCAAACTCTCAAATGACTAATCATATTGGCCCTAATTCATCAAAACTGCCGTTTGTTATGCTGGTCTTGATTAGGGGGCAGTGCTGGTGTCAAAGATTGCATGTGCTTCCACCGCCTCTCCACAAATTTTACTCCTGAGGAAGAATATGACGAAACATACGTCGAGGCTGCAGGAGCTCCACTGATTTTCACATTTTAAACACTTGTAGGTTTAGACCTTGCAATGGCTATATTCTTATACTTATATATGCACATCTGCTTTTGCTTCAGCACGTAGTCACTTAGTCTCTATCTATTGACTGCAGGTCTGTTGATTACTGCAGTGTGTTTTATACTGCTCATACACATTAGTAGCTGATTCTCAGGTGTGGATAGAAAACCTATTATATCATTGCATTGGGATTTATATTTATATAGCTATTCTACCTGGGCACATGGTTACTTTTTTTATATATCTTCTATGTTTTCTTGATAGTAATACATATAAATCCATATATTGGCCTTGTAAGACGCTACAAAGAAAGTACATATATTTTACAATTGTATTACAACTACTTATATGTAGCTGTTTTTCAGATGTTAATTGTACAAATAGAAGGAGTTCTGCCCAGCGCAAGGAGGAGAGATACACCGTCAGTAAATTTCCAGGTATTTATTTGCACTTGGTTCCGTGGTCTGTATATATATATTTTTTATTTTTCAAGTGGATTATTTCCTGCTTTTATCAGCAGTTATTTGATAAAAAAGTGTGTCTTTTAATGTTGTTCTTTTAAAAAAAAAAAAATATTGCAATAAAAATATATTTTTAGGCATAATATTCTCAAATGTTCTAGTGTTTTTGCTTTCTACAGCTTGTCCACCAAGGGGCTTCACTGAAAAAAGGATATGGCTTATATAAATGTGGTATGCAAATTGTCTCTTCAGTGAGGAAGTAGACTAACTCTAGTGCCACCTATTGGAGGTAGCTGTCACGGCCGGGGATAGAAGCTATATCGGCTGTATAGGACAGCACAAAGGGAAGGGAAAAGGAATGTCCTATTGCTAGGGAAAGGGGGAAGTGGGGACCCCTGACAAGAACCTGCAGCTCACCCTCACTGACCTTGCCAGCCCTATACAGGATTCGCACCTGTCGCTGAGGAGGAATGCATCACCCTAGGCAAACCTTGAGCTGGGCCCTAAGTAAGGATGGAAGGTATGAGCTCTTCGTCAACACCACTATCACTAAAGGAAGACACAAGGGAACAAAACAGGGGAAACACAACTGTAATCACCAGAACCCTGATAGAAAGAGCTGCAGCAACCTCAGAGGTCTGGAGCAACACAAGACTTTTCTACAGCTCAGCAAGAAACAAACTATAAACTGCACCCACATCTCTACAGGGTGAGGTTTATAAAGGAAGTTAGAGGCTGCCAACTGAGAGGAAAAACTGACAGTTTACCAGGCTCCTAGAGTCTGCTGCTGCAGAAACAAGGGAACTGTCAGATAACAACACGTGCTGCCAATCTCTGGTATTTTCTGACATTCGCTGTCACTGGATAGTAGCAATCCTAAAAGTCAAAAGTGACCCTGTAATGAGCCTTGTCATATGACTTAGAATGTATGCCAGATCAGAACTTCAATTTGCAGGCACGATGTTTCGGCATGGTTGTCCCTCGTCAGTGCAAAGTATGAGCTCATGTAACACCATGTGTCAAAAATTGCACCAAAAATTTAGAGCAATTTTCTGACACTAAACTATAAATTTCCTGAGCCAAACTATAAGTTGTGTAAACTTAGACTAGACAGTCTGGAAATATGCCTGATTTATCAAACAACAAGAAAAACGGTAATAAATATGGAGCATTTTAAGACTGTCTTATCTATGGTTGCACTAAGAATTTAACCCCAATGAATTGTGTTAAAATCACACTACTTACAGCTTCAATCCATTATAAAGATAATCATTACATTTTAATTCCTCAACAGAGTCTGAGAAGACTAAGAATAAGAAATAACAAGACAAAGAATATGAAAAGTCAATCACATTGCCCTTATAAATAAATAGGAATGTGGGTTCAAATCCAATGAGGTAAACTTGCTGCGTGTAAAACATTTGTAAAGATACTTGATTTTACTTGATGGCAGAATCCCATTGGGACTGGCTTCATGAATATCAGTGATATGAATGTTTGCCAAATCAATAAGAACAGAAGCTTGTTTTATGCTAAGAGCAGCGGTATGGCTCCTAAAGAGACCTGGAAACACATCCAGTACTTTTGTGTTTGCATTGGACTAATCTCCTGTGTACAAGTCAGGACTGTTCTGTCACAATCATTCATAAGCTTCAGTGCCACCAGAAATGTTAGGTGTATGCAACCGCCATATTTACACTACCAAGGATAGATACATTATTTAAGGCCTGAGCCTGCTGTGAAAGCTATAAAACATCTATGATCATGTCCATGAGCACCGAACTAAGGGAAAGACCAGTGCCTGAGTTACCAGGTACACAGATCCTTTATTTGTATGCCGCATTTATAGCTCTGTATAGAAGAATAGCAGAGCATACTCACAGTACAGCCAACTAAACTGGACACTGCTAAATCTCTATCCAGTATAACCCCCCATGCTAATGTCGCGGGTGGAGGGGACGCTGCGCTCGCTAACGCTCGGGTCCGGCGCTGCTGCGGCTGCTGCTCGGTGGCTCGAGCGGTGGGCCGGATCCGGGGACTCGAGCGGCGCTCCTCACCCATGAGTGAAAAGGGTGGTTGGTTTGGGGGATTTAGTCCATGACGCCACCCATGGGTCGTGGTGAAGATGGGCACCACCGCTGCTGGTGACGGGGATCCCGGAAGCGATGGTAGGGAGCAGCTGGGATGTTCCCCCTTGGTTCTCTTCAGCACTTCCACTTGTTGGGGGCGGGGCTTCACTTTCGCGCCTTCCCTGCTCGGGGAAGACGCTCGAGCGGGAGATTTTCGCGCCAAAGATGGCGGCGCTTCAAATTTTTCGGACGGACTCCGCCGGCGGGGAATACAAGGCGCACTTCTACTGATAAGTGGATGGGTTCAATCCTGTTCGTGACGCCAAGTTGTCGCGGGCGGAGGGGACGCTGCGCTCGCTAACGCTCGGGTCCGGCGCTGCTGCGGCTGCTGCTCGGTGGCTCGAGCGGTGGGCCGGATCCGGGGACTCGAGCGGCGCTCCTCGCCTGTGATTGAAAAGGGTGGTTGGTTTGGGGGATTTAGTCCGTGACGCCACCCACGGGTCGTGGTGAAGATTGGCACCACTGCTGCTGGTGACGGGGATCCCGGGAGCGATGGTAGGGAGTAGCTGGGATGTTGTTTTCCCCCTAGGGTAGGGGTTGATGGTCCCGGGGCCCGGTGGTGAGACGGGGAGGCAGGGTAGGTGAGGTGCAGGGTCGCTGGGACAGCGCAGCGCGGTGCCGGATGGCACGGGTGTACTCACTCAGCAAGAGATGCACAAAGTCTCCGGTAAACCAAACGGCTGGATGGACGGGTCCCGCAGCCGGCTGCAGTGTCTCTCCTCGGACAGGTGATGGCGGCTGTCTTTCCCTGCACCTTTGTATACTGTTTTGACTACGATGGGTCCCCAACGGTAGTCCGTTCCCCGGTGTATGGATGCCGGAAGAGCCCGTTTTGCCCGCAGGCGCTGGCCCTTGGGTCTCTAGCCTTAGGCGGTAGCTGTATACCCTCACGGTGCGGACGGTTGCCTGCTAACGGGTCTTTGGCTGTTAGGAAACCCCTGGGGTTCCTGTCACACTCGGATTTGACTGTTGACGGCGACTCCAAGCCTAGTCGGGGTCCGATGGCCCTGCCTGTCTGTGCTGGCTTCACTTCGCTCCCCGGTCGGTACCGGCGGACCACTGCTCGACCCCGGTTCTACGGTTCCGCGTTGATTCACCACTCCTGCAGATGGCCACCACCGTCTGCCAACCTTGTTGTCAGTGCCTGGGCCACAAATCCAGACACTCTCCACTGTACTCCTCTCACTTCAACCTCCTCAACTGGACTCCTCTACTGAACTGTCACTTTTTCCGCCTCCAGGCCTGTGAACTCCTCGGTGGGTGGGGCCAACCATTTGGCTCCGCCCCACCTGGTGTGGACATCAGACCCTGGAGGGAGGCAACAAGGATTTTGTGTTTGGCTAGTGTTACTGTCTAGTGGGGGTGGGGGTGTGCGTGTGTTACCTGTGACGACCTGGCTAGCCCAGGGCACCACACTAATACTTCTACCCAAAATATGTCATTGGAATAGCAACCGGTCATCATTATTTTCATGCTCTGCCCAAATCGGCACATTTGTTCACCATGTTCTAATCATGTGTGGAGTACCTAAAGAAGGAGCAGACACAGACAGAAAAGGGCCCCTGTGCAAGAACAGTATATGGGTCATTTTCTGTCTAACAGCTCATCATAATGTACAATTACTCCTGTATTGGAGGTGGAGGTGGGCCCTTTTCCCTCTTGGGTCCCTCTGTGGGTGCACAGGTTGCACCGATGGCATGTCCGCCCCTGACCTAAGGTAAATGAGCACCTTGATGGTGCTTCTATATAGAAACGCTTGGGTTCCATGGCCCTGATTCATCTAAGCAACTTTGACAGAATTATGGGGTAAATTGCTTTGAAAAGTCGCAAGTTGGAGTTGTGCAAAAATATTGCAACTTTTAACACCAATTTCTCTGACAAAATAGCCGGTGCAGTGGTGGTGCTAATTCTCGTCTACGCCACAAATCTTAATTCAGTTATGGACTGGAGCAAGAGTTCTGGTGTGGTGCATGGTTGTCTTTTTATGAAATCGGGAGCATCTGACTCCACTACACCCCCTCACCGGTCTTCATGAATTAGAACCTTTGAATTTAGTTCATTGCATGGAAAAAACATCCAATATCTATGGCATAATGGACCTTTCATTATTTTCATTAAAATTAGATTATCTAATTATTTCCATATTATTTTATTTAATGTAAGTTACGGTACTTAAAATGCTCCAATATTTCTAAGTGCCTTATGCAATGTATTAACCTACTGGTTTTATTGAGACTATAATGTAAAAAATATAATTTTCCAATCTCAGACTCAAACTATATTAGGTGTGTAGAGCAGGTCAATAAATATTAGAAATATTAATGCACATGTTACTTAGCCTAAAGGCCGCTTTACACGCTACGATTTATCTGACGATATGTCGCCGGGGTCACGGTTTTCGTGACGCACTTCTGTCATCGTTAGCGACGTCGTTGCGTGTGACACCTACGAGCGACTACGAACGATCGCAAATAGGGTGAAAATCGTTGATCGTTGACACGTAGTACAGTTTCAAAATATTGTTCGTCGTTTGGAACGCAGCAGACATATTGCTACGTTTGACACCCTGCCAACGACGAACAACATCCACACGACTTCGTCAAACAATATATCGCTGAACGATGTAGCGTCGTTTGTGAGATGTGTACGTGTGACCGCTACAAAACGACCTATGAGCGATCTTGGCAAATTGTAACAACGATCTGGGCGTGTCACATTGCTAACGAGATCGCTAGCGATATCGTTGTGTGTAAAGCAGCCTTAAAGGGTGCTTTACACGCTGCGACATCGCTAACGATAAATCGTCGGGGTCACAGTGTTTGTGACGCACATCCGGCGTCGTTTTGCTGGAGGTGGGCGGCATGTTCCGACCGCTCATCTCTGCCCCTCCTCTGCTATTGGGCGGCTGCTTAGTGACGCCGCTGTGACGCTGAACGAACCTCCACCTTAAAGGAGAGATTGTTCGGTGTCTCCAGCAACGTCGCTAAGCAGGTATGTGCGTGTGACGTTGCCGTAGCGATATTGTTTGCTACGGCGGCGATCACCCCCATGATGAAATAGCGATGTCGTAGCGTGTAAAGCACCCTTAAGACTCATGGACCCAATTGGTTCTAGACCCCTATTTGTTTTAGAGAAGGTGAAAGGGGTTGTCAAATTAAAACAAGTTATCACCCATCTTGGAAAAGTTTTAACCATGCTAATTGGTCAGTTTCCTAACACTGGGGCTCGTACCAATCAGCAAATCTGGAAGTTTTTACCTCAAACAGGGCACTTTTATCCCAGTTAAAAAATGGTGAGGCACGTCAAACACCCAACCACAGTGCCATTCATTCTTTATGGGGGCTGCTAGAATAAGCAGAATGCAGCACTCAGAAGCCCAATTGGGAATAAATGGAGTAGTGGTTGAGAATGAGCACTGAAGCTCAATTCAAACCTGTATAAAAGTTACCCACTTTGCGAATCAGTGAGGGTCCCAGTGGTCACATCCCGCAAATCAACAATGTTAAACCTATCCTGTGGATAGATAATATCTTGTTTTCACCAGGCAACCCTTTAAGGCATTAACCATATAATTCAGAGTACCTGGCTTTGTTGCCAGAGTCCATAAGATCTTGAATGTCTTGGTAGGAGGTAACAGCCAGCTTTGACAAGTCTTCCACATAAGGTCCCAGCAGGGGGTGTTCACGGACACGAAGGTTCCCCTTATTCTTTGGATTCAGAAGGTCTCTGACGCGTTCACAGTATATCTCCATATAACTGACCTAAGAAGTAGTGGTAAAAAAGAAACCGTTAGGGAAAAACGGACTCAAAACATCAAATCTATCTATCTACACTACCTACTTAATATCTATCTACGGCAGTGTTTCTCAACTCTAATCTACAAGGCCCACCAGCAATTCATGTTTTCAGGATTTCCTCATTAGACAAGGAATAGGAACATTTAGGAAATCCTGAAAACCTGATCTGTTCTTGGGCCTTGAGGATTGGAGTTGAGAAACACTGATCTAAGGTAATTCTACATTACTTTATTTGACAACCCAAGAAATATAAAAGAAAAGAATCTCCCACTTGGCGTTCTCCTGTACTACCCAGAAGAAGGTGTGTCAATCATGTTGAAGCTGCATTACTTGGTTTTCCATTATCCTGAAAACCATATACTGTACATATTAGACTAGGTTCATTGTCAAGCCATGTTAATTACATTTGTATGTATGTCTGAAAGACAAATAATGCCAGGATGGAGACCAGACAGTGAGCATCGTGACTGTCAGCTTCATTCAAGTGAATGGCTGTCAGGGTTCCTGTTGCAATACAGTTTTTTGGGGATTTTGTGTGAACATAGCCTTAGAGCAAAGTAGGGCCATACTTTTTGATGTCCACTGGACAGGCCAATTATCTTAAGTGTATGGACGCATTGGACATCTTTTTCTTTTCATGATAGATAAACCACTGTAAAAGTGTTTGGCTTGCGCTCCTCTCACAATTGAAAACAGATGCACACATGGTAGAAATGGGCATTTACCGTATGTGTATGGCGAATTAGTGAGGAATCACAGCTCATAGTTGCATATAGTTACATAGTTACATAGCTTGAAAAAAGACCTATGTCTAGCTAGTTCAATCTTCCTCCACCAATTGTACATTTCGTCACTAAATCATTTATAACCGACAATGTTGTGTGCACTGAGGAAATCATCCAGCCCTTTTTTAAAAGCTGTTATAGTATCTGCCATTACTACCTCTTGTGATAGGGTATTACAAAATCCAACTGCTCTAACTGTAAAGAACCCTTTCCTATTTAATTTAGCTACCGGAATTGCCTTTGTTCCACTCGCAGTGAGTGCCTGTTGGTCCTTAGTATTGTCTTTGGAAGGAATAAGTCATGTGCCAGTCCTTTGTATTGACCACACATGTATTTATACATATAAATGAGATCTCCTCTGAGACATCTTTTTTCTAAGCTAAACATATCTAACTTTTCCAACCTGTCATCATATGGGAGGCCTTCCATTCCTTGTAATAGTCTAGTTAACCGCCTTTGAAGTGACTCTAACTTCTGAATGTCCTTTTTAAAATGTGGATCCCAAAACTGGATCCCATATTCCAGATGTGGCCTTACAAGTGATTTATAGAAGGGTAACAACAATACATTGGGAGCATGGGATCTAATCTCTTTTTTATACACCCTAAAATCTTGTTTGCTTTTGCAGCTGCTGCTTGACATTGAGTGCGGATGACATTTATTGAACAGAAGAAACAGATGGCATCATTTTTTTTACAGACAATAGTAATCTCTACTTTATTTTTTCTATCTTATAGTGATGGCATATTGCTTGAAGGACGTCTGGGATTCCCACCAACCCCGATTTAGCATTATGCTCCTCTTCTCTACAGATTGGTGCTCCCAAACAGCTCATTTTATAAGCTCCGAACCCTCTTTAATGCCTTCCCCCAGAATGCTGTACAATTCTGCCTGATAACACATACCTCCACAGAGTAAGACATGTTGTCATTTGTCGTGTCACTGATCCGTGAAAAGAGATCTTCACAAAGCTGAAACACAAAGGTTTCTTTACATATATATGAAATAATATGCATGTATGATCACACTTGTCACTAAGGCCACCACTTCACAGTCATCAAGAGGTTAACACTTTACAGACAGCGTAGGGTTAATTAATAATTCACAGACACAGAGCATATCCTAAATATTTTATAGACTGTGAGACGTCAATGAATAATTCAGATACTGAGGGATTAAAACAGATTAAGGAGGCAGCAAGTTAACCCCTCTATGACAGAGAGCGCTTAAACACAAGACCTGTGCTTTTAACATAGGCAGCGCTCGGTCATATTCTATTTGTGATGTCATTATTGTAATGACAGGAAATTAATGGCGCAATAGCAAGTAAAAATTAGAAGTGTCATCTGGGCAAAGTACGATGACCAGACGTGAATGACAGCGGTGCACCGGGGACTGACGTCCATCACCTCAGATGACCTTGTGTGGTGGGAGATATGACTTCACTTTATCGAATAGTCTTGTATGTAGCAAGAAAATGAGATCAATAGACTGACAGTAATACGATATCTTGTGGCCTTTATAAGGCCTCATTTACACTTGGGGATTTCTGGAATTTACGTCTTCATTCACTGAAAATAAAATATAACAATCAAATTCACAAGTGTGAATGACAGCTAATCTGCTGAGAGCAGGCCTTGGGTCACCTGCCATAGTCACAGCTAGGGGATATAGGTCCCAGTCCGATAGCTGTCCGAATAAAATGAGTTCTCTATGTAAATGGCAAAACAAAAATTGGGCTAAGACAGGTTCATTCTAATATCACAAGCCACATGGATTATTCATTAGGCGGCATGACACGTAGGTTACTGCCAGATGCATGGCCGAGCAGTGCAGTCTTCCTGCTGGACCACAAGTCCTCTACATAAGGTTAGACATTCTCCACCATCCATGTAGCTTCTTTTTATTGGGACCAGTACAATCACCACGTATAGACTAATGCAGGGCTCTTTTTCAAGACTTTTTAAAAAACGGCTTGATAAAGAAACCTGAAATATTTTGTATATACTGGTTCCAAAAATGCTAAACAGAGGCTGGATAATCTCTTTTCTTAATTGAAATATACAATACTGTCTTATTACAGTAGCTCAATCCCGTATGGCCAGTGTCGGACTGTAGTAGGAATATTGACAATGGAGGCCCACTGTTCAGCTACACGCAAATATTACATTACCCTCAATCACAAATTTACATCTGCATCTATGTAACAATAAACTGGTAGTTTGTTAAATGATGAGATGCTGATTCTATTTTCACATATTGAATTCTGTATATTGTGCCAAATACTGCTCATATTGTAGGGTGGGGGCCCACCAGGAAATTCCCCAGTCCCCCTGTAGGCCAGTCTATGTCTGAGCATAACACATTGTTACAATTCATTTAGGACTCCAATCATTTATATAAACATTCCAGAAATTGTCAAATGGACCCTATTTTCTGACATTTGGCTATGTCATAAATGTCCAAGATGGGACAGCCTCTTTAAGTGCAGGATCAACATATTATTAAAACAACTACTACAGTAAGTACACTCGTATAGTTAGCATAAGTACCAGTATACCTGATAGCACCACAGAGTCCATTTGTTTGAAGGAAAGGTGAGTTATAAGGGGTTGTCCACTTTCAAAAACTTTTCCCAATATGCATAGTTTGTAGTTAAAAAAACTAAGTGTGCTTCACTCACCCTACTGTGGTCCAGCACATTGTCACTGTTTGGCAGCAGTGGGGACATCATGTTGACATCTCTGCAGCCAATCTTTGATCTCCATGGCTCTGGGCAGCTTGATGATTGGCTGCAGCAATGTTAGCTAAGAAATGAAGTGGACCGTTGTAAAGTGCCGGAGAGGGGCAGTCGTGGGTGAGGGTTGTAATCCACACCGGAACCACCTAAATATATGGATGCCATGCCATGCCCTCTATCCTTTTATACCCCTTAAGTTACACCATATGTTGCACACATATTTTGGTATCTGATATCTGAATCTTTTATTTTTTATATGTGGATTTATTGCATTTTTGTGATCTATTAGTTACCTACGGCCATCTATCTATTTATCCACATGTATTTCTTTCCTCTATTTTCTGGCTGCTAATTATACTCCTGTATGTTACCACCATGCTGACTATTGGTTTATAGGCAGTTGGTTTGGACCTCCATTCAATGTACACTAGGTGATTACGTGGCAATTATTTGTTGCTAGGGTTTTTTCTGATTATGTAATAAAGTACTTAATATTTTTGTATTTGGACTGTCTATTACATTTTGGATTGACTAATCCCTTTATATACCATCCTGCTTTATTTATTCACTGGTTGCAGTGATCTTGACTTCACACCACCTCTATTCCCAAATATCAGATACCGGGGTACCACAAAAGTAAGAAAAGCACAATTTTCTTTTAAAATAAAAAACTATGCATATAGAGAAACGTTTTCTGAAGGGATTAACGCCTTTAAATGTTGAGCACTTGAATAACATTTGTATTATAGATAATAATTCTTAAGTGGCATATTTAGTAAAATTAAGACCCATTAGATATCACTAGAAACAAATTGTATTTAGACATTAAGAATTTTCTCCTAAGGGACATTGTAAAATGTCTGAAGAAGTCTTATTATATCATTACCTGAGGTATGATTCCTTGCTGGGAGGGCTCCTGTTTACCCATCATGGTATAAGACTTTCCAGCTCCGGTCTGTCCATAGGCAAAAATGCAGACATTGTACCCCTCAAAGGCATGGAGCAACATCTCTTCCCCAATGTCACGGTAGACCTGTTGTTGTCCAGCAAACTGACTGTCTTCATCCTGCATAAGAGATAATGCCATATACTAGTTTATACCTTACATATTAGTGTGTATACCTTATATATATATATAACACTACTAATTGAATATGATTTAATACAGACATTAAAGCGGGCTTTACACGTTAGCGATATCGCTAGCAATTTGTAGCGATAGCGAGCGTGTAAGTACCCGCCCCCGTCGTGCATGCGATTGTTTGTGATCGCTGCCGTAGCGAACATTATCGCTACGCAGCGTCACACATACTTACCTGGTCGGCGTCGTCGCTGTGAATGCCGAACAATCCCTCCTTCTAGGGGGAGGGACGTTCGGCATCACAGCGACGTCACCGCAACGTGACGAAGCGGCCGGCCAATGAAAGCGGAGGGGCGGAGCTGAGCGTGATGTAAACATCCCGCCCACCTCTTCCTTCTGCATTGCGGCCGGCGGCAGGTAAGGAGACAGTCCTCGCTCATGCGGTGTCACACATAGCGATGTGTGCTGCCGCATGAGCGATGAACCACAACGCTAAACAACCCTTACCGATTTTTGAGTTTGGGACGACCTCTCCATGGTGAACGATTTTCTCCATTTTTGAGGTCGCCTAAGGTCGCTGGTAAGTATTACATGCTGCGATATCGTTAATGACGCCGGATGTGCGTCACTAACAACGTGACCCCGACGACAAAACATTAACGCTATCGTAGCGTGTAAAGCCCCCTTAACAGCTAACATACTCTCCTATCTATATATTTCCTCTCCATCTCCTTTTAATGGTCACTGCTTTTAATACAGATTTTACAAATTTGCATAGTAGTATACCTCCCAAAATTATGTTATCAGAAAAATTACCCCAAAGTGCCGTCTATCAACTATCTCAGTTCTTTCTGATGTGCTGACTACTGCCTGTTGTAAAGCGTCATCCACCTCCAGCAGCAGAGTCGCAGAGAAGGATTACAGGAATAGAAGGCGGGCATTTGATTTCTGCTTCTGTTCTGTTTGTGGTGGCTTTCAGTTCAGGGAGGGAAAGCCATTATACAATAGCAAGAGCAATGCATGGTGGTATGTGAGGGGCAGGCTGGGTCCTGATAAAGAGGAATTACTCACTGTGTGGATGGGAATTAACAGAGTATTAGACTTGGGACATGTTCATTACAAAATAAAATATCCCATCATTTACAGCCTTAAAGGCTTTGTCCTGTACTTTATATTGATAGCATATCCTTAGGATAGGTCATCAATATCAGATTGCTTGGGTGGTATGACACCTGGCACCTCCGCCGATCAACTGCTCTTGGTTCATTTGAAGAAGGGGGCATGTGTAGGCCCAGCCGCGATCACTATATAAGCGACAGAGCTGTGCAGCTCCGCAACTGAGAACGATTGGCTGCCACCAGCGCCGATAAGGCCGCTTTCACACATCTGGCTTTTCTTCTTCTTCTTCTTTGTCGAATCCGGCGCGCTCCCGTACAGTGTATACAGTACAATGGTCGCGCAACAAGCTCCGGTCACATGCTGTCATGTGACCAGAGCATGTGACCCGGACGTTGCGGCACTGCCACTGTACTGTATCATACTGTACTGGCGTGTGCCGCATCCGTCAAACCGGCGAAAAGCGCCCTATGGGGCCCTTTGTACACTATGACATCGCAAGCCGATGCTGCGATGCCGTGCGCGATAGTCCCCGCCACAGTCGCAGCTGCGATATCATGGTGATAGCTGGCATAGCGAACATTATCGCTACGGCAGCTTCACACGCACTTACCTGCCCTGCGACGTTGCTCTGGCCGGCAAACCGCCTCCTTATTAAGGGGGCGGGTCATGCGGCGTCATAGTGATGTCACACGGCAGTCGGTCAATAGAAAAGGAAGGGCGGAGATGAGCGGGACGTAAACATCCCGCCCACCTCCTTCCTTCCGCATAGCCGGCGTGAGCCGCATGACGCAGGTAGGAGATGTTCCTCGCTCCTGCGGCTTCACACACAGTGATGTGTGCTGCCGCAGGAACGAGGAACAACATCGTAACATCGGTATTTCCCAATTAATGGAAATGACCGACGCTACACCAATGATACGATTACGACGCTTTTGCGCTCGTTAATCGTATCATAAAGGATTTACACACTACGATGTCGAGAGCGACTCCGGATGTGCGTCACTTTCTATTTGACCCCACCGACATCGCACCTGCGATGTCGTAGTGTGCAAAGTGCACCTTACAGATGATCCATGGAAGGTGCTCAATGTCACACCCCCACCGATCTGATCTAAGCATAGGCCATCAATATAAAGAACTGGACAACCTCTTTGATTTCCTATTTTTTTTTTCAGTCCTATTTTGCTCATATTACAGAAAAAATGGAGAAATATACAAAGAAATCTGTGTGTTTCATGAGGTAAAACAGGTCCCCCTCCTCCTCACTGTGCTGTGTGTTCCTACAATACAACTGGCTGCAAAAGAAGCCTCTCCCCTCAACCCTGTCTGCAGAAGGACAAAATATTAGAAACCAAGGGGGTAAGTGTTCATCTGGCCATTAGCTGAGGATTAAACAGATCAGCAGGAAAATAACCTTGTTCTCTACAAGATTTTTGTATAACACCATTTTAGCATCCAGCAGAGGGCTGCAGACTGACACTGAGGAGGACAACTGTACTGTAAACATTTATATCTAGGTTTGTTGCTCTTCTAACTTGTAAAGGATGATGGCAGCAAGATCATGTTGTTACCCTAGTTGTGGGTGAAACGACAGGTACGCTTTCAGCTGAAAATCATTACTTCTGTCTCCATGTTGCTATGCAGCAATGAAAAGCATTGTATCAATCACTCCCTCAGTAGATCAATCACTGGAGAGTACAATGTACAAACTAAAGAGCTATGCTGCCTTGTTTAAAGGAAACCTGACAGGTCTTCCATGCTCTCCCACCCACCAGCATTAATATATTTATTACTAAATTCCCTGCCTAATGATTCCTTTATACTGTCTGACCCCTAAACCATACCTCCCAACTTTTAAAGAAGGAAAACAGGGACAAAGGGGCAAATTTTTAGGCCACGCCCCCTAACCACACCCATTTCACAGTCACGCCCATATCCACACCCATTCAGCATAGACACGCAGGCAGCCGGCGGGCCTCCAGCATGGACACGCAGGCAGCCGGCGGGCCTCCAGCATGGACACGCAGGCAGCCGGCGGGCCTCCAGCATGGACACGCAGGCAGCCGGCGGGCCTCCAGCATGGACACGCAGGCAGCCGGCGGGGCTCCAGCATGGACACGCAGGCAGCCGGCGGGCCTCCAGCATGGACACGCAGGCAGCCGGCGGGCCTCCAGCATGGACACGCAGGCAGCCGGCGGGCCTCCAGCATGGACACGCAGGCAGCCGGCGGGCCTCCAGCACGGAGAGGCAGGCAGCCGGCAGGCAGCCGGCAGGCCCCAAGCACGGAGACGCAGGCAGCCAGCGGGCTTCCAGCACGGAGATGCAGGCAGCCGGCGGGCCTCCAGCACGGAGACGCAGGCAGCCGGCGGGCCTCCAGCACGGAGACGCAGGCAGCCACAGTGAGGCGGCCGGTCGCCCGCACAGTGAGGCGGTCGGTCGCCTTCACAGACAGGCGGCCGGCTGCCCGCCTTCACAGACAGGCGGCGGGCCGCCCGCACAGACAGGCGGCGGGCCGCCGCACAGAGAGGCGCGGGCCGACCGCACAAAGAGGCGGCCCGAACAGAGAGGCAGCCGGTCGCCTTCACAGACAGGCGGCCGGCCGCCCGCCTTCACAGACAGGCGGCCGGCCGCCCGCACAGACAAGCGGCGGGGGGCGCCCGCACAGACAGGCGGCGGGGGGCGCCCGCACAGACAGGCGGCGGGGGGCGCCCGCACAGACAGGCGGCGGGGGGCGCCCGCACAGACAGGCGGCGGGGGGCGCCCGCACAGACAGGCGGCGGGGGGCGCCCGCACAGACAGGCGGCGGGGGGCGCCCGCACAGAGAGGCGCTGGCCGCCCGAACAGAGAGGCGGCCGGCCGCACGCACAGAGAGGAGGCCGCCCGCACAATGAGGCGGCGGGCCGCCCGCACAGAGAGGCGGCCGTCCGCCCGCAGAGACAAGCGGCCGTCCGCCCGTAGAGACAGGCGGCCGACCGCACAGAGAGGCGGCCGGCCGACCGCACAGAGAGGCTCCGGCCGGGGGGGGGGAGGGAGGGGAATCAGCGCTGGGGAGATTATGTTTACATACCTTAGCAGCAGCACAGAGCAGACAGAGACTAGTTTTGGGCAGCGCGCTCCTCTCTGTTATGCCACGTCACGTGTTAGGATGGTAGGAGGGAAAAGCAGGGAGGCAGGGAGAGAGTGGGTGGGCGGAGCCCGGGAGACGGCCGTCCCGCCCGTGGCAACGGGACAAACAATGCAAAGCGTGATAGACCCGCTGTATCCGGGACGGTTGGGAGGTATGCCCTAAACACATATTAAAAAGGTCTTTATAAAGTCCTTTTTTCATATGTAAATTAAGCCTTTGACTAGTCGTTGAGACGTTAATTCACCCAGACTAGTCGTCCCTCTCCGCATGTCATTACCCCCTCCCTCTACAAATCCTGAGCATGCGTGCGGCTTTCTTCGCTAACATAATTTTGCCTCTGAAGCTGGGTATATGCTTCTCATCATCAGACAAAACACTGCGCATATCCCTATGGGCATGATAACATGATTTCCACTAGCTGGAGTCACTGCCAGCTCCTGGAAATCTTGCGTGTGGTTAATTTTGGTTGCATCATTGCACTTTTGAAGCAGGGTGGATGCTTCCCAGCTTCAATAAGCACACTGTGTATGACCTGAAGTTCAGAAGATGTAAATGTGAGCCGCCTTCTGAACTTCCGGTTATGCGCAGTGCACCTAATGAATCCGGGAAGTGTACACCCTGTTTCTGAGGTGCACTTGACACGCCCACACCAGGGCCTGGGGGTTACTCGTTACCGGGCCAGCTCTGTTCTGCTCGGAGGATGTCACGGTTCCGTGACCCCGACGGTGTCGTTATAATAAATGGTGGTGGGGATTATTTACAGAGGATATGTCATGACGCCACCTGTGGTATGCGGCAAAATAGGTGCCGCCATTGCTATTCAGCTCCCTGGGGGTCGGTGGTTATGCAGTTGGAATAGCTCTCCACAGGAAGAGCTGGGCCCCAGGGCTGTTGGGAGTAGTAGTCTGGAAAGGCGGGGTGCAGGGCCGGAGG